>NC_085926.1:40877575-41180606 GCF_029289425.2 Pan paniscus | reverse complement strand
ATTAGATTATGGTAACATCCTTTGCATGTGTGATTTATTGTTAGTCTCACCAATGAGTAACTCCACACAGCATCTTTGATCAGTAACATAATCCTAAAATAAATAGTACTGGTACTTCAGGGGAAAAAAAAGACAATGTTTTTAAACAATCTTTCACTCCATCTCCAAGAACATATTATCACAAAAAGCAGACTGTTTTTCTCCAACTTATATTAACATAAGCAGCCAAAAAGACTGATAATGTTAAAGCACAGCTATCTCCTTTAAGATACATCCTGAATAGGCTTTATCTCAGAGGCACATTTTCTAAATAATTTTCACAGAATATACTGAATTTCCAAAATATAATTTTACACCAATTAAGTTAAAAAACAGAACAATGCTTCATATAGTTTATGAAGTAAAAGTATGCAAAGAATATACACTAGCTTCTTAATAGCGGGCTATCAATACAGCAGGCCTGGGGGCAGCAAAGGGAATAGGATGGAAAAAAGTATTAAATATGGCTGCAATTCGGCCAGGTGTGGTGGCTCACACCTGTAATCCCAACACTTTGGGAAGCCAAGGCAGGTGGATTGTTTGAGTCCAGGAGTTCAAGACCAGCCTGGGCAACATGGTGAAACCCTGTCTCTACTAAAAATACTATTTTTAAAACTTATTTAAAAATTGGCTGGGTGTGGTGGCATATGCCGCTGTAGTCCCAGCTACTTGGGAAGCTGAGGTGGGAGAATCATCTGAGCCCAGTGTCCTGCGACACTTTTATACCCATTTTATGTGGATTTTATAGTATGATAAGGCTGAACAGAAAACAACTCTTAGTTTAACCAAATTTTTAATAAAACTGGCCATATCACAATTACATACAAAAACTATTTTCCTATACACAAATAGGACAGATTTCATTCATAACAGTAAAATGAGATACATACGAGAGTAAATGGGAAGATATGTCTTGTTCTTGATTTAAGAAGAACTATAAGGAGGAACCAGTTCCATCACATTTATAATGTTATCATTAAGATAACATTATAAATCAACAACCACAGCAATTCAAGTATTGTATTATTAGGAAACAAATGGGTAAGAGACTGTAGTAGGCAGAAAAACACCCAGATATAATGTGGCAATTTCATAAATGAAGAAGGTAATATTTCAATTAGTGGATTACTTGATTAAAAGTATTAGGAGAAATGGGCTTGTAATTCCAACTATCATTTTTCATCCTTATTTTACATTAAAATTAAACCTATATTCATCAAATATTTACATGTAAAAAAATAAAACAATGAGATAAAATACGGGTATATATTAAGAATAAAACCATGCCCAATCGATGAACTGATTAAGCATGAGTTGAAATTGAAACCAAAAAGGGAAACGAGATAATTTGTGTATGTAGTTTTAAAAATCTGAGCAACAAATCACATTTGAAGTAATTCAAAAAATAACATACTAGAACATGCGTAACATAATTAAAGGCTAATATCCATAGTACACAAAAAACTGGGAACAAGTCAAAAAAAGAATCATACTGCAGGGAAAGAACAAGAAATAACATTTCAAAGGAAAAACATAAAGTGAGCAATGAATATATACAAAGGATGTTTAAACCCATTTACTTTTTGCTTATCAGATTGGCAAAGATTGAAAAGATTGATAATATCTACTGCTAATAAGGATATGGTGAAACTAGCAGAAACTTCTGATAGTAAGCTGCCACTATCCATTAAAGTGTAACTACCCTTTGACTTAAAAATTCAGTTTTTATAACAGAAATGTATTCTGTGGCAATACTGTCAGAAGCATGCCAAGTGAGGCATTCATAGAGAAAAAGATGGAAATTATTCAAATGTCCATCAACAGGAGACTGAATAAAAAATAATTTATCCATTAAATGGAACATATATTCACCCACTGAACAAATTTTAAACACCCTTTATGTTACTGGTATTACAATAACAATGAGTAAGAGAGTCAACAAGATTATACATACAGTGAAGCTTATATTCTACTGTTAGGGAATTAAGCAATTTAAAAGAAAATTTAGAGTAAGAAATACTAATAAACAAGTTTATGAGGTAGAAGGTGTGCTACTCTAGTGGGTGGTCAGGGAAGGCCTGTGAGGAAGAGACATTTCATCAGAGGAGCAGCAGCTGGCCACGTAAAGATGGGGCAGAACACTCCAGGCAGAGAAAGAGTGAAAAGTAAGGAATGAGCTCAATGTGGTAAAGGTTTTGAAAGGTCACCAGTGTAACTAGAAGGCAGAGAACCATGAAGAGACAGAGATGAGAATCAGATCAGTAAGGATATAAAATAAAATCCGAAGTGTACTGGGATGCCCATGAAGCAATGTGATGTATGATTTAGGCTTTCTAAAATTCACTCCAGCAGCTATAAAGGGGAAAAAAGACAATAAGGGGCAATAGCAAAGTAGAAACACCATTTAGGAGGTTACTGTAGTTGTCCAGGTGAGCGGGGGGTGGTGGAATACCATATAGTCATTAAAGAGAACGAAAAAGGTCTACATTAAAAAAAATTTAACATATATCAAATATGCAAGGCTTCTGCATACTTTTTACATATATTTTTGCATACATTTGCAGAACCAAATACATAAATTATTAGAAATATTTGTCTGAGAAGTTAGCCTATATAATTTAACCCTATATAGGTTAGCCAAATACTGAAATATAACGTTAAGGAAATGTTTCTAAGCATAAAAGCTAGGTGGCCTATGAAATGGACTTTGTACAAAAGAAATGTGGCAACTACTCAGTCAACCATCTTGCCTCAAGGCAAAAACAAACTGCTACAAATAAAAAAAGTGGTAACCAATGTTTTCTAAAGCAAGGAAATAGTACTACAAATTTTTCAATATTTAAGCAAATGTCACTTTACATGTATCAATAAATTTTCTATTTTAGTAATTTAATATTTCTTCATTCCTAGCTCCTATTCTGTTAAAGTGACAGTATTGTAAGAATCAACTGCATTACAAAGTCACTAGGTTTCTGAGTCACTTACAGCATCTTTATATCTTTTACAGCATAATTTTAGGATACTGCCTTGTGGTATCAGCTAAACACTGAATTCTGCCTTTGACATACTTAACAAGGTAGCATAATTAAATTCCTAGCAACTTCAGTTCTGAGCCTAGTATGTTATCTCATTGAATCTTCCTAGCAACCTCATAAAGAAGACATCATTCCTCATATCACAAGAAAACTGATTAGCAGTATTAATGTAAGAATAGCTAATAAACCGTTCAGTTAAAATTCAAATCCAGGTCTGCTTGTGGCTCAGTCATGTACCCTTTCAATCTAATCATATTTTCCAGCCCCCATACCAAAGTTAGAGACAACTGGTAACAGTCAGTGTTGCAGATAAATGAAAGACAGGGGTTAGCCAATTTTATATAAAGGTATCACATGTAATAGTAAAGAACTATATCCTTTCAACAGTGACTACAGCCCAAAAAAACTTTTAATACTTGAAATATACACCATACTTTGACTATATGCCTAGCTAGACAGTACTAGATATGCCAAAGAAATTGAAGATTTTATTTCAAAAAAGTTTCTACATGTTAATCTCTACATTCAGACTACAGGCAGAATTAATGGCAGGTACTCAATGACTTCCAAATTATATCCCATAATGATAACCTTCCTCTACTCGACGTGTTGTAAGAGTTTCCCTTCCCCACTATACCAGCACGCTGACCTTTTAAAAAAAGAAATTTTGAAGAGCCTAATGAAGTGAACTCTGTGAGGGCTGAGACAGTACATTTAGAAACAGCTTCTCACTTAATATATGCTTTGGCATATATTAAGCTCTTAAATACCTGATGAACTGAATGTGCTAATAAAAAATAAAATGCTCAAAAAGTGAACAGGAGAACACACAAAATGTAATATGGAGGCTTGGAGAGCTAACAACAATTATTTATAACCTAAGAGTGTTTTTTTTTTTTTTTTTTTTTGAGATGGTGTTTCACTCTGTTGCCCAGGCTGGAGTGCAGTGGCGCCATCTTGGCTCACTGCATCCTCCGCCTCCCAGGTTTAAGCAATTCTCTGCCTCAGCCTCCCGAGTAGCTGGGATTACTGCCCACCACCAACCCCAGCTATTTTTTTTTTTTAATGGAGACAGGGTTTCACCATCTTGGCTAGGCTGATCTTGAACTCCTGCCCTCGTGATCCACCAGCCTCGGCCTCCCAAAGTGCTGGGATTACAGGCGTGAGCCACCACGCCCAGCCAATTTATACCCTAAGAGATTCTTAAATGCCTTCAGAACCACGAAAGATTCATTTATGAACAACGTATAGCTAGAATAAGGTTCAGGAAACTTTTTCTGTAAAGCATCAGAAAGTAAATATTTTAGGTTTTGTGGGCCATAAACTCTTTGTCACAACTACTCAACTCTGCTATTGCAGTGAAAACAGCCAGAGAATATGCACACTTATATAAGCATGGATGGCTGTGTTCCATTAAAACTTCATTCACAGAAACTGAAATTTGAATTTCATATAATTTTCACGTCACAAAATATTATCCTTTTGATTTTTTTTTTAGCTATCTAAAAACGATTCTTAGTTCATAGGCCATAAAAAAACAGATGGTGGGCAGTAGTTTGCCAACCCCTCATTTATTTATTACATACTTTCACTGAGAACAAAGGCAGGTGTATTTTTACATTTGAATTAAGCACATTAAGCCTAAATGTGAAGACCTGTAATAGAAAGGGTTTTTAAGTGGGTTAATATGTTACTAAGAGAAATCACAAAGTGTTCCCCCCCCCCCCCCCCCCCGTAAGTATCTTCAAAACAAGCTGGACCAAATCACACATGAAAGCTATAACAAGACAATTTATTTGGGAAAAACATTTCAGGCCATTAAAAGCAGTATGTGCTAAACCGGAATTCAGCCACAACATATGCATGATTTTTAAAATCTTTTTTTTTTTTTAACTATAAAGACCTACAGGCTTGAAGGTCCCCTTAAACTGGCAATCAGATCCTCCCAATGGTTCTTAACCAAGCGTGTTAATCAGACTAACCTGGAACATCTAAAAATACAGATGACCAAGAGGTTCTCTATCAGAGGGGCTGGGGAAGGGCCCTGGCATTGTATTTTTAATTTACATGTCACAGGTCGCTGATGCTGCTCCCCATAGCTAAGGACTATAGCTAAAGTCAAACCATATGATCCAAACTTCATGTGTGCCATCAGGAAATGAACCCAAGTTAAAGAAGGAAAAACCCTGACTGGACAGAGTAACCACTAGCGTAAGCTCCTTGAGAAGCATCTATTCGTTAAGACAACACAGATTCTTAAACTTTTGAAACCTTCTGTCCCCCACCATACATGTCAAGTTTATGTTATTCTTCCAAACAGAAGACATTTTGCTGCCTTTGACAGCCTTACTCTAGTAATAAGCCTCATAATTATGAGGCTCTCTTACATTTAGGAAAAGAAGATTACAGAAAGAGTAAGCTAGGAAGCTTCTATTATTAAAATGTGACTGCTTTTCGTTATTTCAATACAGAGCTTTAAGGAATATTCCCTCATCTTTGTTCTATTGTGAGTCCAAAAACACACCAATAAATGAGTCATAATCTCAAACTATACATGAATGCTCCAGTAGTATATATTTTTTTGTTTTCTCAATTTACGAGATTGTGATATTAATCAAAAGGGATATTTTTGTTCCATAAGAAATCTTTCCCACAACTCCTTTTAGTTTCAGGTCATAGCAATACCAATAGCATAAATACAATGTACAGACTTTCATTCAACAAATATTTATGCATCAGCTACATGCCAGGATCTGTAATAGATTCTGGGTGTGCAGTAGTGATTACTGCAGAATGCAGACATGGTCCCTGCATTCTTGAGAGGGAGACAGCAACCAAATAAACAATTACAAAAAAGTATGTAACTAATTAACAAGTGGGAGAAGGGAGTGGGATTACACAGCACAAGTGGAAGGAAGGTCCCACTTAGTGTGGTCAAAGGCTTCTTGAAGGTAACATGTAAGCTGAGACCTGAAGAAGGATGCAAAAGGGCCAGCATGTAAGGAACAGAGAATAAACATCCCAGAAATAGAAAATAACACACAAAAACCTAAAGTCATTAAAGAACATGATCATCTTTCAAGAACTAACCCTTGAGATCAGAGTAGTCTGATTATAGAGGAAAAGGGTGAGTGCAATGAAACGTTAAAAATAGCCAGATCACGTAGAGCTCTCTAGCCTTTGGTAAGAAAAGTGTTTTCTATTCTACGTGACACTGAAAGTCATGAAAGGTTTTAAGCAGGTGAATAACACAATCTTATTTGAGTTTTTAAAATCTCGTGCTGACTAAAATTCAAAAAACTAGAAGGGAACAGGAAAGAAGGGAAACCTGTAAGGCAGCTATAGCAATATTCCAGCTGATAGATGGTGGTGGCACTAGGGACAAGTAGTAGTTAGACTAAATAAATATTTAGGAGGTAGAAACAACAGGCTCTGTTGATGTGATTAACTGGATATAGTAGATGAGAAAAATTAAATAACAGGAATAAAGATGACTCCTACCTATCTGGCTTGCACAATTAGATTGTGATACTAAATCTAGTGCCATGTAAGAAAAACAGGAGTTTCTAAAACTGTACTCTCCAACATAATTGCCACTAGTCACACAGCCACATTTCAAATGTTTAATAGGCACAGGTAGCTGGTTGCTACCAACTGAACAGCACAGATACTGAACATTTCCACTGTCTCAGAAAGTGTGGATTACTGGACAGTGCTGTGCTAGAGGTAAGAAATGTGCCAAAGGCAGGGGTCAAGACTAAAATTATAAAGTATCCATTTGGCCAACATGTAGGTCCAGTGGTGAAGTCAGCAAGAGCAGGTTCATTGGAATTGTATTAATAATAGTAATATAATGGAATAGTATATCACAAACTGGGATGAGAGTGGTAAGTGGAACCATATACACAGGACATCTTTCAGGCCGTGAAAGGGAGAAGAAAAATAAGTGGAGGGGAAAAAAAAGGTTGGGCGATTCCAGAATATTCATTCAACAAAACTTTATTGAACACCTGTAAGTTCCAGATATCTGGCTGTCCGGCTATTAGGGATACAAAAACAGGGCAAGGACCCTCAAAGGGGGAAAAATAAGTAGCCAACTTTCAGATTATGATTAGATACCCCAAATAAATGAAAATCATATGACCAAGTGCAACTGAGTCAACAAGGAAGATCTCAATGGGCAAAATATCTGACATCAGCCATGAAGGCTTCATCAGTTTGAGGAAAAACAAAAAGGCTGAAGAGTCAGAGAAAAGTAACAGGTGATAAAGGATATGGTCTGACTATACAGGAGCTTGAGCTTTTACTGAATGAAATGGTAAGCCCTGTTAAGTTTCTGAACAAAAAAGTTACATGATTTATCGTTATAAAAAGGGTTACTCTGGCTACCATGTTGAAAACACATTTAAGGGGAAAAAAGGTGTAAGGAGGGACACCAGTTAGAAGGCCTTTCCAATAATATAGGCAAAAGCCATCCATAATAGCAAAGATACAATCAACCCAAATGCCCATGAACGGTAGACTGGATCAAGAAAATGTGGTACCTATACAACATGGAATATGATGCAGCCTATAAAAAAGAACAAAATCATGTCCTTTGTAACAATGTGGATGCAGCTGGAGACTATTTATTGCAAGCAAATTAACACAGAAACAGAAAATCAAATGCCGCATGTTCTCACTTACAAGAATGAGCTAAACATTTGGTACACATGGACATAAAGATACAACAGACAGAGACGAGAACAGGGAGGGAAGGAGGAGTAATGGTAGAAAGTTATCTATTGAGTACTATGCTCACTACCTGGGTGACGGGTTCAACTGTATCCCAAACTTCAGCATCATACAATATACTCTTCTAACAAACCTGCACATGTACACCCTGAATCTAAAATAAAAGCTGAAAAATAATAATACAGGCAAAAGATGGCATGGCATGGCATGGCTTCAGTGAGAAATGATTAATATTTTTGGATATGAAGACATGCATCACATAAGGACATTTCAGTTGATGATGAACTGCACATACAACAGTGGTCTCATAAGATTATAATGGAGCTGAAAAATTCCTATCACCTAGTGATGTTGTAGCCATCGTTAACATCGCAGCACAATGTTCTACTCATGGTGTTTGTGGTGATGCTGGTGTAAACGAAACCACAGTAGGTTTACTGTGCTTCAGTTGTATAAAAGTACAGTGGGCCAGACATGGTGGCTCTTACCTGTAATCCTGGCACTTTGTGAGGCCAAAGTGGGATGATTACTTGATGCCAGGAATTCAAGGCCAGCCCTGGCAACAGAGTGAGACCCTGTCTCTACAAACATTTTTTTTTTAATTAGCCAGGCATGGTGGGGTGCCTGGTGTAGTCCCAGCTACTCGGGAGGCTGAGGTAGGAGGATCACTTGAGCCCAGGAGTCTGAGGTTACAGTGAGCTATCCTCGCACCACTGCACTCCAGCCTGGGTGACAGAGTGAGATGCCATCTCAAAAAAAAAAAGTATAGCATATACAGTTATGTCCAGTACACGATACTTGATAATGATTGTTACAGGTTTATGTACTTACTATACTTTTTATCATTAGAGTGCACTCCTTCTGTTACTTCTTTAAAAAAAAAAAAAAAAGTTAACTATAAAACACCCACAGGTAGGTCCTTCAAGAGGTATTCCAGAAGGCACTGTTATCACAGGAGGTGGCAGCTCCATTTATGTTTACTGCCTCTGAAGACATTCCAGAAGGACAAGATGTGGAGATGAAATACAGTGATACTGATGATCCTGACCCTCTGTAGGCCTAGGCTAATGTGTTCATGTCTTAGTTTTTTGTTTGTTTGTTCTTTTTGAGACGGAGTTTCCGCTCTGTCGCCCAGACTGGAGTGCAGTGGCGCTATCTCGGCTCACTGCAAATTCCGCCTCCTGGGTTCACGCCATTCTCCTGCCTCAGCCTCCCAAGTAGCTCTGACTACAGGTGCCCGCCACCACGCCCGGCTAATTTTTTGTATTTTTAGTAGAGACGGGGTTTCACCATATTAGCCAGGATGGTCTCTTATCTCCTGACCTCGTGATCCGCCCGCCTCAGCCTCCCGAAGTGCTGGGATTACAGGCGTGAGCCACCGCACCTGGCCCATGTCTTAGTTTTTCAACAAAAAAGCTAAAAGGTAAAAAGTAATTTTAAAAATATAAAAAAGCTTATAAAGATACAAAGAAAATTTTTTGTACAGCTGTACAATGTGTGTTTTAAGCTACGTGTTATTACGAGTCAAAATGTTTAAAAAATTAAGAATTCATAAAGTAAAAAAGTGACAGTAATTTAAGGTTTATTATTGAAAAAAGTCTTTTAAAACCTTACAAAAATGTAGTGTAGCCCAAGTGTACAGTGTTTATAGTCTACAGTAGTGTACAGTGATGTCCTACATCTTTCACGTCCCCTCAATCGTCACTCGCTGACTCACCCAGAGCAACATATCCTGCAAGCTCCATTCATCGCAACTGCCTTATACAGTTGTACCATCTTTTATTTTTGATACCATTTTTTTACTGTACTTTTTCTATGTTTCAATACGTTTAGATAAAAATACCTACCTTTATGTTACAATTACCTACAGTATTCATTATAGTAATTGGCCACACCATATAGCCTAGATGTGTAGTAGGCTATACCATCTAGGTTTGTCTATGTATACTCTGATGTTCACACAACCATGATTATCTCCTAATGACGCATTTCTCAGAATGTATCCCCATCATAAAATGACACATGACTTTATTCTGAAGGGAGAACAGACAAGGTTTGCAGAGAGAATTTAGATACGTGGTATGAGAGAAAGATGAGTCAAGAACTGCAAGCTTTTAAGCTAGGTAACTGGAAAGACAGAATTGCATTTTGGAAAAGACTAAGATGCAGCTTTGGGGAAAACCGGGAGGTCAGTTAAGTTTGAGAAGCTTCTCAGACATCCAAAATGCTGACCAAAAAATAGCTGGATACCAGTTTAAGGTATCAATTTGGAAATCATTAGCAAATAGATGTAAATACCTTCTGTATAAAGCTATGATACTGGAGTAAATATGCACAACAAAAAAAGAAAGATTCAAGGACTAAACCTTCAGCCACTCCAACAGAGGTCAGAAAGATAACAGAAAAAACAAAGAAGGAAATGCTAGTGAAGTAAGAGGAAAACCTGCTAACAGACATGGTGGCCTGGAAACCAATGAAAAGGCATTTCAAGCAACTGTAGCAATGGTGCCAAATACTACTAACAGATTAAGTGAGATGACAACTACAAATTTATAACGTGGTGGTCACTGGTAGGGGTTCAAAAGAAAACGGGAGTACATAAAGCAATTTTTCAAGGTTATTTTGCTGGAAAGAGAAGCAGAGACTGAGGTGGTGAGTGAAAGGAGAGACAGGGAGAAAAAATTTTTTTTGTAATGGGATAATACCATGTTTGCTCATGGAAAGAGCCAGTAGAGACAAGAAAAGAGAGATACCACAGTAATATTCTTGAGAGCAAGAGGGGATGGAATGTGCTGTACAAATGAACTGAGTGGCCTTATCTTGGAAGGCTACAGTTCATCCAGTGACAGAGGAGAAGATAAAGGACATGGTCATAGATACAAGAGATCACTGGGCATGAAGCCAGGGAGGGACAAGATTGTTAAACGTGTATACGAGAAAGTGATTATAATTCAGTATGAAACTTCAGCTGTATAGAAGTGAGGGTGAGGAACAGGGAAAAGCTTGGATAGATAAACTGTAGGTCCCAATGGGACTGATGGGCTGTTGGAGCTGACGTATTTACTAGAGGAATTAGAAAGTGGTATGCTTGAAATGAGATTGGGGGAAGAGAGCAGAGTTACTGATAAAAGACAAAATATTCTAGGATATGACAATGGGAATATGTAGTTGAGTTAGGGTAGAAAATAAGATCACTGGAGAAGAAATCAAGGAACTAAGAGACCAGGATATTGGAAGCATCTTCTACATCAAAGTTTGTACCAGACTGTAAATCAACATATTGCGTCATCAAAATCTTGCTACAAAAAAAGTAAGCTAAACAGTAAACTTAGTGACACAGGTGACTTATATTCTGGCATAACTCCTTATCTTAATTCATACAGGTAACAGTTACCAGACCACATCTTCACTAGTATTGCTCTACATAGATACTGATGTCACCAAGAATTATGACAGAAAGAGACAGTGACAATGAGCCAAGAGCTAATAAAGTGAACAAAGAAGGATGTGAATGACCCAGGAAGGTTTGCAGGTGCTTGAAATAAAGACGGGCAGTGGGTGGTATAATTTCATCACATGAAAGTCAAAGCTTGAAGTTTTGGAAAATAAAGGTCAAGAAGTGACAATAAGGAACAAAAGCAGACATTTAGTCCACACACCTCCTAGTTCAGTGTTAAAAGGTGTGCAAGAAGGGAAAAATTCACCACTTGAGAGAGCTGCAAGGGAAGTAGCATTCTTGGGGAGAAGGCTAGGTTACAGCTGGAATAAGAAAGAAAGGAACATTCACAAGATTGAGAATATGAAGGATTTTCTAACGACTGAGTTCCAGAAGTTACAATGAATGGATTTCAGATGATGAAAGGTGGGAGATGGGGACCAAAAAAAGCAACAGGATTAGAGTCTGGAGGATAAGAGTTAAAACAGAAGAGCCAGTGTAACTAAAGTAACAATGTCCTTGAAAAGGCATGCCTCAGGATTGGCCTCTGCCCAGAATGCAGTACTACTTCCTTCATTGTAAAGACAGACCATTGATGAAATCTGATGGTAACAAGGTGAAGGGGTTCCTACTTAGCTCCTGATGGGGGAGAAGAGAGGGGAAGTTCAGGAGAAAAGGGAAGGTATTAAACAGCCCTTCTGTCTTAGATCTTTTCAGACAAATGTAATAGAATCTGCAGCATAATGGCAATAAGGAAAAACCTGAGGCCCTTTAGCATATAATGAGGGCGCTCTTCAAGCATGAGAAGTAAGTATTCTTCTAAAAAATCAAATTTTAATTATTTCCCAGCACCCACTTATCAGCAACACCATTTTAACCATAATTAATTACTCTGCCTCAACAGTGACCCCTGATCTTCTGGCATTCCTAGATATCTCATCTGTAAACTTTCTAGCCTCTTCTTATTCTATGGGGAACAGAATGCTGACACTCTGAATCAGGACCCAGGAAAAACGACAGCACAATTAAGCAGGAAACAGTGATCAACGGAGGACAACTACGATATACAAAGTAACAAGATAGTTGGGCTTGAAAACTAAACAATAAAATTCAGCAAAATGCCAGAAAATTGATATACTAAATTTATAATCTATTTTGGTATGTCAGTGTATTACGTTTCCTAAATAGCATTCAGTTTGTAACTTTTGTATCTAAATGAACTATAAAGTATAAGCGAAGTTTGAGGACATTCTTTCAATGGCTCAGAAAGGAATTTAAGGGTCTACCCCAGCACTTTCCTACACAGGGGAATGAACTCCACTTGGAAGCCTCCAAAGTTACTTGGATTGAAAAATATTTCCAAGAATCCCTTGTTCCTCCCTTATACATGTGGCATTCATCTAGTATATGCAAAACTTCAAAGACACTCACTCCCTACACCCTTACCCCAAAACCACTTAATTATACTTAAAAAAGAAAGAGAGAGAGGGAGTACAGTTCCTAATCCCTATTACAGCTGTTCAGTTTACTTCACAGTAAAGGAAAATTGGGAGCAGTTTGCAACAACTATCCCTCAGTGTAGCAAACTACTATCACCACTTAAGATCATCTTCAAATTGCACTCCCAAGAAATTTTGCAGTAAATTTAACTTCTTACACATTTTTATATGGACATCCAATAAGGTATGCTATATATATGCACATATATATGCATATATCTATTTCTGCTATTACAAAACCCTGTTAGTAAGAGAAGCTTATCACGCTAAACCTAACACTTCAGCTTTTTTGTACATCTTTGGCTTCCAACTCAGCTACCAGCATTTAAGATTTATTAATCATAAGGTTTATATGCCATGTAGACTGATTAACTCGAAATAACTTAAAGTAGGTTTAAAATACCCCCCAAGTTTTAAACGGTTTAACATATCTGTTGCAAGTCAGTTAAAAAGAATTAGTCCAGCAACATGTGAATTACTAAAACAGAAGTAAAACCGTGGGGATATTAGTGAAAAAATTAAAATATGGAAATAAATAGGGGAGAAAATGGAAGTGTTATGAAGCAGTTTCACCCCAGCATCATTCAGATGTTCACACTCTTCAAACCATCATAAAGAGGGGGTGGAAAAGCCTTTTCAACAAGTTCAAAAGATACCAGAGGTAGGAAACTTCTGGGATATTACAAAAGAAACTTTACAGTGGTTCCACGAAGTCTCATGGAGATTGTGGGATAGACTGGGGGTGAGACGCCTTTAGGATTAATGTTTCATGAATGGTTCACTGATCTGCTTGTATTTTACACCATCGTATCGTAATAAAAATAATTGCAGACTACAGCATTATTTTCAGATGATGCTTTTTAAACCAACACCGGCCTATGATTTACATTTTCACTCCAGTCACTTAAACACGGAGTTTGAAGACTAAACACCCCACACTTCTCTTTCTTGAGATGGAGTCTCGCTCTGTTGCCCCAGCTGTAGTGCAGTGGCGTGATCTCAGCTCACTGCAACCTCCGCTTCCCAGGTTCAAGCAATTCTCATGCTTCAGACTTCCAAGCAGCTGGGATCACAGGCACCTGCCACCATGCCTGGCTAATTTTTGTATTCACCACGTCGGCCAGGCTAGTCTCGAACTCCTGACCTCGGGTGATCCGCCCTCCCCAGCCTCCCAAAGCGCTGGGATTACAGGCACCAGGCCACCCAACTTTTCAAAATCTGGAAATACCTTGTTAGCAGCAAAAGATTTAACCAAAATCGATTTAACTGCCTACATAAACTTAAATTGGCCAAAAAGCCATTTGCCATTAATTTAAGTAAAACGTTTATATTCAATTAATTTTTAATTACCTAAACTGTTTTTAAGTTTTGGATCTAGTCTAACAGTAATAGTTTAGCTTAGAAATGCAAACTTCTGGTAAAAAGGACATGATTTAAAGACCAGTAAAATTGGGGGCTGACATGAGTTGTATACACAGAATTTGTCCAGCATTTGACGTCCCTTCAGATTAAGTTTTGAGACCTCTTAAAAATACACTTAAAGAACTCTATTTAAGATGGTTGAGTAATAAGAAAGTTACTTCTCCCCCTTTTCCTTGAACCTGGCCATCTTAATTCCTAACTTTAAAAATGTGGGTTTCCCAGTCTTCACAAATAAGTTGATAATATAAATCTTGCTTTTAAGCTCCTAATCTATAATCAATTGACACAAGGCATTTCCCAAGTGCCTAAATAAATACAAACCTAATAATTTAACAATGTTATCTGCTAAATTACGTACATTCACAGAACCAGTCATTTCACAGAATCATTATGAAAACACTGTACTTCAAATGGTACTACTGCAGAGGGACAAACTGGCAGTATTCAGCAAATAAGTGTATTTAATTTGTGCTGAATACAGCATCTTAAAATATGAATTTTGTTCACCAACACTTGCAAATCAAGAGATGTACATTGATCTGGATTTCCCACTTAGGGGAAAGAAATCAGATGATCTGGCAACATAAACTATATTCCCACACAGTGGCTGCCTCATGTGCACTTCAATTTTTAATAGTCTGTATGGTCCCATTTACCCAATACCTAACTGGCCCTGGAGACATTTGAGTAGCCATTCCCACTACAATGTAGTAAGACCAATCCTATATAAGGCTTCTGAAAGCGATCTTATTCTTAGTAACATATCTTGAACATCAAATTGTAGTATGCTACATTAATGAAGGCAAGTAGCCCATTTCAAGAGACAAATTAAGTCCCCGGTAGCAATTTTTTTCAGTAAGTTGTATGTACATAATTTTTCAAAGAACTTTTAAGCCTACTCTCATTTCTCAGAAAACTCTTGAAAAATCAGAACAGAAGCTTATAGACAGTAAATGCTGTAAATACTAAGCACCAACTTGGAAATCACTGATTTACAAGTATGGTCCTTGATGGAGGAATATTTAATCCATCCTGAAATAATCATTCACATAAAGCATTTGAGGCATTCTTGCCTTTAAAAAAAAAAAAAACCCTAAATATAGCAATAATACATTTCTTAAGTAGTAAAAAATCATATACCAATGTTTCCACAAAATTACACTGAATTCCATAGGCAAAGTAAAGCAATCACTGATAAGTGTCATTTTCCGTCCCTATGCTAACTAACGTTTTCATTCCAGCAAAATATTCTGAAAAACAAATTTTTAAAAATCTAAACCCTGAAAAATTTCCATATGCTGACCGTTTAACTTCCAAAAACTAATTTAGAATAAGCGTCATTCCTGTTGCTAATTAGATTCTGATTTGAAACATGGATTTTCAGAAAATAATATTACTAACAGAAAAACCATGAACATAGGAGCCTAGAGAAAGCTTTTTAAGGAAAAATTCAAAGGGCAAAACACTTACAGTTCATCATGGCCCACCACTATGTACAAATGAGACCAACCCTATGGTCACTAAGGGCATTATATTTTAGGTCACATAAACTGGCTCAATTACCTTTATTTCTATCTATTTCCTAATATAATCAAGTTGAGCACTTATGTTTTACTCTGTGAATGATTTTAGACAAATTGACAATTCACATTTTCATTAATTTTTTTCTGAGAATTTCAGTTGCTGTAATTCATCAATATAACTGAATATTATGATCTTTTACCTCCTAAAGTACTATACTGAGATTCTGGTTTATCATTATGATATATTTAAGCAGAATTGCCTACTCAAAGTGACCTTAAAAAACCTCCCGACTTTTCTACTGCAAATATTGGCTGAGAAGACATTTTCTCAAGCCTGTATTTTAATTAGCAGTAATGATATTAATTATTTTAGAAATCAAAGGTTTCTTAGTTGATTCTCCCTCATCAGAACTATTCCTAAATATATCCCACATAAACTTGTTTGGAATTAAAAAAAAAAAATCACAAGCATTATACTATATCCACTGGAGGGCACTCAACATGACCCAAGCATGCAATGAAAACATGCTCCAACACTACTCACTCTGCTGCTTCAGGCTTGAGGGAAACTTTGAGAGTGGGGAATGTCTCTTAACAGAAGAGATACCCATAAGTTAAAAAAAAAAAAAAAAAAAGTGGCTAAACCCTAAAAATGGGTTCCTAATGTGATTGACTTTATCTTTCAAGAGCTTATTTTTCCTTAGGGAGGAAGCAAATTATATGCATACTTCAAGGACAGCAGGGTTCAGGCCTCAACAGATGAGCCTAGGTTTCAAACTGAGTCAAGCTCAGTCTTGCATGAAACACAAAAGCAGCATTCTTAAGTAAACAGAGGAAATAAAGAACTTTCCCCTGAGTTTAAGTGATGAAAAACTATAGGAGTTAACTCCTACTCATTTAGATCAACACAAATCATATTATTTTCCTTTTGTGAAACCTGAGTATTTATTTTAACCGATTGGCCCACTTACCTATCACAATCACAACTGCAATATTACATAAATAGTCTGTTAGAGAAGGACAACTGAATCTGCAAATCAGTATCTTCTCAATGAGAGTACAAGGAGGCAATGGCTACATACGATGGACAAACCAGAAGCCGCTCCTGGCCTATGTTTACTATTTACTTTTATGGTATAAAAATGTTCTCAGTCAAGCAGTTTCAACAATAGATACCACAGTTCCAATAAAAAGAGGGCTACAAGAAAACTAAGTTAACACATATTTTCAAAAACAATCTCACAAATCAACATGACACACTACAAAAGAGTTGCAAATACCTTTTGTTAGAAGTTTGTGCCGTTCTAAAAGCCTTCATCCTTTGTGCCCCGGGTTGGCAGTCAAGCATGCTTCCGACTAAGCTCAAAGTACAAACTTAAAACTTACCACCTACTCATCTACAATTATTGATTATCAGCAGCTAGGAAACCACAAGAGAAATAAAAATAATCTTGTAACAGGACAGATGTATTATTTCATTTCAATAACACTGAAGTTTCATTTGGCTAAATATACTTCTATAGTCTATTGCAGGAGATTTAATTTCACTGCTACTTTTAACTACAAAATAATTTATTCAAACTTTTAATTCTCTACATCCCTAGTTTCAACAATACTTAGCATGCGCCTCTCCCCACCTCACCCTATAACAAAAACGAGTATCTGCAATAGTTTTCTTAACACATTTCAAAACACCCTTGGAGAAACTTGCCTCCTCGTTTTCTATCTTGGTGGTGGTGTTATTAAAACAAGCATACAGACCCTCATTTATGCCAATTTTTATTCCAGTCATTAACAGGAACAGTAAGCTCAGTCTGATAAATTTTAATACTGGAAATACACTTTTCTATATCATGTTGGTAAAAGAAATAATCAGATAACAGTTTAAAAAACCCTTCTTCCATACTCTGAAACCTGAACACTGTTAAATGCTTCATTTTTTTAAATTAGCCACCTTATTTTTTTTTTAAGTTGGTTTTTCCTGAAAACTTTTAAATGACTGTTCTGGTCTGTGGGAGACTCAGGACTCCACAGGACTCTAAAGTTACATGCTATACTAAGCTTTCTAGCACAGGTTTTTTATTTTTCCCCACCCCCAGGACTTCAAACTTGAATAGTCTCAGCATTCCTTTAATCCTACAGAATAGACTTCTGAAAGTTTTTCAAGTTACTGTTGCAATAATCTCAAGGCCTTGTCCTTGTACACGGCCTTCAGAACAAAGGTTAGGTCAAAGTAATGAATATTGGGCGCAAATTAACCAAATTTTGTCTGGTGTGAAAGGACATCCTCAAACCCTTAAGGGTACTTTTTTTTTTTAAATCAGAGATTTTTCAAAGATTTAAATATAAAAGTAAAATAAATTCCGCACAGCCTTAGTTCAAACGAAAAGCCTCCAAAGTAGAAATTTATGTCAATAATTTAAGCAGAGAATAAACCAGCAGTATAACATAAATAACACTTGAGACTATATTTAATATTTCTTAGGATGAATACAAGTCAACACGAAGACATCTGAAGGTACTGAATGTTCGTTCACCAAGTGACAAATACTGAAATGGCTTCCTAAATTCCAGACAAACTACAACTTAGCGATCTGAAAAACATTAGCCTAGACTTTATGAAAGGAAATGCTGCCGTCTCTTCAAGTTGATGTCTAGCCTAAGCCACCATTATTCATGATACAAAGCTCTCATTTCACTAAAACCACTCCTCGATTTCCTTTTGCCGACCTCTGCATACCAGCAGCCTAGTCTTTCTTCATTCACCACTCACAAACTCGAGGGGTGGGGGGAAGACCACAGATGTCTGGAAGATACAAAGTATGAGACAATGCTCCCTCCAAAAGGGAAGAGAACGAAGGCAACAACTACACCCAACTGCCAAAGCTTTCAAGCTTGGCAGATTCAGAAGCAGGCTATAGGAACTTAACTTCGAAAAGTCTCGGTTCAAAGTCCTCTCTCCAGACAAAACACTGAAAGAAGTTGCAATGCTTGAATTCCATTTGGCCAGCTTTGGAGCGAAGGAAAAATTCACTCCGCTGAAAAGAAAACGTGCTCTAAAATTCAATTTTAGCTGCCATCAAACTATTTGAATAAATTTAAATTATTTCTACGAACAAAATTCTCGAAGCGGTCTGAGTCAGAGGCTGAATCCTGCAGTTCACTTGGTAAGAAACAGTAAGCCATCACCTTCGCCTTCCTCCACCCCCTTATTTCACCAGGGTCTCATACCCACTACCATAAATCCATAAGACTCCCAGTACATTATCCACTGCTTTCACTCACCTGCACAGTACGCTAAAATATAGGTGCAAGACATGGATTTTTTTATGCGCACACCCTACTGACGCATCGCACCCGCTGCACTTAGAGTTTAGTTGCTCTAAGGTTTAAAGTTGCTTCGATTCAAACTCACATAGCCAGGGCATTAAAAAAAAATAATAACACTTCTATTCTTAAGAATGAAAGAGAAAATCTTAAGAGAAAGTCCACTGGTCCGATCCCCAGGACTGATGGGACTTAGGGTGGCGTGTCTGCCTCAGCGCCCGAACCCCAACTCGCCGCAAGAGCTGAGAAGGCGGAGCCCCCCGTCCCCACCCCGCCC
The DNA here is from genome assembly GCF_029289425.2 of Pan paniscus. Lineage (NCBI taxonomy): Eukaryota > Metazoa > Chordata > Mammalia > Primates > Hominidae > Pan > Pan paniscus. The sequence continues at coordinate 41,161,314 of NC_085926.1, read as the reverse complement.
CCCACCCAGGGCCCGGCGCATCCCGAGGCACCGGGTCCCTCCCCCAAACTCGGCCAAGGCCAGAGCCCCGGACGGAAACCACAGACCCCCACCCCCACCCCCACCCCGCCTGCCATCCGGGCTCCTGTACGCGCCCCCGCGGCGCCCCCTCCCCGCAAGCGATGCCCCCGGGGCCCCAGAGAGGCAGCGCGACCGGAACGCGGGCCCGGCCGCCGCCCTCCGCGCCCCGGGCGCGGCCCACCCTCACCGTCCCCCACCTGAGCTCCCCGCTCCCAACCCCAGGCCTCCCGGCTGCGCCCAGCCCGCCGCCCGGACCGCGCGCCTGCTACGAAGTTTGGCTCCGAGAGGAAGCGGGAGCAGCCCCGGAAGGATAAGGAAAGGAGCGCCCAAGCACCTCAGGGGAACAGGCTCCTCCCGCCGCGGGAGTCCGACCGTCCTCGACCTGCGGTGGCGGCTCGGCGGGGACTGAAGCTGCTCCTCGGACCTTCCTCCGTCTCCGCCTCCCCTCGCTCTCCGCTCCCGGGGCCGGGCCAACGCTGCTGCCACAGACCGAGAGGCTTAAAATGGCGCCGCACAAGGAGCTCTTATAAGTCGCGCAGAAGCCGCTGTATCCTGCCGCCGCCGGCGCAGCGCGGAGCGTTCCGCCGCGCGAGGACAAGGGGCGGGGCGCGAGAGGGCGGTGGAAAGTAGTCCCCGCGCCGCCCAGCAGTCTGCTGCCTCTGAGCGCCCCGGGCCGGGGTGGGGTGCCTGGGCACCCCACGGACGCTCCCCGGGGTGACGGCTGGCGGCTGCCCGCTGCGCGGCCTGAGGGCAGCCCGTGAGGGCGCTGTGGTCTGCATCGGGGAGGCCGGGTCCCCGCGGCCTGGGTTGGGGAAGGTGGCCCTGGTGTCCTCCCCTGTCCCAAGCCCGACGCCCCCGCCCCGCGCGTTTCCCGAACCGGGAGAGCAGCTGCAGGACTCGGCGCGCCTTTCCCGCGGCCTGCGGAAGGTGGCATCTCGGCCCCGGCCTTCGGGGACCGCTCGGGGCGGACGGGACAGGTCCTGGGAGGGCGGAAGTTCGGGGCCAGGGCGGCGGCAGGAGCTCGGGTTCAGCGCCCGTCCGTCTTGGGGCGCTCCTGGGCGCCGCAGCTGCCCCGTCGCCGGTCTGCGGGTTACCGGCCGGGCGCGGGTTAGGGGGCCTCGCCGACCTTGTGGTCTGTGCCGCACACTCCCTGCTGGACCTGGGTCGCAGCCCAGTCTCACAGCACCCCCAAAGCCCCCCACTGTCCGGATGGTGGATCCCACCTCTCAGCAGGCTGTTCAGCTTGAATTTCGACCTGAATCACCGGGCCGAGCCGCCTTCTGTCCCCACTCACGAAGGCTGTGAACTCTCCGTAGAATGGGCGCCAAGCCCGCAATTCAACAAGTCCTTAGGAGTACCTACTGTGAACAAATAACTAATGGAAATGGATTAGCTCCAGAGCGCTGTCAATTAGGTTAATTCTTATAGATTCCATTTTTATCTGGTTCCACTTGTCACTAGGTATCAATAGATTTATTTGTGGGGGTTTTTCTTTGGAGAAGAAGATTTTTACGGTATTACTTATTTGTGAAATCCAAGTATGTTTATAGAGAAAGCTATCGATTAAGCAGCCTCTAATTTTTTAACTCATTTTCTATTTAAAAACGTTTGTAATTCATTTCAATAGACTGAAAAATGTTTCCCATTCTAATGCAGCAAAATTGACGTTTGTCAAAGCTGCAACAAGTATGATCGATTCAGTTTCTCTAGGCTATTGTTTGTGCTTATTTTTCCCCCAAAACATTGGAGAGAGTACAAAAAGCAGCAGTGAAAGTTACCTCTGTGCTTTTATCCCAGGACTACAATTAATACAAGCAAACAATAGGTCTTAACACATAGATGCAGGCGGAAAACCCACTTATTCATTCACTCATGGAGGTAGGATATGTAGTTTAAGGCACAGCTCATGTTTCAGGGCCAGCGTATTCTTTAAATAACTTTTATTTTTGTCTTAAAGATATTTTACTATATAAGTGGTAATGCCAACTGCCGTCTGTCACCATAGCACATGTGGGCCACTGCAGTGGAAAAAGTCTACACACTAAGATGATGTTCAGTGAGATCCATTGTCTAGAAAGACCTTCTCATTTGTATCTTCCCTACTAATTCTGTAGAATTAAATGTAGCTATTGGTTGTGGTCACAATTCAAAAAGATTGAACCGAAAAAGGTATTTCATCAAAACCGTGTTTCTAATATAAACTCAAAAGTATAAATGGCGTTTTCAGGTACTGATTCCTAATTTTAATTGTCATTTGCAGAATTAAGGAATATGCAATTGATTAAAGTCATACATTGAAAATCAGACGACAGGTTAACCACTTTTACAGGGCTTTTTTAAAAAAACATGTTTGCTTTTTCTATGTGCAGGTTTTTTGTTGTTGAATAAGGCACTCTTGAAATTGGTTAAGAAATATCTGCACCACTAGAAGATCTAAAGGATAAAAACATTTCTATATTTGTATTTCTCTGTTCCATTACCAAAATAATGGAATCATTTTTCTATAATTTAAATACTTTAAATTTAGAATTATGATTTTTAATCCCTACTGACACCGTAAACAAATACATTTTATTAAAGAAAATGTAAAATTTGCAACAATGCAGCATGCTGTTTTTCCCATCATATTAAGTGTACTGAAGAATTACTGGTTGACTAGCATTAAACCAAGTTAGTTAAATTTAACATTGCTCCTAATTTTTATTTGCATGTTTCATAAAGCAGAAATTGTTTTAGTTGTCTCACCAAAAATATGAGATGAATAACTTCTGTGAAATGAAGACAAACACTATCATTAAATCAAAGAAAAATACATTATCAAGATACATGAGTTTGGTAAAATAAGTAATTTTGTTAAATAATTTTTTTGAATTGACCTTGGACAATACATTTCATAAAAACAGTTGGTTATCTGTTTTATGCCTTTTCCTTCTAGAGCCAGTCACCCCGGGTTTGACATAAATTAATTTTATAAAATGGCGACAGACAAGTGGTTCTAATTTTTAGGCTGTGTTCTTAGAAACAAAAGTGTCTCCAGCTAGTTTAAAAGAGAAGATATTTCTTTTCACGCTATCAGGCCACTGGCATATAAAGCAGTGGTAGACTGAACCTGAATGTAAGGCATCCCTTCGCTAAAACAGAGGCTTTTGATTACCTTTAAGAGAGGAAAAAAAAAAAAAGCCAAGATTATTTCACACTTCAGACAGAAATATGAATCACAGAAATATGCCAGCATTGTAAAGAAGGTTCATTCACTTTTAGGATACTTAACTCTATCAAATCCATTAATTAAACATTTATTGAGCATCTAAGACAATGAGCTTCCCTTAGAGAGAGGGAAACGGATGACTGGCTCCATTTGATTAAGTCTCTTAAATTAATGTAAAATTGTAACTGTTAATCCACCCTATTTAAAAAGAAGCAGAAACGGTAGAAAACAAGCTGTGAAAGTAGGGTGTGGTCTCACTTGGACTCTACATCCGAATCCCCTCGGAAGGCTCCCTTCCCAGCAGAAAGGTAAGAATAATATTCCATGCATTTAAAAACAATCAATCCCAACTCTCCAAGAAGGCTTGTTAAAAATATTTCTTAGGACAATGTAAAAACACTGGACAACAATCAGGATCAGCTTTTCATTTAGCAATTCATCAGGTGGGCTATTTATGGATTGGGACTTTTGATTTGTAATACATCATCTCAGGGTTCAGTGTTATCTTTTGATTTCTTTCCAGCTGAACAGGCTAAGTAGTTGTAAATACCTCTTGTCAGACTACATGGTTGGCTATTCTCGCACACAGAAGTAATCTAGGAACCCACTGGGCAAGTTCGGCGGAAAACCACTGTGGAAAGCTTGCAGCTGATGTATACTGCAGAGCGAGGGAGGGGCGGTGAAGGTGGCGGGAGGCAATGGCCATGGTGGTTGCTATGGCCTGGTCACTTCAGTTATGTCAGGAACACCCTACATGCTTGGAGTTATGTGTACTCGAGGCCTTCATTGGTTTGCCAGACTAAGGAAGTACATTTTAATGGCTACCATACAAAGTATGAAGGAGAAGCAATGGAGTCATCGTCCATGATATTCAAAGAACATAAAGGTATATATGTTTCTCAATGTTTCTAAGAACTCAGACAAGTACCGCTGCATTTCTAAGAAATCATGTTTCGGAGACACACACCCGCAACACACGCACGTGCACACACACACACACCCCATTAAAAATTTCAAAATGGTTGCAGATATTTCATTCACAAGAAGGTTAAAGGCGTTTCCCATCTCAAGAAGGATTAACTTACCGGAGGATTCTGGGACTGCAGATGTATACTGCGGCAAAATCCTAAATTCATCGAAAAAATCATTTCTGGACTCCAGCTGCTAAAAATAATAGAATTATAGTAAATCATGGATAAGATTAAAACAAGCCATTTTCACCTTCCAAAGTATTCAGAAAAAAATGATTCTTTTCTTTTAAGTCATTTCTTAAACAATGCAAATTTTAAAGTAGCTTTTCTTTCCAGACCTCGCAGCGCCATGAAATCGATAATTTTTGATCTTTTGGTTAGTAGGCAACATGGTGAGCTATTGCAGGGACTGCAGGCAGCAGACATGTTCTTGTCAGCTAAAAATTTTCATATTGTTTTTGAATCCATTGAGATTTGTAGATGTGATATCACCGGTTTTTTGTTTTAGCTTGCACCAGGCAATAGGGACGCAAACCCTCAGTTTATCGACATATACATGTCTATTGCTTTATATGTATTAAAAACAGGGAGTCTTACTGGATCTTAAACAAAAAATTATGTAAAAGGAGTGGCTGGTGTGATTATAATCCCATCATGCAGGGTCCACGGTTCCCATTTAGTGAAATTTCGCAGAGGGCAACTTCTTAAGAACATCCCTGCTGTGCAGAGTGAAAAGCATGAACAAACCAAAGACAGAATTCATCTGTGTTTATATTTTACAAACAATGAAAAACCTACTCTTTGTATGCCTTTTTTTCCCCCACCTTATTATTTCATGAAAACTGCAGCATTTTCCCCGCCCCCATCCAAACACTCACCACCCTAGCACTGCAGTATTCCGTCCCTCTTTGCTTCTCCTTCGTCTTCTTTTTCGCTTTCACAAATTCTGCACGCGCCATCTTTGTGTGGGGTGATTCTTTGCTAATTTCAGTTACCCATTCTCTTACAAATCAGTTCAGAAATAGAAAATTATAGTGCGCTTTGGGGCTTAATTTGCCTAAATTTCTTTCATTCTCCCCTTCTGACATAGAAAAATGGAAACAACGGGAAAAGGGGGAAGCCAAAAAGAGAGAGAGAGAGAAAGAGATATTTCTATTATTGCCATAACCTGTTGTATACAGTGGTAATAAAAAATATTATTAACATAATAGCAACAGCTGCAGCCTAAATAGAAGCTATGAGATAATTAATGTGCTACAACAAATTAATTTGCTGCAGGTGCTTCTGCTGTGAACTGAGTAACCCATGCCATATAAAGTCTAAATACAATTATGATTCCCCCCACACACTAAAACAAAATACTGAGTAAAATGTCCTGTTTAGTAAATATGCCTATTGAAAAAAAATTCTCCCCAGTTCTTTTCCCCCTGCCCCTCACCAATCCATGCTAAAAGGTTAAGTCATCAATGGGTAAGTGCAGAGTTGCATCGATGTGTATATGTATGTGTGGGTATGTATGGAGGTTATGGCATTTTAAAACATAGAGGTTTTATACTGTGTCTTAGTTGGAACACATATGGATCAGCTATAGATTTCGTTTTAAAAATTATAAGTAGTTTATAATATTTATGAGCTTCATTGGTTTCAGAACAAAAATTACATGTTTCCATGTTTATAGCTGGAAAAAAATAAGTGTTGAGCAATTACCTAACTGAATTAATAATTTTAAAAAATCATCTATCTTATCAAAGAAGGAAGTGTGTTTATAGTGTAGCACTCTTTATTGATGCAAAAGAAAATTTTCTTTTCCCTTTCACCTGCTGTCAAGTTCAGTGTTTAAGGAGAGTGGTTGCTGGTTATATCACAAGTGTGTGCCAGAAATATGTTGTATCAGAGTAACATGGGCAGGGCCTAGAGAAGGTCACAGTGCCAGAATAAAATGTCCGTTTTCTATTTTGTACCACTCAGCAAAAAATAACTTTGGGCCTAGAAAAGTGGAAGAACATACGAATTGAATTTTTTTTTTTAACTACTTGTCTAAAAAATTCTTAGGGTAAGGACGTAGTCATTTCTGATTTTTCTCCTAACAATGCTGCCCAAAGAAATGACATTTTTGTTTGTATTGCAGTCTTAATTTTTTTGTTAAAAAGCAAAAGAAATAAATTTTCTCATGGCCAAATTGTAAAGGTTATTGGTTATTAAATTTTATTATATTGGATGATCTTAAAATTTAATGCTAAATCTTATAATACAATTGTTGCTTATACAATGTATGTATTTTAACAGCATTTTGGTATAACTTTGCAGAAATTTTAGTTCTAAGCGAAGGTATAAAATTATTCAAACAGAACACTGTTCCAGCTATACCCAGAAGGGACACTGCATTTGCGTGGATTTTCTTTAAAATATATTTTATTTCACATCCTCTTTTTAGGTGGACAAGCAAGGCTCTCAGTCATTACCATTCTCCGTGGAGAGGTACCGCACGTTTGTCACACCATTTCTCATGCAGCGATGGACATGCATTTTACTCCATCTTTCTTTTGTTTGTACTAAAGCTTTTTCTTCACAATCTGTTTTCAAATCTATTCATGTTTTGAATTTACAATTGTAGAATTTGAGTTGGGGGAAAAGAAAAAGAAGCAAAGGTCATATTGATTTTCTTTTAAAAAGAAGAGAAAGAAATAGCCTATTCCTTGATAAAAATGAGGAAAGTGGATAAGTATGAAATATATACATCTCCACTGGGAATTTCTAGTAATTTTCATGTTAGCTGACTGTGTCATTCTACCAAATGGAACTCGCTGAAATCGTATAGTTCTTTAATTATAAAATCGATTTGGGAAAAGAAAAAAGTACTTTAATTTCTGTTGCTTCAAGGGATTGTCCATTCAGAATATTTTTCTGGCCACTATAAATTGTATTAGAAACTAAGCTGTAAGAAATAAAGATAGTAAATGTCTAACACACATATTCCTTTTTCTTATTAATGTTCTTTTTTCATAGCAAACCTATCCCAGTTCTTTCAACCCTTCTTCATATGACTTACCTTTCAGAACCCTTATTCGTAGATTGTCAGTACAAGTGACACTGTGCCGATTCTGAACAATTTAAAAAAGGGTAGTTGTTGTAAGCCAATTTGTTTTGGGGTGGTTTGTTACATAAGGGGAAAGCTAGCTAATAGAACAAAGGTAATTCAAATTTTGTCTTGTTTTAAATGATCACATCATACTGCTTATGATGGTTATGAGCTGCTTATCTTCTGACACAAACATTTCTAAAGATTTTTAATTGTACAATATTCTTAGTAAAATAATTTTGTATGTGCACCCCCAGACACATATTTACTAAAATTATATACATGTACAGATGCCAATTATATACATTAAGTATCAGTGAAGCTTGACTTCTTTTTTTAAAATAAAAAATAAATATAGTGGTTGTAGTCATTATTTCCTCATTCCAGTGGATCCTCATGTGCCTTCTGGGTTATAGTTACTCCATTCAGGACCCCTATTCTAAAACTCTCAAATCTTTCCCATAATTAGCTTTAAAGCATTATTTTTACCTATTCCAAATTTGTGCAATTCATTTTTTAAAAACTAAACCCAGAGCTTGATTTATTATAGTTACTGATTATTGAAGAATCCTTTAGGGAATTACACCTTGATCTTTCCTATTAACTGACTTTCAATAAACTCCCTTTGGTAAAAACTGCCATTCATTTTTCTAGCAAATATTCCTAAAATATATACAGGTTTGTGGAGTTTCTTGCATCACCATTTTCTCTTGATATACACATACACACACACTATTTTAACAAGGAGTAATTAACAAAGAGAAAAGTATGCCTTTTCAATGTCAAAGGATTCTGAGGACCTCAATAATGTTTGTACTTTTAATAGCTGTTTGTTGAGAATCTATATAATGACAAAAAGCTACAAATTCAGTATTGATTTTAAACAAATATGTTTTATTAATTTCAGTGGCATCTGAATTTGAATACTATTTGCAAACAAATGTGGAAGACTCATTTTTCAGTGCATGAACACCGCTTAGGGCTTGTAATGGGGTCTTGGAGTCTTGTTTAACTGGATAGTTAGAAAGCCACTGCTATAATGAATACAGAAGATGCAAATCCCATTCTGATATGCATTAACCGTGTGACCTGAACAGGCCCTTTAGCTTCTCTCTGCATCTTGGCATCACGGCTGTAGTAGTAGTAACAGCAGTGCTAGTAAGTCACAATAATCCCATTGGTGGCTTCCATTTAGTGACCTACCACCAGGTAAGAGCTTTGCACTTCATGACCCAGTGAACTTCACTCCTCATATATAAGGCCTCTTTTAACCATCACAACTAGTGAGGTAGGGAAACATTGTTTTCTCCATTTTACATTTTGGAAATTGAGACTTAGATAAATTATGAAGTTTGCTCAAGTTATAAGCTAAATAAACACAGAGCTGGGATTTGAACTCTGGACCTGTGCTGTTCAGTTCAATAGCCATTAGCCACATGTAGCTATTAAAATTTAAATTAAACTCCGTATTTTAAGCACTCAGTAGCCATATGCAGCTACTATGTTGCACAGCACAAACAAAGAATATCTTATCATTGTGAGTTCCACTGGACAGTACTGAACTCTGCTGACCAACTGTGAAGCATGTACTTCACTGGATTTAATTCTTCCTCACCCATTCATTCCTTTACTTGTTCATTCATTCAACAAATATTTACTGAATACCAACTATGTGCTTGTCACCCCATGGGACACTGGAGAGTTATCTCACTGCATTGTGTTCAAGAGCAAATGAAATAGACATGAAAGAGTTGTTTGAGCTCTAAGGTTCTAGATAAAAGTGAAATACTTTTATGTTGGAGTGTAGGGAAATGCTGCTTCATTGAGAGCAGAGTCTGTGTTACCCTTCTTGAAGTCCTCTCTTCTGTCTCCTGTATACCCCTGCGCCCTGCATTTAGCAGAGTACAGTACCCATCAGAAGTGAATGCAAAGCCTTGCATTATAGTGCACATGGGTCAGTTTTTGCCTGTGAACCCTTTTCCTAAGCTTGGGGAATTCCCCGGGTAGAGTATTGTGGCCACATGAGCCATGGCAGCTGGAGCATGAAGTCCCCCTTTGCCAATCAGGTGGTTCTGTTTGGGACTTTGGTACAGATGACACGAAGAAGCTGAGGCAACTTTAATTATTTCAGTGACTGCATCAGTAATGTTCTGTTTCTGTGTGGCTGTCACTTTACTGGAATTGTGATGGGTGATCTTGAAAGCAACTTTATTTTTGTCCACTCTTTTAAGCCTCCTTCATGAGAGTGTTTCTGAGTGACTTTCTCATATTTTGTCACAAATAAGTTCTATGGTTACTGAGTTGCAAAACACAGTCCCAGTATATTAATCCACACTTTTATCTTTTAGTCAAAGGTAAAAATTCTCCCTCTCCCAGCTAGGGCTGTGAAGAGGCTGAGCTGTCTTCTTCCTCTCACCATCACATCCTCCCCACTGGCTAGCTGCAGTTTTGGTTCCCTTTGGGGTTGGGGCCATGTGGAAAGGTAAGAGGAATGCAACATTTCTAAACAAACTGGTTACGGTCATAAACTGGCTTTTGCTCTTTGGGTCCAGCCAGTGTCTAAAGGTGGGCATTTTTATGGGTTCATCAGCAGCTCCCCTACAAACCCTTCTGACTCCCTCTCCCTTGAGCATGGTGGGACTACACTAAGCCCTTCTAAGGTTCTCTTCAAGGATTGTTCCCCAGTCTTAGTCTCTCATCCCTTTAATTTGCTCACTGTTCCCAGTTCTGGGTCATTTGCTTTGACCTTTCTACCTGGTAATCTACCTTGCATTCCATTCCGACATCTAAAACTGTCATATTCTGGTGTCTCTGTTGACACTTCCGGTCTGACATCCTGTTCCTCTAAGGGACTCAGAGGGAACCAGGGCCAGTGGGTACGATGGCAACTCATCAGATGGTTCTGTAGTTATTGCTACCTAGCCCCGTTGGGTTGCTGCTTGCATTTCAAGCCCATTGCTTCTATTCTTTCTGGTGATTCTGTAAACTATCCAATATCCTTCCAATACATTTCTTTTGTGCTTTAATCAGTCAGTCAATTCTATTCCTTGCAACTCAACACCTGGTTTGATAAATCTTCTATTTTGATTATTTTCTACTATTGTCTGTCTCCCTAGTTTGTATTTAGTCATTATATCTCTACCATTTTTCCAGATTTCAAAATAATACATGCATCATGTAAAGCATTCAAATAAATAAAAATGTATAAGATAGAATGAAAAAGTGTTCCATGCCAACAGATATCCATCAGTATTTCTAAATTTAATTTTCAAATTAAATAATGCATTCACGTGTGTGTGTGTGTGTGTGTGTGTGTGTCTGTGTGTGTATCTCTCTTGGACTGGTATACCAGGCCAGATTCATTAGCTCAGCTTGATTGGGTTATATAGCCTTCCTCTTTCTTTCTTTTTGTAACATATATGTTTTGTAGTAAAATTATTTTGTTTAGCTATAATATCCATCTCCAGCCACTAGAAATAAAAATTTCCATGGTCTCCAATAGAACCGAGTATCACATTCTTACAGAATGTCCATTTTATTATTAAAATAATTTCTAAACCACTCTATGTGCTCAACCTTCTGTTTTTACACTCAGATATGGGTTTGTGGAAAGGCCATAAGTCACCAGCTCCATGAAGTGGCAACCTGGTCCTTGCTTTGGAAAATCCTCCAGGTATTTATTCAGAAATATATATTTCTATATATAATTTCACCCTGTCTACCATTTCCCACCACCACCACCACTCTTACATTAATGCTATCATTAATTTATTCTGTATCCTGTCCACTTCTCTATGAAAATATGAATTTGTATTACTTTCCCTCTCTTTTTAAAATACAAAAGATAGTATAATTTTCTTGCACTTTATTTTTGTCACTTACATTATCTTGGAAATCTTGCCCATCAGTACTCAGAGTTCTGCCTCATTTGTTTTTATAACTGCATAGCATTCCTTGGTACCTTAGTTTATTTAACTAACCTCTCCCCATTAATGGACATTAGATTGTTTCTAAGCATTTGTCATTACAAACAGTGCTGCATAATAATTTTGCACATGTGTCATTTGCTACATGTGCAAATCTTAACTGTAGGATCAATTCCCGGAAGTGGTACTGCTGACTCAAAAAATATATGCACCAGGAGAGAAGAATCAGTATGACATTGTCAAATTGCCAATATCTAATAGGCACTCCCAATGATCATAAGTTTTGTAACAATTTCCATTCTCACCAGCAACGTATGAGAATGCTTATTCTCTGGCAGTTTCATCAATGGAGGGTGTGTGGAAGATATGGCTATGCCCCACCCATACCCTGTAGACAAGTCATCTCTATACTACAGCTGCAACCCTCTGCCCCAGGGCTTTTTTTTTGTTTTTGTTTTTTTTTTTTTGGCTTTAGGAAGGAGGTTTGACCTGTACGTGAGTGTGGGGATAGGGCAGAAGTGCCTGAGAGTTAATTTTCCACAAGCAGCCATCAAGCAATGATAGATAGGGGAGTAGGTGGATAAATACCCCTGCTTTGTCATTCCTAGAGGGGATAACACTAAAGTGTGTTCTACAATGTCTCCCACATTTCCCCATCTGACCTCCAGGTCTCCATAGTGTTAAATGGAACACATCCTGATAACACATCCTTCTGGACTTCTCTCTCTCTCCTCCTCACTTCCCTGCTGGTGTTAGGTCCAAAATCATCTCCCAAATTAACTATTTAGACAAAATACTTGGAAGAACCCAGTCTAATTAGTTTGTCATCAAACTTTTGGAATTTTATAAATGACATCTCAGTGTAATTTGTGTATTTCTCTCTTGGATGAGGTTGAGCATATTTTCATGCATCTGAATATTTTTCTTTCTATTTCTGCAAACTGATGGGTATATATTTTGCCTATTGATCTCTTCAATTTCTACAAAATCTCTATAGTAGGAAGATTCAGTCTTTGTGATACAAATATTTTTTCAGTTTGTTGTTTGTCTTTGTTTATGGTGTTTTTATGGGTTTTTTTTTTTTTGGTTTCCTCCTCCTCCTCTTCTTTCTTCTCTTCCTCTTCCTCATCCTTTTTTTTTCCTTTTTTCTTTTTGTCATTCAGGATATTTTATTTTTACCTAGGCAAATTAATCTTTTCTTTTGTATCTTCTGTATTTTGAGTTATAGTTAGAAATGCTTTTCTTATTCCAAGTTACAGAAGACTAATTCCATATTTTCTAATAACACTTTTAATTTTTATTTTTACATTTATATCTTTAATCTATTTGGAACTTATCTTAGAAGATGTTCACCAACTTTTATCTTCATTGTGATTTTTTTTTTCTCTATAATCTCTCCCAGAATCACCCACTACTGTGAAGACTGCCCTTGGATTACTTTGAGCAAGATGTTGTATTTCACTGCCCTAACCTATTTCCTTTTGCAAATGATTATGAGTCTCTTGGCTTTCCTCTTGACTTGGCCTTTGCTACCTTTATTAGCAGAAGAGTTTCCTGCTATAGCATCTCTCTATCTGGAATAGCCTCTTCTGTATGTTTTTATTTTATAAGCCTATATCTTATCTTTCCTGAAAGTGTACATTTTCTTCCTTTCCCTTAGCTCTTCATTTTTTCTTTCATTCTGCAGAAAAGGGCAGGGCAATTTGTGTGCCATTTTCATATGGTAATGGATCCAATCTCTCCTAAAATTGCAGTTGCAGCTTTTTTTTTTTTTTTTTTTTTTTTTTTTTTTTTCTGAGAAAGAGTGTTGCTCTGTTGTCCAGGCTGGAGTGCAGTGGCACAAACATAGCTTGACCTCCTGGGCTCAAGTAATCCTCCTGCCTCAATCTCCCAAGCAGCTGGGACCACAGGAGCATGCCACCATGCCTGGCTATTTATTTATTTTATTTTTTGTAGAGGCAGGATCTCGCCACATTGCCCAGGCTGGTCTCGAACTCCTAGGCTTAAGCAATTATTTTGCCTTGGCCTTCCAAAGTGCTGGAATTTCAGGCATGAGCCACCGTGTCCAGCCAGCATATTTTTAATTGCAAGCTCAAAAACCAATGAAGAAGATTGAGAGGGCCCTAATGATTTTTAAAATCTGACTTTTGCAACTTATCACACTGCTATGAACAGTTTAAATTGATAGTTGTTTACTCTTAGTGAGAAAAAATATCAATAGATATTTAGATAGATGATAGAAAACATAAATAGATGATAGATAGATAGACAACCATGACTTTTATTCATCTCTAGAGTATCATAAACTGTTGCACAAATCACATGTGCGCATGAACTTGATTAAATTCAGTTGTTTTCGCCAAAGCAGACAAACTGAAAGGATTAAACCTCTTCTGATTTATTGCTGCCTGTTTGGCCATCCCTTAGCTGTGGTTTTTAAAAATATTGTTTTTGTGCTTCTGATACCTTTTAATGATACCTCGGGCCAATTCTACCCCCAAATGTGGGTGAACCATACTCACTGATCTTTGACTTTTTTCTAGTTGAGTAGCATTCACAGACACATAGTTTCTTCTTAGAAAGAAGGAAAGAAGCCCATCATATTCTATTGTCCTGCTTGATACTGTCTTATCATTGACTCAGAGGCCCTACTGAGCATGAGACAAAGAAACCAGCCATAATTCCTTCCTCTTATGGGTGTTTTAAGCTCCTTCTGCCCATATGTGATAGAAAGAAAGCATGCTTACAACTGTAATCCCAGTGCTTTGGAAGGCTGAGACGGGTTGATCACCTGAGATCAGGAATTTGAGAACAGCCCTGACCAACATGGCGAAACCCTGTCTCTACTAAAAATACAAAATTAGTCTGGTGTGGTGGTGCATGCCTGTAATCCCAGCTACTCAGGGGGCTGAGGCAGGAGAATTGCTTGAACCCAGGAGGCGGAGATTACAGTGAGCCTAGATCGTGCCATTGCACTCCAGGCTGGACAACAAGAACAAAACCCCATCTCAAAAAAAAAAAAAAAAAGAAAAAGAAAAAAAGAGAAAAGAAAGAAAGCTTGCTACCTCTCCTGTTTACTCAACTGCCTTTGTGCGTACCAGCCTCTGCTTGCATTACCTGGGAAGAAAATATTCCTGCCTGTTGCAAATGGAATAAACTGTGAGATCAACTTTTCCAAATACTTTCCAAAGCCTTACTTTCTCTTGCATGAGACCAGAGGAGTAAAACTGGGTGGCCTAATGCCTGTCTCCCTATCAGTTCTCTGTTCTCTCTGCAAGTTTTCAGTGTAGCCTCTGTGGAAACTTCCATCGCAGACATCTCCCAGGGACCCCCACCCTCCTCATCAGAATACTCCTCCCCTGGGTGTCACTAGCTGTGGGATTGTAAGGACCATTATAATAAAGGTGACAATGACAGATCTCAAGGAAGTGGAGCTCCAAAGTGAGGGAGGGAGGCACATCAGAGAGAATGGGCTCCGCAAGCCTGATAATGAGCATGGAGAGGACTTTTTCTGCTTATGGGTGAAAAAGACAGGGAAGTCTCTGTTTGAAGACAAAGCACATAATAATGTGATCACAGAGCCTTCCTAATGGGGCTGATGTGATGTTCAGAATATGTATTCTTTTCACTGCCTTATTCTTATATTTCAGTGGAAAAGGTCTTCAATTAAGTATTTACTTAATGCATCCAACCTAGTGATGCTTCACTCTAGCCAAGATATTTATACAGCAAAATTATACAGAGGATATTACATTTAATTGACTGAATAACCTTGAGTCTCATGGGTAACTTTTTCTGGACTTCTTCCCTCAGTTGGAAAGATAAAAAAAGTTTGGTCAGGAATAAACCCCTTAGTAGTATTGTCAATTTATATTTCCAAAGGATTTTCTAATAGGCCTGGGTGTTCCTTTCCTTTTTCTTCTCCCAAAAGGTAAGGAGGCTTTTATGGAAATTTATAACTTGGTTCAACCAGTACTGCCAGCACTGCCAGCTTCCTGTGTAAGGAGTGCCCTGTTTCCCCCGAGTCTGAATTTGGGGATCAAGCCCTCATCCCCTTGGTGTTCAGGAAGAAACCAGGCCACACCCCTGCCTCATGTGCCAGAGGCGGCTCCTGCTCTCTACATAGCAGGACATGCAAATGCTCACATTTCTCTTAGTCTGGGACAAGGGACCAGATTCATTAGCTCAGCTGTATTGAATTGACACAGGCTTTCCCTTTCTTTCTTTCTCTTGATTTGCCAGTCACTGAGCCTGGCAATCACAAACGCACTCCAAAGCTGTGACTCTGTCAAGCAAATGTGGAGAATGGGGGACTTTCCAGAGCTATTCTTTTCCATAAGGCTTTCTGGATGTTTCCTGAAATGAGGAGCAAGAGGGATTGTCTCCCAGCCCTATCTACTTTTTACTTTGGGCTGGGGATATAGAGGAAGATGAGGAATGACTGTCAGTGGGTATGAGGTTTCTTTTGGGAGTGATGGAAATATTGTAAAGTTGATTGTGGGAATCATTGCAAAACTTTGTGAATATATTAAAAATTACTGAATTGTACACTTTAAAGGGGAAATTATATGGTATATGAATTATACCTCAATAAAGCTGTTATAAAATTTATTCATATATTTTATTGTTAACAACTAATCCTATTTTTCTAGGATCCAATCCTTAATGAATCTCAGGATATGCATCTCTCAAGAGCAGTACATGGCCACCTGTGACTAAGTGCAGGTGTCAAAAGATATGAGCAGAGTTTGTGCAAAGTTTATTCCTGTGATAGACTCAGAAGCTCATACGGTTCTTATAAACGCTGTTATGTAATGCATTCATTTCAAAACAGGGAATCTAATTTTTAGATGTGCAACAGATAGGCTAACACTAATTTTTAAAGTTAGGTAAATAGAACTTCAGAAATACATATTATCTTATCATCACTACCTCCCCATCTTCAGGTGCTTCCTGATTTACTGGCTAGAGGGATCACGTGTGAACATTCCCAGTGGAACGTCATACTTTAGCATTTTCTGAGGGATGCTGCAGGTGGGAGCTGAATGCAGGGTGTGTCCTGCCTACATCTTAGATCACCTGTACCATTCTGTGACCCCCTTCCCCACTTTGGTGTTCACCTCCAGAAGCCAGTATGTGCATTCTTTTATTTCACTCTCTTTTAATTAATTAATTATTAGAGATGAGATCTCACTCTGTTGTCCAGGCTGGAATACAGTGGCTACACAATAATAGGTATTTCTGAGGTTCTAGCTACCTAACTTTTAAAAATTAGTGTTACCCTATCTGTTGCACATCTAAAAATTAGATTCCCTATTTTGAAATGAATACATTACATAACCTCAAACTCCTGGACTCAAGTGATGCTTCCTCCTCAGCTTGGGACTAGACTACAGGAGCTAGAGATGTGCACCATCATGCCTGGTCCTCAGTTCTGTTTTAGAAGATTACCCTTGGTCTACTGGAACCCACTTTGTCCACATGCACAAAGAGCTAGCAGTGCCTGGAAATTATGTGCCCACCCACATGGAGAGTGGTCCTTAGTCAATGACCGAGGGGTGCACATAGAGAGAGATGAAATGCCATCTCCCTTGTCTCAGGTCCAGACAACTCTGAGGCATAACTCACACTCCAGAGCTCCCTGTGGGATCAGGCCGAAGCCACCCCGCAAGGGACTCTGACCACAGCCTTGCTTGGCTTCTTCTCCTTTCCTGTCTTGCCTCCCCTGTTTCCTTACAGATCTTCCTGGCAGCACTTCCTTTATAAATCATCTGAACACCAATCTTTATCTCAGAGTCTGCTTTTAGATAACTCGACCTAAGACCACACTCAACATATCTGGCCAATCAGTGTGTTCAGTGTGATCAGGATTCCTGCCTGGACATGCTATATGTAGAACTGGTCTGTGCATCTCAACTGGCTGTGGGGATCTGGACAGGCCTTTCTCTCTGGAGCACTGGAATGCTTGGGCAGGTGAGGGATCAGCTAGGATTTGTCATTTTTCCTGTATTTCCTCAAAGGCCTCGATGAAACCCAGCTCCTCAGGCTGGGCTTGTGGCTCCAGGGCAGCTTCGACCAGAGTAGGGGTAGGAGACTCTGGCTGAGTCCTACTGGCCCAAGGACAGTGACTCCACCCCTGCCCCTCCCCCATTCATGCCGCTCTATGCACGGGTGTGAAAGTGTGGGTTTCAGGGAAGATTTACTCTTACTTGGACTCTAACCTGGGCCCCAGGTGAGGCCCCTGAGCATCCTCCTGGCCTCTCACTCTTTTCACCCGAGTCTGCCACTGCCCTAGGAGACCCTAACCATTTTGGCTTCAGAAGATATCGTCCTCTACTTCATGGCCTTTGCATGGTGAGGGCCAGTGTAAGGTTTCCTACCAGCTGAGCATGTCAGTGTGCCTTCCTAAGTCAGACAGCTTAGGTTCTGGTTTGCCCTTCAACACTCATTGGCTGTGAGAACCTGGGCAATTCACAAACCTCTCTGAACCTCTCTTTCCTCATCTGTAAGATGTGGAAGCCTCTACCTCATTGAGTAGTTGTGAGAATTAAATGAAATAATAAATGTAATACACTTAATCCAGAGTCTAACACATGAAAAGCACTCAATAAGTACCTAGTTACTATCATTTTCTACTTAAAAAAATTTACACAATTGTCAGTTATTTATATGATCATCAGTTTTCAACTGGTTGAAGTTTCATTGATTTACCAAATTTAGAACATATGTTCTCTCTGAAATAAAATATAGTATACATGGCTTGAATAAAATTCACTTTGGGGACTCCGAGGACACTTTATACAGAGGGACAATTACTTTCTAGAGCAGGAAAAACTGAGAAACAATGAGAGGCCTGAGACACACACTACTGATGGAGAAAGATTTCAGGATGGGGAAAATAAATGACGGTTCCTACTGCGAGCCCCTCATTGAGGTACAGAGAGAAGTTGATTTGCAGTTGAGCTGCTTCTTGCATGGGCAACTGTGTAATGCTCTCCAGGATGAGTGGCATCAGGGACTTCCTTGTTCAACAATAGTTAAGGGTTTTCACCAGCACCTGGGGGCACATGGTTAGTACAAACGTGAATGTGCAGATGAATTATTTCTCACTTACAATGCTACTGACCAGGCAGATCATTTGGTGTTTTAGGATCTAGCCCACAATATTTCTCACATTTCATATATGTCCTTTTAACATCTACCATCTAAAATTGCCATACCGATACAAAACATACCTAAAACACAATAAAAGTTGCCAAGCCTCTATTACTCAAAACTGCAGAGAGAACAAAAGATGAAACTGATCTATGCTATGGAAGTAATAAAGGTGGCTACCTCCTAGAGGAGGATGTAAGGGGCCTTCTGGGGAAGTTTGGAGCTTGGAATGTCCTGTTTCTTAAACTGGGTGCTATTTCATGGGTGTGTTTACCTTGTGAAAATTCAGCAAGCTATACATTATATGTACTTTTCTCCATGTTTGTTTTACTTCAGTAAGAAGACAAAAAAAAGGCAGTATCAGCTACATCTTAACATACGGAAACAAGAAAATATCTAGGTGCAGATTTTGAGTCTTTCTGGTTACATTTGGAAGCAGAATGAGGCAGACACTGCTGACTAACCTCAGATGGATTCCTTCCTCCCTCCCTCGCCTACTCTGAGATGGGCCAAACTCACTTTTCCAGCTGCCCTTCAGCTGTGACGGGGACCAGTGAGACGGAAGAAACTATTTGCTGGGGACAGCCGAAAAAGCTTTTACTTTCGTGATTAAAGGAACAGAGAAAACTGGTATCATGCCTTTGCCCCTTTCTCCTGCCTTGAACACAAACGTGAGGTCTGAACCTGGGCAGCTGTATTATGGCAACAAGGGGGAGATCAAGGGAAAGTCAGAAGCACTGCCTCTGGGATTTATTATGGGAGAAGAAATGTTTTTTATTTATTTAAGATAAGTTAGTCTTTTTCTTGTTGTTCCTGCTACTTGCAGCAAAGAGCATTCCAAATGGACACACAGATCTCCTCCTCTCCTCTTTCCTTCTCTTTCTTTGAGATTGAGTTCACTATGACCAGGAAATTAGCTGACTTTTGACTATAACAAAACTATATCTCTCTTCTTTGAGACTGAGCTCACTATGAACAGGAGATTAGCTGAGTATCGACTATAACTGTCTTTCTGGCTTTGTAGTGACTAATAGGTCTGAACTCCAGTAACTTATCACTTATAGCCATTTTATAATGCTCATTATAAAATTTACAACACACACTTTGTATAACAGATAGGTCAGGTGTATAAAATGGTATAGCAAGAGTGCAGCAGTGTCCATGACCATCCCTTGACGACGTTATGGGAAAAAGAGGTATGATGGTCAAATGGAAAACACATGGACCAACTTAACTAGGTTACTTAACTGTGGGATAGTCAAAGCCCTTTATACGCCAATATGCAGAAGGAAGAGCTGAATTGATTTCCAAACCCTTTATGACAGTCAACTTCTGGGACTGGCCTTTGGGGAATGCTACCTCATAGACCTGAGATGGAAGTGCACTTTTGGCTATATCTTACTTTTTCCCAGTCCAGCTGAGGGCTATGCTCTTTGGAGTAATGTACTAGAGGATTAATAGCATACAGAGGTTATCTGCATACATTTTCCTGCCCCTGAACATCCCAGTGGAGACATGGATAAACCTGCAGTTTACATGTTAAATCAACGAAAGAATCAAACTTAGGGTAACATCATAAGGGTCATGGGCTCATGGGGTACCACTTATTCATGCAAATCTCTACTTAGCATGACCCTATTCCCTGTTTATTCAAATGCTACCTATATTTCAAGACCTTCGTTCAGTCTCCTCTACCATAAGACATTTTCTGAACGTAACAACCCATAGTTCTCCTTTAAGCTCCAAGCACATAGAGTTAGAGGGCACAAAGAGTCAAGAAAGCCTTACTTTCTGTCTTCTCAAATGTACTATATTAAAATAAATTATGCTTTGCTGCAGTAATAAGCAAAGTCAGAAATATCAATGGCTTATTACAAAAAGGATTTATTTCTTGTTTACATATAATGCAATGCCTATTGAGCACTTTCCCCCGTCTTTATGCTTCTGGAATATGTAGCCTCCAAGAAGGAGAAAGATGTAGGAGAGGCACTAATGCTTAACTATGTTGATTTGCAATCCAGAACTTGCACAGGTCCTAACCTAATTGAAGGGAGACTGGAAATGA
Organism: Pan paniscus; assembly: GCF_029289425.2. Lineage (NCBI taxonomy): Eukaryota > Metazoa > Chordata > Mammalia > Primates > Hominidae > Pan > Pan paniscus. The sequence goes on along the minus strand of NC_085926.1, from coordinate 41,140,850 downwards.
GTGGAGCACATGTTGATAAACATTAACTCTCTCTGTTACATTTTCTTATGAGATCATATTTCCTATTAATTTATAAGCTTCTTAAGAGCAGGTGTACCTTGTACAGTGGTCACCTCTGTTGCTTTTGTCTGCTCACCATCTATTCTCCTTTTTGCTAGTACAGTTCTCTGCTTTACCCCTCCTCTACTCTAAAGTCACATGGCTCCAGTGGGGATGACTCTACCTTCTGTAAGAGGTATGTGGTCCAGGCTTGACCAATAGGACCAACTTCTGGGATTATTTTTTGGAAATTATAGGAAAGGGGCCCCCTCTCTTTCTGTTGCACTTAAAGCTTGGAGCTGCTTGGGGACACCATATAAAGAAAACTTGATTGGGAATGAAGTCAACACAGAAAAAAGCAGAGCCAAGAGGTAGAGAGAGAAAGACATGGAAGTCTTGGTGACATTGCTTGAGCCCCAGCAGGGCTAGACTTATGGGTATGCAACCTGTGCAGTCACACAGGGGTCTGAGCTTAGAAGGGCCCTCTGCTTTTATATTGTTATCTTGAAATTCTTAATGATTTTTGAAAAGCGACTCAACATTTACATTTTGTATTGGGCCCTGAAAATTATGTAACCAATCCTGGCCCCTGGATTTGACCATACCTGAAACCACGAATACTCCTACTGGATTTTTTTCTTACAAAACTCACCAAATTTCCTTTGGGCTTCTGTCACTTGCAGCTTACATAAAGCTATGATCACAGTCTGGGTTCCCAGTTGCAAACCTCAGGAATTCATTCTAGGCAGTTTAAGTGGAAAAGGAATTTGTTTAAGAACATTAGATAATTCACAGAATCTCTGAGAAGGCCAGAGGTACACACATGAAAGCCTAGTGACCAAGAACAGTGGCCAGATTTCATCACAGATCTGCCTCCAGGAATATACCCCTGGGCACAAATATTGTGTTAATTCCCCTGAGTCTAGGGCTTGGATGCTTCTTAGAATAATCTGCTGCAATGTTCGGCAGAATGAATTCCCTATGGCACCAACTTCATGGTACTAGTTTCCCAGGCAAAGCCTCAAGTGAGTGTATCAGATCAGTAGATCCTAAGTCCCCTGCCTATATCTTAGCAGCAAGAGTGGATGGGCAGGAGCGATTCCAGCTTCTACCCTGGGGATGCGTCACAAACCATGGAACTCCCCCAAAGATGGGAAGATGTTGGGCAGCATCCAGAAATAACCAATACCCACTGCTTATATACATTAAATTCTACTGAGGACTGTGCATGTTCACGAATACGGAATGAATCAACCAATGCACACACTTTCTGCTATTCTTAGCAATTATGGGATCTCCCAGTGTTCCACCCCAACCAATCCTTAGGACACCGACCCCTTGATGCCCTTTTTTAGTGCTGTTTTAGGCTCACTCTCTGACTCCACTTCCCTGGTAATCTATTTTCCACCCACCAGGAATCCCAGCTGGAAAAAGATGGGTACCTTTCTGCAGAGGAAAATACAACCCCACTCTTGGGTTCTAAGGCAATTTTTTTTTTTTTTTTTTTTTTTTACCTGGAGGCAGGTGGAAAGGAGCTTGCTGGATATTGTTGGCTGCCACAAAGCAAGTCCCACACACTTAACTGCAGCTGGCAGGTAAGAAACCCATTTCTATGCAAAAACATCTTGTTACTGCTAATAATTTTTATGCCAGCTTCCAGCCCATTTATAAAGAATATTTTTTCAGAATCAGATGCTAACAAAATAAAATGTACAGAGTTGGTAATTATCAGTTTCCTTTGATGAATCCACCCTAGAGTTTATCAGCAATCTGATATAAAAATTAAATAGAACAAAAGAGTGCCTTTGGGAGGGGCATGAAATCAGCATTTAAAAACAACAGTTTCATCCATTTTGTACCTTTGCATTGAATACATTTATTTCAAAGGAGAGGCTGGAGTGTAGATGGTGAAAATGGGCTGAGAGGCTGCTGTGGACAAGATGGGCTTCCTGGTGTTTGGCAAGAGGCTCTAGGTGGCTGGCCTGTGGGGAGTATGTCTTGGTCTCAGAGGGGTGAGTTTGTGCAGACACCACCAGGGCCCAAATCATGTCTAGATGGGGTGTGACTCTGCCAGGGACTCGAGGGCATGCCAGATTTAGAATTAAAAAAGAGCAAACAGCTGTTCCTTGTCTCTGTATCTCCATCTTGGATCAGCTTCTGAGCTTCATTTTCTGAAGCTCCTCTGCTGGTTGGGAAGGGGTTGGTATGAACTGGGCTCCCCTAAGATGCTGCTCTCTAACCCCAGTTGGAAGAAATGACAACAGGACTTCACTCTCCCAGAGGCCAGGGATTGCAATAGCCTTAAGAGAGTCTGTCAGAGTTCTGTGGCTCCAAACCCTTTTATCTGGCAATCAAAGATGTGTGGTAGATGCTTAGTAAACATTCGCTGCACAAATGCGTGTTCACTTCTCAACAGCCTTTGTCGGTGCTATTTCTACTACCTGGAGTATGCTTTCCCTTTCCTTGCTTCCCATTACTCACTAAAGCCTCTTGGAATTTTGACAGAAACCATTTAAACATAAAATGAAGCCCATAAATCTTGAGGGAGAAGTATTCTCCTGAATGCCAGGAATGCAGTTCAGTCCCCCACCAGCCAGGTTCACCTCGACAGCGCCAGTCCTCAGACACAGCTCCCCAATATTGCTAAAGGAGGGGAGAGTAACACATATTGAATTCTGTGTGGCCACTGAAAAAGGCATCTGCATCCTCTAAGGTGCTAAATAACCCTGTGCTGTGCATTTTCACTGACCTTTAAACCCAAACAAAATAGATGAAGAACAGCTGCAGAGACAAGCAGGGCAGCTTGAGAGATTCACTTTTTAAGCATTCAGCTGCCTCTGGGAAAGCTCCTCTGTGTTCCCAAGTGCAGGTCTTTAAGTGTAATGCCACTTCTCTTATGCAACCCTGGCTGAGACCCTCCCTGTCCAGCCTCCTTTGGGCTGTGGTCTCACGGCCCCTCTTCTGTAGGAGGTGTTGAAGCTTTCTTCACATTGGAGGGGAAACAGAGCACACATAACTCAGCTGCTGTCTCTGAGATGCCAGAACCCCCCAACCTCCAGTCTCCAGGAGCCCTAGCAATGGTTTTAAATTCACAATGCAGCTCAGTCCTTTCTGGGTCTTTGGGAGGTCACTTTCTGAACTGAGAGTCCCTGCCTGCATCCTCTGAGATTAGGGTGACCAAGTAGAGTTTCCTTCTTTTTCCCCAAATCTGGCCAAGCTTTCCAAGATTCTTGCAGGAATGGTAGGGCAAGTTGCAACTTACCACTAAGACACTTCTGAATCCTTTCTATTAAACAGGATAAGTCCTCAAAGAAGGCAAAAGCATCTTTTCAAAAGAGATGGCAAATTTGTAGCTGCTAACACATGCTGAAAATATACACAGAAGAATAAGTAACATGCTGTAAAGTGCCCTCCCCATTCTGAACTTTGAAGCAGCTTCAGTACCCCCATCTTAACCTGGGAAATGTATGACCAATACATTAGGACATGCCTGTGATTAGAAATCCCAGCTCCACCATTTTCTGGCTATGTGATCTTCAAGTTACTTGATCTCTGGGTCTCAGTTTGGTGATCTGCAAAATAGGCACAATAATTATACCGCCTTGTGTGGTTGCTGTGAAGGTTAAACAAGACAGGACAGGTGAAGGGCTTAGCGCAGTGTCTGGAATGTGCAGTAGGAGCTCAGGGAATGTCAAACTTCACCCCATTACTCAGATGTGGCTGGAGGAGAGAGTAATAAGCCTGATAGGGGGCTAGAATCCTGAATGATGGACTCTTGAGGAGTGCAGAGGGCATAAACTAGGGTTTTGGGCCAGCAGCAGATACTATTGTCCCTCAGAGTCAGGAGCCATGCTTTCAACCCTGACTGGCCTCCCTGGTGTGAATGGCTGCCTCAGCCTGGATAACCTTTAAAATGAGCAAAGCCATAGGGTCAGAAGGTTTTGCTTTCTCCCTATGATTGACTCATATAATTACCACTCTCCCTGGGGGTTTGACTGGCCAGAGATGAGCTCAAGAGAAAAGGAAGGGCTGGATACCAATAGGAACTTCTGCCCAGCCCTAAGGAATTTGAAGTTTCTGAAAGCCAGGGTAAGTATTCCAAAGGTTTTAAGCAGGAGGATGATCAGAATTATATTTCTGAAAAATCACAAGAGTGGAGGGTGTATGCTCCTCTACAGGTATCTGTAGAGGGCCATAGAGACAGAAGGGAGAAGGTGAGAGAGACTCATTAGTCATTTGCGTAAGAGATGACCCACCTAGACCAAGACAGGGCAACAGAGATGAAGAGAGAGAAATGAGGAGAAGGGATGTAAGTGAGATTTGAATAGAATTGGCTGAGTTTGGTAAACACTTAGATGTAGATGAGGTCTGCACCATGGTGGTTAGCACCAGCTGTAGATGGGCCACCCAGAGAAAGAAAACTTACCATGAACACAGCAATGGCTTTGACATTAACTCATCTGAGTGACAAATCAGATCCCAGCATGGATGTGCACTACCCACCCTGGAGATCCTTAGGTGTCTAGGCTGCACCTCCAAGAGCTGATGCTTTTGGAGAACTTCAAGAAGAATCCACAGGGAGATTCTGTGCAGTGCCAGAAGCTGGGGAGATTAGTGTTCTCAGAGGAGTGTTAGCCCTCCCTTCCTGCTTCCCAGGCCTTGCATATGGCTGCCCCACTCCCTCCTTCTTCCCCTCCCCTGCACATCCACCATCATGTGGGAGGAAAGCCTGGGGTGCAGTAAAGTCTTTGCCCCTGAGAGAAATCTTTGCCTGTCCTGAATCCCTGGGGATGCCTTCTAGGGAGCAGGGGGCCTCCAGGGAGCGTTGCTTTCTTGCCTCTGAGTCTCTGCAGAGCCCCAGCTGTCAGCAGGAGATGAGAGGGCAACATTCCCTGAGGCTTGGCGCTACTGTGGAGAAAGTACATTGGCTCCAGGAGCCTCCACTCTGGCAAAGGAGGAGGCAAGGGTGACAGCTGTGCCTGGTGAGATACATAGACGCTAAGAAAAGACAGAAATACACCAGGCTGTGTTTTGTACAACCAACTAAAACAAAGATGGGCGAAGCAACTCAGGCCTCCCTGAGAAATGGCTTGAGGCACAAGATTGACCACAGCCTCTTCCATATTTAAGGAGGCTGCTCATTTACTCAACATAGGCCTTGTAGACATGTCCTGTCAAAACAACATCTCTCCATTGTATTACTCTCCTCCCAGAATGCTGTATCTCTGGAGTTTGATGTCAGAAGAGGCCTTTACTTAATTTCCAGGATCTTAGCTTTGTGAAACTAGGGCTTTTTCTGTGTTCTAGAATGTCACCAAACTCTCTGAGAAGAGTCTCAGTGTTAATGAAGCATCTGATTCCAGCGCAGGGAAGTGGGGCTGAACATTTTTCTACCAGTAGGGAATTCAGGACAGCTGCATTCATGTTGCCAACTCTCTTCCTCTTAGCTTCCAATCGAGACTTTGGTTTGGTGGTGTAATTAGTTATGCCCTAAAGCAGAGTTTCTCATCCTTGGCACTATTGGCATTTGGGGCCACATACTTCTTTGTTGTTTGGGGCTGTCCTGCATATTGTAGGATGTTCAGCAGTATCCCTGGCATCTAGATGCCAGTAGCGGACCCCCTCCCCTAAGTTATGACAACCAAAAATGTCTCCAGACATTGTCAAATGCCCCTTGGTGGACAAAATCAGCCCCAGTGATGACCACTGGTTTGAAGGAAGGCCTCTGGTTAGAAGTGGCATCTGGTTCCCTATGCAGAGTCCAATTCTGCTCTGACATTTGTCCCATGAGAAAAGTGAGGAGGATATGAACATTTGATTCCAAGCACCAGTCCTAATAATGAATGGCCTCCTCGTCATACCCGTTGGGTGAACCAGGCTTCAAAGCCTATATCCACTTCTTGAGGGTAAGAGGAGGTGAATTTCAGGTGGGTCACGGGTGCAGCATTAGAAAATATTGAATCAAAAGCACGAAGTTTATTTTCTTTCCAAGCTTCATTCAGACCTACTGAAGTCTTTGGTTTGTACTGGCATTTCTTTTTTTTACTTTGTTAACACATCTTTGCTAATTTCTTTTTCCCCTGCCTACTTTATCTCCTGCGTTAGCGTTTCTGTTGTGCATTGTTCTATCATTCTAGTGGTTGGGTGCCCTAGAAATTATAAAATACATCCTTAACTTATTGCAGTCTACTTCCAATTACTACTTTTATTACAACCTGAACTATGCAAGACCCTTACAATTTAAATGTATTTATTCTGCTCCCGCCTGTTTGGTCCTGAGGTTGTCTATTTTATACACACACACACACACACACACACACACACACACACACACACACACTATTGTTATTCTTTGCTTTCAACAGGGAACAATTTTTGTATTTACCCTTTTAGATGCGCTGCTTTTCCTCCTGCACTTCCTTCCTTCCATCTGGGAGCCTTTCCTTCTGTGTAAAGAAGTTCCTTTAGTATGTCTCCTTTAGCTGCTTCAGAGAGTAGCTCTCAGGCCAAGATCCTTTCTCACACATTAATATGTGAATTTAGTCAAGGCGTTTTTGTTTTCATCGTGTTTATTGCAGTTCTCCAATATTTAAGAAAAAGCGATAGTGTACTTTCTATTGAACTTTTCAAAGTAACCCATTGGGTTGATTTAAAGAAAGGTATTAAGCAAATAATTGTCTAGGTGGTACAGACAAAAAACTGAGAAGGTGTTACAGAGATTTTCAAAGTTTGGTGATAAGAGCTCACGATAGGTAGGATGCTGTGGAGAAAGGGAGGAAGAAGGCAGCTTCTTCTCTGCATGACTCTTGTCAAGGTATAAGGGTTATTAGGGCGTGCATCAGGCCGAGAGTTCCAGTGCTGCGGCTATAGGCAAGTTGCGTCACTTCTCTCACCCCACAACAGGGATAATCATCACAGGGTTAGAAGGAAAGCTTCAGCTATTTTTCTAGTTTCAGGTTATTTAAAGTTATCTTAAATAATAACTGCCACTTAAGAGTGCAAACACTATGTGCCAGGCAATATACTAAAAATCCCTGTACTAACTGGAGGTCAAGTTGTTCTTGTTATTAACTATTTCTCTGTTTTTCTTTAGTTATGAGATTTCTCTCACTTGTCAGCTTTATTCATATACTCACTCAACAAATGGTTACTGGGCAGATTCTCTATCATAGTCCTGGATTAGGTGCTGAGGATACAGTGGAGACCAAAAGCAGGACTGGTCCCTTCTCTCCTGTACCTTGTGCTTAATGCAGAAGACAGGCGTTCATCTAACAATCACAAAAATAAATGTATAATTGCAAATTAGCTAAGGGCTAGGAAGAAAACCCGGATTCTACAAGGGCAGTAATAGGGGCCCCAGCACAGTCGGGGGTGCAGGTGGGGGATCTTCCTGAGGCCATTGACTGTGGAGCTCCATTTGGCTGGGACCAATACCGGTTTTTTCTTTTTTCTTTTTCTTTTTTTTTCCCTCTCTCTCTCTTTATAAATTTTTTGATCAGGATGAAGCCAAGAAAATAAAGGTCTGGAAGGAGTTGGGCGGAACATCCAACCCAGAATATTCCTTTTTATAGATGTACCAGAATTCAAACATTCCCCCATGTGAGGCACTTTTAGGTTGTCCTAGTTATCTTTGCTTACCTAGTCCCTGACAGTGTCTGGCACAGAGTTGGTATTCAGACAATGTTGTTGAATAAATTAATTAATCCCCTTTCAGTTACTTAAGGAAACAGTAGTTGCCCAGGAAAACATTTATCTATTGAACATGGGCACGAAGGGGATAATGGATATTAAGATATATCATTTAAGGCAGTGGCTGCTGCAGCACCACATCACGAGTGCTGGTTCTGATACTGGTTTGAGCTCTGCCAGTAACTAGCCGTGCTTTCTGGGTCTTGAAGCACAGGAGAAAAGGGAGAAATAGATAATGGCAACAACTTGACTTCCAGTTGGCACGGGGATTTTTAGCAGATTGCTTGACGCACAGTGTTCATACTCTGCCTCCACGTTCCTGACCTGGCGACCTCCCACCCATCCTTCAGATTCCTTCTTACCTCCTCAGAGCCCTTCTCTGACCCCTCCAACAAGTTAGATAGTTGCACCTGTTACTTGTCTGCATCCCACTGAGTACCCTAGACTTTTCCTTTTATATATCACATCGTTATGATTAAGTAGTTATTTGGCTAATCATTTTTTCAATATCTGACAGCTCTCAGTGAGCTGTAAGTTTCATGTCCATCACATACACTGCTGTATAACTTATGCCTGGTACTTAATAGGCTCTCAGTAATGCAAATTAATTAGAGAACTTCTCCTGGCCAGTTTTCTCTCTGTAAAGTAAAGATAATGATATTGAACTCACCAGCTTTGTTTTTCCCAAACCAGAGGCACATAAGTAGTTAGAAATGCATAAAGTACGGAGTCTGTAGGTAGTTTTACATGTTATTTCCTGTTTTTTTTTGTTTTTTTTTTTTTGCTTACTTGCTTGAAGGTGCCTGTTTCCTTGGCCTTTTTTTTTTTTTTAATTTAAATTTCTTGCCTGCAATTTTATGACCTCCTGCATTAACCCCTTCTCGGAGCTGCACATTCTTCTTTCCGCTTCCAGAAATCAATCACACAAGCTGGCTTCCAGCTTTCTGCTGAGATTAGGGAGGACTTCTCCCCAGTTCTGTGGTCTCAGACAGACATGTACATAATCATGAATAGTTTTACAACTTAAAGCACAGGTAAGATGGCACCAGATGGACTGGGGACACTCCCAAACTCACATTTGATGGGGGAAGGGTTAATACCTGCCCCCCTTAATAGACTCCTTTATCCCCACCAAAAAGACAGCAGAAATCTCTTTAATACACTTTTGGCGGCAGTGCGGGGAAAGCCTGTATTCTAGGTCAAAGAAGGAATGGTCAGGTGTCACTATGCAGAGAATTTGAGAGCTGGACAGGCCCATGGAGCACATCAAATGCAATACCCCCATTTCACAGATAAGGAAACTGAGGCACAGGGAATACAGCTAGTTACTGGAAGAGCCCAAGCCAGTGTCAGAACCAGTACTTGTGGGCTGGGCACAACAGCTCATCCCTATAATTCCAGTGCTTTGGGAGGCTAAGACGGGGAGAATCCTCGAGGCCAGGAGTTCAAGACCAGCCTGGGCAACATAGGGAGACATTGTCTCTCTAAAAAAAAAAAAAAATTAGCCGAGCATGGTGGCGTGCCTCTCTAGTTTTAGCTACTCAGGAGGTTGAAGGAGTCTCGCTTGAGCCCATGAGTACAAGGTACAGTGAACTATGATCATGTCACTGCTTTCCAGCCTGGCTGACAGAGAGAGACTGTCTCTAAAAGTAAAACCAAACCAGCACTTGTGATGTGCTGTAGCAGCCACTGTCTTAAATGATATACCTTAATATCCATTATTCCCTTCATGCCCACATTTAATAGATGAATGTTTTCCTGGGCAACTACTGTTTCCTTAAGTAACTGAAAGGGGATTAATTAATTTATTCAACAACATTTTCTGAATACCAACTCTGTGCCAGACACTATCAGGGACTAGGTAAGCAAAGATAACTAGGACAACCTAAAAGCACCTCACATGGGGGAATGTTTGAATTCTGGTACATCTATAAAAAGGAATATTCTGGGTTGGATGTTCCGCCCAACTCCTTCCAGACTTTTATTTTCTTGGCTTCATTTTGATCAGAAAGCTTAGAAGAGAGAAAAAGAGGTTAAGACTCTCCAGAAAGGGTAGCTTAAGTGACTTTGTTGTCTTTATTTCTGCTTCTTTCCTGACAAGTTTGGACCCCAAAATGTCAGGTCTCTCCCTGGGCAAGGAATCTATTCTTGTGCAGAACGAATCTATTCTTGCCCTTATGCTATGTGCCATACTCCAGCCAGCTATACCTGCTTACCTCCTTCCACCGACCTTCCTTCCAGTAAGCAGGAGACACAGGGAGACAATGTCTCCCTGTGTTGCCCAAGCTGGTCTTGAACGCCTGTCCTCAAGCAATCCTCCCGCCTTGGCCACCCAAAGCGCTGGAATTATAGGGATGAGCTACTGTGCCCAGCTCACAAGTGCTGGTTATGACACTGGCTTGGGCTCTTCCAGTAACTAGGAGTAAGGGCTTTGGTTCCTGCTTGAAGAGAAGGAGCCAGCCCAGTGATAACCAAGGTGTCACCCCCAACCCTGGAACCACATTTGTCCCCCAGCTGTTCCTGTAGGAACCGTGGTCTCTGCTGACTCACCTTACCCTCTGGCGTTTGCTCCTCCCTTGTTCTGTACATGCATTGCTCTGATCACCGATGTGTTCTTGGCTCATTCTGCTTGTGCTTTTGGCCTCTGTTAAGCGTCCACATCAGTGCCATCCAACAGAAATTTCTGGAATGAGAGAAATGCTCTATAATCTGTGCTGTCCAAACAGCAGACACTAAGCCACGTGACTTTTTAATCTTTTTATTGTCCAAGGGGAAAAAAAAGGGATGGCCAAAGAGAGGTTCTTGTTTATAAACGGGCCTTTATAACTTTTAGGGAAGAGAAACCTAAAATATTGAAACTGTAATCACTCACTTTTATTCTCTTTCATCATCACTTGATTCTGTTAAAAGAAGCTTTTAAAAGACCCACATGATTTAAACTAGCTTTTAAAACCATGTAGATAAACAAGAATTCCAAGATGTCAGCAGAATGAAAACTGCTTAAAATGCATGTTAGTATCATGTGGGCCATCTGTAGTATTTTATCTGTTCTAGCACTGCCCACCCTAATTCTGGGGCCATGGCACCTCTTTTGTCCTAACTCCAAACACATGACAAGGGGCTATGTGCCAATCACAAGACTGATCCCTTGGTGGGGGAAACATGTGACTCAAGCAAGGCCAATCAAATCCTTCCCTGAGAGATTTTTTTTTTTCAGCTGGAGTTGGAGGAGGGCCCTGCACCTGTGGGATGGATCAGGAAGAATTTGAAGTTGGAGAGGGTGGTGGCCTTGTTTTCAGCCACCCAGAGAAAGCCTGTCTGCTCTGCAAGATAATGAGTCAAGAAGATACAGGCAAAGCAAAGAGAAGGAGGGCTCTGGTCTTGTTTCTCATCCCTAAAAGGACACATAAAAATGAACTCTGAATGGCTCAAGAGGATTAGGGAAAATAGGACAATTGAGAGAATCCAAATGGTAAGTGACTCATTGAAAATACTCAGTGCAATAGAGATACCAACATGAGACACTTTTTCCCACTCATTGCTGTGCACTGTGGTGTCTGCCTTTCTCAACCTTTACATGATCTTGACAGATTCTATAACTTTCTGGCCACTTCTGATGATTAAACACAGCCAGGTCCCGTTAAAAACACCAATCCTCTAAGTAACACCATGGCTTATTCTTTGCCATTGCCGTCTAGACTTGTGGCTCAAAGGACCTGGATGGAGGGAGAGCATGCGCTTCCCTTTCCCTTCTTCTTCCTCCCTCGTCTGTCTTTAGTTTGTCTACACTGGGGAAGTAGAGAGAGATGAGAAGCAGGGGTCAACTTACATGACTCTCATGTGGTACTGTGGCCTTGATTTCTCTCTGGTTTAACCTGGTGCTATCTGAAGCTTGAGGTCTTTTCTGATGTGGCTGTCTCTGTGTAGACAGTGGATGTGGTTTCCTTGGGGGTAGTGCTCAGTTTCATTCTATTTCCATTGCTGAAGACTCTTCAGGGGTGGCCCTGTCTCTTATCAACCAGACCAGAAGTTCAGGTCCCTGCTGCCCTTTCTGAAGGAGTGTCTCCTCTGTTTGTTTGGGGAACGGTGGTTCCTGCTCCCTCTCCTAACCTTCACACTCCTTCCGCGGGGGTGGAGGTGCCCCCTCTTCTTTTCACTAGGCACTCTTCATCTGACCCTCTTCTAAGCCTCCTACCCCAGGCAAGAGGAGGCTGTTCACATGTGCTCCTCATCTTCAGGAGACATTTACACATTCTCCCAAGCATTCTCTAAATATGTTTCTCTCCACCTGTTGCCAGCATTAGAGAGCCTAGGAGGGCGATGAAGTCTTCCTGTTGACATCCCCAATCTTCACATGTTACTTTCCTGACCCTGTTCCCCATTGGAGTGAAGAGAAGAAAGCACCCCTGTCTCTCCACCCTTTGTGGGAAGGGAAGAGATTTATTTTCTCCGGGGACCCTGTACTCCTCATAAAGCCACGTAGCTCTCTCCACTGATTTCCACTTCATTTTTTCTCCCAGTGCTTTCCTTTAAGTATTGTCCAGGGATGGGGCTGGTGATCGATTATAGAGTGGTCATTTCTGCTGCCTCTTAATAAGCCCTGTCATCTTTTTAGAATGTGGAGATTATTAGCATTACCTCATCTTCATGTAATGCCTGGTAAACATCCTGTTACAATTATTTGTAAAGTGTTTTGCCACCTCTATACCAAAAGGCATGAAGGAAGAGTTCATTAGTCAATGGCTCAGGTCATTTTTCCTGATGGGTTTGGGTGTCAGATAGGCTATGGTAGTCTACACAGATATCTACAGGTGGGCAGGAGGAGAAGTCTGAAAAATGCCGAATAAGACGTTCACCCTCAGGGCACATACCTTACTTCAGGCCAGTGTGCAAATGTTATTGGGGAGAGACTCTATAGGTTGGAAGAAATATTCTCACCTGTGAAGTGCCACCAATGTGAAAACACAGGCTCAATTCACCAGCTTTCCCCATTTATTGCCTGTGTGATCCATGGCAATCACTTTGTGAACTCAACCTCTTTTTCCTCATCTGCAACATGGGACACTACTATTGACATTACTGTGTGGATTAGAGCTGCACCATGTAGAGTTTCAGAATGAGAGCCCAAAAAACACTAAGTATTAGTCTTGTTTCTGTTCCTTTTCTCCATAGCAAAGACCATCTCCCTTTCTCCATTCACCTAGGAAAGAGCCCAGACTCTCTAACTGCTTTATTTCTTGAAACGAATAGGTTTAGGACTCCCTTCCCTCCCTTTGTTCTCACCAGGGAGGAAGGGGAGTTGGACTGATGAAGGTAAAATGTCCTGGAGCTGAAGTAGATACTATTGGTGTAGCTGACCAGGCCTCAGCAGTTCCTGTGGGGTCATGTCCTTGCTATCCTCCCATTCTCTTTGGGGAACTGCCCACCCTCCACCTGACACCTACAGCTCTATGAAGTTCCAGTAAAAGCTACCATTCCTGATGCCCCACATCCTTGACCTGATGGGGCCAATCATGGTGCCTCCCTCCCTGGCAACAGTGACTGGTCTTGAAATGGGCAAATCAGGGCCTTTTCTCAGATATATCTAATTGGAGCTTTCTTTCTTGGATGATGAAGTTGAGAGAATACGTGTACAGAGCTTCTGGGGAACATGATTTCAGCTTCAAGAAAGGAAATGAGGCCTCCTAGCAGACAGCAAAGACATGAGAAGAGAAGGGATAATGAACTGCTGTTGAGTCCCTGGTTCCAGGTGACCTTGCCTGCCTGTGATGTGGTTCTTGTATGGTAAGCTTTGCCTCTTTTGCCTAAGCTAGCTTGAATTGAGTCTGTCACTTAAAACTGGATGAGCCCTGACCAATACAGGGCCCTGCGTCTGAGAGGTCTGAGAGACCCCTTTCTGCCTTCTGCCCCTTGAGATCCTGTATTGATACCAGGGTCATCACTGATAGGCTTGGCAATACCCCCTGGTTTGTTTGCTCTCTGAAGATATTAAAATCACAGGTCAAGGGTGACTTTAAATTGGTAGTACTTCCAGGGTGAGCCTATTAGAATTGGCATGTGAAGATTCTCTTTAAATGGGGCCCCCTGTATTGCCCCCATTGCCTCCCAGATGCAAAGCAAGTCTCTGCAGACTTGGGGCATGGTCTTGCTCTGACTCCTGGTTTCCTGGGAAAGGAGAATGCATTCCCATCTCTCTCCAAATGTTCCCGCCTTTGACTTTATAGATAACACCTTAACCTCCGACCCCAGGGTAGTGTCTTTATGAGAAATTTTAACAGTTGAAAGTCCACTTGGATTCCAGAATCCTGTTCTTTAGCTGGTTATTAAATCTAGTTCCACTATGGAAATGCTCTGATCCTTTACCTTGGCTCTGGCCTGAGCTCTGGGGCCTGAGCTTACCAGTACCATGTTGCCTTGATGTCGGCTTCCAATTCCTGTCCATATCCCCTCTGTCCTATTGCTGCCCTGTTCCCTGTCATTTCCAATGAAGTGCAAGAACCCTGGAATCACAATGAACCGGGTTTGACCACTGGCCCTATTACTTTCTAGCTTAGTGAATTTGGGCAGCAACTTCATCTTGCTGAACCTCAGGTTATTCCCTCATAAAATGGGGATAGTAAGACTACCTACCTCATGGGACCACTGATCCTGTAACCAAGGGAACTGTGATTTCCAGCTCTTCCCTCCCTCCAATCATATGTTTGGAGTAGGAAAGATAATTTCCTAAAGGAAGGGCAGAGCATGCTGGATAGACAAAACACTATTGTCCTTGCAACCCTAAACATCCTTACTAATGTGAAGGCTCATGACATTTTTTCTGGAACAGGCTGTTGTCTGTTACCACCTTAAAACACAATCACTCAGGCCTACCTCTGAGTCAGCTCTGAGCAGCTGCTCCCTCTGCTCTAGGAAGAGACTGACCATTGGGGGTTTCTGGAGGACTGCAGGCTGTGTTCATGCATGAAAGTTGTAATACATTATTGTTTTTAGCACACAAAATCCACTCTGGTCAGACTGTAAAATGTGTTCAACCACCAGAGACAATTCAATGCCCCTGAAAGAAAGGGCTACACGTTTTAGGGCTGTAACTGTCAAAAGAGTCCTAGTTTCAGCCAAGAATGGCCACTGCCTTCAAGAATTCTGAAGCTATTTCCCAGCATCTGTGTTCATCTCAATTTGCAAGCAGAGGTGTTCTGTAGCGTGTGTGTGCACTTCAAATGGACCCTTTCTGTGACTTGATCTCTATTTTGCCAAGTTTTATATGGGGAATAATGAGGGCTTAAGTTTAAGGAACATTTTTTGAGCACCTACAACAGAACGGGTACTGAGTTTGGCACCAGGGACACAAAAAGGATCAGAAGACACAGTCCCTACACCTGATGACCTTGCACATTTAATTATAGTATCATATATAAGTGCAGTGATAGAGAAGTGCATAGGATGAGAGACAGCTTAGCCAAATAAGGGATTTGTGGGTGAATCTTACAGTCGATGCATGATTAAATCAGCCATGAGCTGGGCATGGGCTGTGTGCTTCCTGCTGTTTTCAGGACACACCCTCAGGCTTTCAACACAGGCCCTTTGCACATATGATTCTTTTTGCCCAGATTTTTCTTCCCTTAAATATTCTTATGGATCACCCTTTCATTTTATCCAACATCTACATTCTAATGCAGTTTCATCAGAGAGGCCTTCCCCTGGCATCCCATGTAAAAGATTAAACCACTCACACTTATTTACTATTCCATACCGGGCTCTATTTTTCTTCATTGTATTTTTTACCACTCACAACTTACACTAATTTGTTTTTATTTGTTATCTACACACACAAAGACATATACACACAACTGTTAAAATCAAGAAAGCAGGGACTTAGTGTGTATATATATTTTTTACTTCTGTATCCTCAGTACCTGGAACAGTGTTTGTCAAACAGTAGATGCTCCGTTAATACAAATTAAATGACTGGGTGAATGTGGTAAAATACCTAGATGGCTTAGACTTAATCTCCGTACTCAAATTGTGCATTTGTTTGGGAAGAACAGTCAAACAAAGTAGAACAAAACATAGCTGCTGGTTTAACTGAAGTGCGAGCATAGTGTTAATAGAGCTTGGAGGAGGAAGCTATTAATTCTTCCTCGTGGGGAGGGAGTGTGGAAGGAGGTGACATCTCAGAGGAGGTTGAATTTCACAAGGATCTTAAAAGATAAACAAGAGTTTGTCAAAGCAAAAAGGAAATGAAGAGTTGCAGCAGTTACTGTGGAGTTACTACCCATATCTGTTGGACTCACCATCCAGGACATTTCACAGCTGCCTACTGCATGCACGTATGACTCTCAGCCTGAGGTTTGCTTTCTAAAGTGAGCTGGGCATGCAGCAAGGGCTGAAGAGGTAAAGCTCTGGGAGGAGCCCTCAGCCAGTGGTGGGTAGGAGTTGGAGGATAAATGCCCTAATTTCTTTGACCCTCAAGTGGAACAACTTAGAGGTGAGTTCTGAGGTCTCCAAGGAGATTGGGCCTCGTTCTCCCATAGTGATTGCATGCTTGATAACACATTCTTTACTGACTTCCTCCTTTTCCCTTCCTTTCCCCATCTTACCTCCCCACTTCCCTAGCAGTGTTTCCTGAGATCACCTCCCAAACAATTGCATCTGGAATCCTTTTCTCATGTCTACTTCTGGGAGAAGCATCTAAGACAGTCATGGTCCGTAAAACAGCAGCAACATGAACAAAGACACAGGGCTCAACTGTACCAGGCAAATGAGGGGAGATG
The DNA here is from genome assembly GCF_029289425.2 of Pan paniscus. NCBI lineage: Eukaryota > Metazoa > Chordata > Mammalia > Primates > Hominidae > Pan > Pan paniscus. Next base: position 41,124,351 of record NC_085926.1, on the reverse strand, counting down.
GAGAGATTGAAGCAAGAGCTAAAACTATCGACCAGCCTGCAGTCCATTGTGAGGTATGTCTATACATGGTGTTTAATAATAGCAAGATTATGCTGATGGGCACATGGAGGATCAGCCTGGAGCCAGAGTTTCTTCCTTCCACAGGTATAGTTTATAGATGCTGATTTAGTCTTTTAGTTTTTTTTTTTTTAATCATTCTCTATGCTGCCGTTTTATTCCAGTTTTAATTCTCTTTGAGTCATTGGAAGAGAAATAGCACCCCTGCCATGGGAGCCAACCTCTCTCCATGTGGAGTAGGCCTTGGGACGTGCTACTGGGAACCCTGGGAGAGAGTGTACAACAGATAAATGCCCCCTGGCAGCACATTATGGCCATGGTGGGTGGGCATGACAGTGGGTGGTCTAAATAAAAGGAAGGAAGATATGTGCAGGAAATGGGGGAATAGATATAGGACTATTGTTCCTTTGGAGTTACACATTCAAGTCATACGTCATTGTCATTCAGTGAAATCTCCTTGACTGAGTGGCCAATTTTTCTGAGAGATAATTAAACAGTATCCAAAGCATGAACAATCAATACAAGGGTTGCTTCTGAATGAAGATGACAAGAGTAGCAAGTGTTTTGAGATATAAATCCATTCTAGTGGGGGCGGTAAATCTTGCAAAGAGAGGGATGCTGAGACCCTAATGGCTCACAATGTGCTTTCCCTAGATAAGTGACCAGTGGACCTTTTGTCTCATCCAGTAGGTTGAGAGGAAATTGAGCTGCCAAGACATATGAAACTCCTGGTGGAGATTTGGAGGAAGATGAATGGTACTTAAGTAACAAGAAGACCGTGAAATCAAACCATTAAAAGACAATTTCAAGACTAGTCACTTCCCTCACCTTCTATTCACTGTGATAAAGCCCCCAAAAGTCATTGGATGCTTCCTTTGATCTTGCTTCAGTTGGTGTGTTGACTTTGTTAGCACTCTCTATTGGGCATAGAGGTGCTCCTTACAAATGCTCTCTAGGAGTAAATGGGCATGAGGAGGCTCCATCACCTTCTTCCTATTTTCTCTGTTGTTTTCCAGCCTTGGGGACAAAGCTGGGATTCTTAGGGCTGAAGTCATCAAGGTTGCCTGCAGATGTGCCTAGAAGAGATATGGTTTCAGCAAGCCTTCTTCTCTCTGATTTCTAAAAGGTTTTTTCATCTAATCTGAGGTCCCTGTCACTTTCTACCCTACCTCATCCCAGAATTGAGGTCAGAATGGACTTGTGTGGGATTTTGGCCCATGTAGCAGTGTGCCTTTAAATCTGGTGCTGGCAGTGGTAGCGGTGATGGTGGGTGTCACCTAGGATGGCATAAATTTCTCCTTCTGTGCCCAAAGCCCACCTTTCCATTCTTTAGTTTTTAGTTTAAAATTTAACTTTAATCATACAAATTACAGGAAAGTACATTCTTCTTGTGAGAAGTTAAATCAAAACACAACTGATAAAGTTAAAGACCTCTTTGACCAACAGTTCTTAACCCCTGGCAGCCCCAGAGGTAACACCTACTGCAGGGAAGGTGTGTATTCCTCCAGTTCTTTTCCTACTCATTAACATGCATGTTACGAATTGCTATCGTTAGAGAAAACATGAAGAATATGTGCTTAAATATATGAAAGACATCCTGTTTTACACACTGTTCCACAACTTGTTTTTCCATTTGACTTGGTCATTCAGGTTGGTAGGACTGGACTCAGAGCCACCGGTCTGCTCGCACAGCCAGGAGGGTATGAGGAAGGCTGGAACTCTGCCCATCTCCACTAGATTAGCCCAGAGGAAGGGATGCCTTTCTGGAATTCGTTCACCCGGAGGGGATCATCTTATTTTAATTCATAGAAAGATATGTACTGTCGTGGCCCTGGATGGATCCTCTACACTCTGTTGCATTGCATCATAGTATTCCATTTTGTGGGTATAGTGTATTTTATGTATCCATTCCCACAACTGGACACTTGAGTTGTTTTTAGTTGCTCATGATCACAGACAAAGCTGCAATGAATAGCCCTGTACATGTCTCTGAGTACACATGTGCAAGCATTTCTCCTAAGAAGTAGTGGGATTACTGGTCATAGGGATGCACATATTAAATTCTACCAGCGAAATTGCCCCCTGAGGGTCCTACCAATGCACAGTCCCACCAGTAGTATACAACAATGCTCATTTCCATCATCCTTGCCACCACTTGCTGTCAGACTAGACTTTTTTTCTAATTGTCTTCTGTCTTAGTGTATTTGGGCTGCTGTAACAAAATACCATGAACCAGGTGACTTACAAACAACAAAAATCTATTCTTCACAGTTCTGGAGACTGGGAAGCCCAAGATCAAGGTGCTGGCAAATTTGGTGTCTGATGAGGGCCTGCTTCCTGGTTCATAGATGGTGCCTTTTTATTGTGTTCTCACATGGTGGAAGGGGCTAGCTAGCTTTCTGAGGCCTCTTTTATAAAGGCACTGATCTCATTCCTGAAGGCTCTGTCCTTGTGAACTAATCACATCCCAAATGCCCCACTTCCTAATACCATTACCTTGGTGATTAGGTTTCAACATATAAATATTGGAAGGACACAAACATTCAGACCACAGTATCTTCCCCCTTCTTAATGTACCCCTGGTTGACTCTATTGCTCTGGGGTTGTTCCCAACCTATTGTTTTATTTTGTTCCTGGTTTCCTCATTATCTTGATCTCACCCTTGGCTCGCTGGGCACCCAATCTTCCTGTTCCTTGGTCCGTCTGCTCTGACAAGGATCATCTGCTCTCATTCTAGCCTGTATTCTAGGTGGCAAGTGGGCTGGAGAACAATACTGCTTCCAACTGGCTGTGTGACCATGAGCCAGTCACTAGGATGGGGCCTCAGTTTTCCCACTTGAACCATAAAGGAACTGGGTTACAGGAACTCCAGGATCTGAGTCCTCAAGTTCTGACTTGAGTAGGACTAAAAATTTTTATTTTAAAAAGACACTTGTCCTCATGGGCACTAACCACTGTTCTGGTCTGTTTAAAACATTCACTGTGAGCACATACAGACATGAGTCATTTGAAGAGGTAATGGGTAGGTATGACTTTTATTGCTCCCATAAATTATGTCACCATTCATTTCTGTGTTTTCATGGGTGGGGTTGGGTGACATCAGAGAAAGGACTTCTCGGTCTGCTCAAGCTCTCAATCAGCTACCGAACATTTCTTGAATAAATCAGGCCCACTTCCAACTCTGCCTCCTTCCACTTCCTTCTTATCTTCAGGCCACATCTTCCTTATCCATTCAGGAAATATTTATTGAGCACCTACAACATCCCCTACTGCATGGCCACTTTTGGAGAAAGTGAGAGTGGAAGGTGGATTAAAAATACAGGGTGGTGGAAAGTGCTTTTACGAGCTGCCAACTCTCATGGTTTAGTTCAGTGTTGTTTAATAGAACTGTCTGTGATGATGGAAATGTTCTGTAAAATCTGTGCTGTCCAATATGGACAAACTATAAGTGGCCATTGACCAGTTGCTGTGGAAAGTATGGTTTGGGATCCCTGAATATAAGTAAGCAGTACAGGGCTGGGGGTGCTTTGCAGCAGATGCCCTAGAAATCAGTTCTCACAATCCTCTCTTTGAAGCCTCAGTCTCTTAATCTGTAGAAAATTGTTTTGAGGATCAAAGCACATAGTGTATAGGTTTTAGTACAGGGCCTAGCTCATCATAGGTGTTCAATCAAGGAGTACTTCCTTTCCTTCTTGTAAAGACCTGGTTCTCAGGACTCCTGCCTGCTTAGGACAAGTAAAAGCTTCCATCTCAAGAGGCAGGACTTCAGGAGCAGAGCCTGTGCCTCTGGGAGGGCAGGCTGAAGAGGCCACTTCCTCCCACAAAGGCTTCCAGTGCTTTAGACTCTGATTCACTCAGGTGAGTTGCACAACTTTATGGATGCCACAAATCATATCACTCTCATTCTGGGGATTTTTCAAGTGTGGGAATTTGCCTCCCCCACTACCGCCTACCTAGACAGGTGCTAGAATATAATAGGTGCTCAGTAAATAATGTGGGTGGATTAATCACCCAAAGTTGAGTGGAAGCCAACAGTCATGGGTTGTAGACTCTCCCATCTCTGCCTCTCCAGGAAAAAGCAAGGACTCTGGGGTAGCAAGCTAGGGTTTGAGGCTCAGTTATGCCTGTTACTTGGCTCTTTTATCTTGGCAAGTGCTGACTCTGCTCGGTTTCTTGGTGTTCTCCTCTGTCCAGTGGTAGAATTGTGTGACCTGACTCTCTCTCTCTCTCTATATATATATGTAGGCTGCTTTTTCTGGGCAGGTCCTGAGGCTGAGTATAGGCTTTAAATACACATTTCTTCTCAGATTGAGGTTTGTCCAGGCTGATCACTCATCCTCCTGCTCTGCCCATCCCCCCAATCCCCTTACACAGCGGGAGCCTTGCAGTTGGTTTCCTGTGACTCCAACTACAGGCGAGCGGGTTTTCTCCTTCCCTTCCTTGACCTCACCCAGCAAGCACTCCAGAGACAGTCAAAGCAAACAGAACTTGAGCGACCTGGGCAGGAAATGTAGAACAAAGGAGGGCTTCTTTTATCAGCTGTTCCCTTCTGTTAGAAGATAAATTGTGAGCAATAAACTTAAAAAAAAAAAAAAAACTGTAACAGAATAAAAATAAGTTAGATAATACTTTGATGAAATGGAGGCATCTATTTATTTATTTATTTATTTATTTATCTGAGATGGAGTTTCGCTCTTGTTGCCCAGGCTGGACTGCAATGGCACGATCTTGGCTCACTGCAAACTCCGCCTCCCAGGTTCAAGTGATTCCCCTGCCTCAGCCTCCTGAGTAGCTGGGATTACAGCCATGCACCACCACGCCTGGCTAATTTTGTATTTTTAATAGAGATGGGATTTCTCCATGTTGGTCAGGATGGTCTCAAACTCCCGACCTCAGGTGATCCGCCTGCCTCGGTCTCCCAAAGTGCTGGGATTACAGGCGTGAGCCACTGCCCCCGGCCCATTTACTTTTTTATTCAATGAGCATGTGAATACTGTGTGCTGGGTACATTGAGCTGTGACTGTTTAATGGTGTGTGAGACATGGAGCTTGACCTATAAGAGTTCACAGTTTAGTAGAGGAAATTAGAAATAAAAACCCAGGCCAGGCATGGTGGCTCACACCTATAATCCCAGCACTTTGGGAGAGTGAGGTGGGAGGATGACTTGAGGCTAAGAGTTCAAGACTAGCCTGGGCAACATGGCAAGACCCTGGCTCTAAAACAAACAAACAAAAAAATAAATAAATAGAAATAAAAACCCAAACAAATTATGTTGTACCTAGAGGTTAGATGACTTTGCCCTTTTCATTACTGTGTCTCTATTGCCTAGATTTATGCTGGCATGTGCTTGGTGTTTAATAATTATTTGTTGAGTGAATGAATCAGTGAATGGGTAGAATGTTTGGAAAGCCCATAGGAGGGGTCTCTAATCCAGTATTGAGGGATCAGTTAAGGCTGCTTGGAAGACATGGCAGAGAGACTGGATGACTTAAAGAAAGGGAAGAAATGAAGAAGGAAGGAATGGGTGGGAGGTAGAGAGAAGCTGGGGTGGTGAGAAAATGTTTTCCAGGTCGAAGGAGCAGCACATAGGTGAGGATGAAGGCCTTGGTAGGCTCAGCCATATAAAGTTGCCAATAACTGACCATTTTAACTAAAAAAAACAGCAGGTGCATATATTTCAACCAAATATTTAAAATGTCCCTAAATAGACACAAGATCTTGGGAAGCCTTGTCAGCCATTCAGAAATTGAATGCTAACCTGAGGGCATAGAGAGGCAATGAAGTTTAACTTTTTTCTCCCAAAAAAAAAAAAAAAAGAGTCTATTTTTGTATAGCTATATAACTGGTAAATATTATTATTTTTAAAATTCAGATTATAACAAGAATATAAAGAAAAATGAGAACAACGATGCTTGCTGTCACCACCCAGATGACCATAGCTAACAATTTGGTGTGCTCTTCTCAGACTTTTTTCCTCAAGTCTTATATATGAAGAAGAGAAGGCTGTGAAGCTGCTACTTAGAAGCTGCTGTTCGGAAGTTGTTTCTGTTAAGCTGCTGTGTCTACCAGAGGAGGCTGCAGGTTACCATGGAAAAATTTGGTTTTGTCTTGTGAGCAGAGTGGGAGAAAGGTGAAGCAGGACTTTTTAGGGATTAACTGTTGTGTCTCCTCATATGTACCCTCATGTGAGGTGGCTAGGGACAAAGTGGGCACAGGGAGGATCAAGAAGCCTCCTAAGAGGCAGGGCATTGAGACCTAACATATTCTCTAAAAACCAGAACCAAAACCATAAGCCTAGAAAACTTCAAAAATAGAGAATCGTTCAAAAAAGAAAATGATTACTTACAGTTGCACCATGCAAACAATTCCATTATTGATATTTCTGGTATAGTTGGTCCCAGTCCTTTTTCTCTCTGTGTTATGTATATCAGACTGGATTAATGTTCAGCAAATATTCACTCTGCTCCTCCTACCTCTTTGATATTTACGTATGCATGTACACATACGTACATGTGTACTCACAGAAAATAAGTAGTCATGTTTTGTGTCTCCTCTCCTTTTACTATTTTATTTTTGAATTCCAGCTTGGACTTATCCCTAAGAAAGTTCCTGAAGGGGTTTTTTATCCTGAAATAGTTCTTTACAACTCTAATGATATGCTATGAACTCCAAGAAGGCCGTTTATTCCCTAAAATTGGTGAATTGAAGTCACTTTTGGTACTCTTTAGAATTTGTGCCCCCTCCTTGTAGTATTATGTTTTTTAACCTATTTTACCCAGAGTAGGCATAACCGGCATTTCTCAAGCAAGAAGTCAAGTCCTGCAGCTCTTAAAAATGGTAAGTGGGCCTCCGACAGGTCTCCTCTGCCTGCTTTGTGGAATGTGGATGGATGGCAAGGATGTCTGCACAGTGCCCAGACCAGCTGCCGGGAGTGGAGAGTGAATAGCTGAAACTGATCAAGTGGGTGCTTGTTGATTGGACAGCCCTTGCATCCCTCCTGGTCCATACCCATTACTGCCCCCTCTTCCCTTCCTCACCTTGCTATTCCAGTCTGACTGCTTCTCTCTGAAGTGGGGGACACCTCTGCCTTTCTGCCTGGCCTTCCCAACATAGGCAAATTCTGGGTGGAGCTCAGGGTTGGCCATGGAGAGGCAAAAATTATGGTGACTTGTGACACTTCATCAATGCCCTGAGCACTGAATCTATTCTAACTCCCCGCTGCCCGCACCCACACCCCCCCCACCCCGACCCTACACACACGCACACCACCTACATATTCTCTTGGAAACAGACTTCATGTGCTGGACACTATTCTAGTGCAAGATAGAGATGTCTTAAATCCCTGCCTTCTTTTAATCCTTTTCAGTTTTTGGAGTTTTTAAAAAATGCCTTTAACGTTTACAATTCTAGAGAGGAATTCTTTTATCAAACTTTTTTTTTTTTAATCTGCTCATCTCACCAATGGCAGTGACAAACAAAAGGATGGACCTGCCTTGCCTGTCCTGGACCCCCTTTTCTCAGCAGCTTGCCCTCTAATAGCTTGTTTTATACTGCCAGTTCCCCTTTTCCCTGCACACCCCGAGAGCTGCAGGCAGGGCTGCCTCTGCAGGTTGAGGGCTCATCTGCCCAGCCACCTATATTCTAGAGAGTTTCCCTGCAGTCCCCCTAGTTGTTGTGTGTTCCCTTTTTTTTGTTGTCTTGAGACTTCACCTCTTCTTTTATATCTTCTTACATTCTTACATTATATCTTCTTACATTTATTAACCAGAAAAAATTTCAGATTCCCTTTGGTCTAGCAAATAGAGCTTGAGCCTTGACAATGACCATTCTTCACTGTTCTTTTCTCTACTATTTTCCGTAATAAACTGTCCAGGCTTGTGATTAAAGACCTATTTTTCATCTAATATAAGTAACCACTCCAAATAATAATAAAACAAAAACAACAATAATAGCATACATTTATTAAGTACTTACCACATATCAAGCACTATTTTATGTGATTTATTTTACATATATGATCACTTTTCACCTTAGTAATAATCCCTGCTCTACAGATGAGAAAAGTTAAGTATAGAAAATTCAGGCTGGGCGCTGTGGCTCACGCCTGTAATCCCAGCGCTTTAGGAGGCTGAGGCGGCCAGATCACCTGAGGTCAGGAGTTCAGACAAGTCTGGCTAACGTGGCAAAACCCCATCTCTACTAAAAATACAAAAATTAGCCGGGCGTGGTGGCACACGCCTATAGTCTCAGCTACTTGGGAGGCTGAGGCAGGAGAGTAGCTTGAACCTGGGAGGCGGAGGTTGCAGTGAGCTGAGATGGCGCCACTGCACTCCAGCCTGGGCGACAAAGCAAGACTCTGTCTCAAAATAATAATATAATAATAATTTAAATAATTTATTGATACTTAAAACCAATCAGTAACTCACATTAGGAGCCACTGAGATGTACTGTATGTAGAAATATTAGCTATGAATCTCTTTGACCCACTTCCCTGCTTAATTGGTCTTGGGCATTCAGATACCTCAACTGAAGCACTGTTTGTTTGAGGACATGGTTTATCTCAGATGCGCTCTTGAAGACTCTGCATCAAGGCTCTTTTTTTGGCTGCTGTTGTCTACAAGTGGCTGCAGGTGTTCTTCTAGGGTCTCAGAGACAGGCTTTATCAGGATTCAGATATCTCTCCCATAGGCCAAACCACACAACCACACTCACCGAGAAGCATCTCTGATTGCAGCCCTCACAATTGTGTTCTTAACGCCTTGGCCCAGCCTGTGGGAGATTCAGTGACATGCTCAGGGGCTGGGCTGAAGAGGGAGATCTGCGCATAGCAGCCAGAGGCTGGCCTCTGCTTCAAAGGCTGCCTCTATGAGGCAGACATAGCCTCAACCTCCAGATACCTGGGGCAGCTTACAGGCCATGGGTCTAGGAATCAGTGTCATGCACCTGTTGACAGGTTTTACCCCTTGGAATTTAGAATTTTTCAGATTTTAGAAAAGCAATATGATGTGTAAGTTGCATATTATATAACACTCCCTGCAGAAACGAGGGCAATACCTCATGATCAAATACATTTATATGTCTGCAGTGAAATGTACAAATATTCAAATTAAGTGGGATAAACAAAGACTGTAAATAGACTCATGTTTATTCAGGTAAGGGTTTGCTATCACATGAGTTTAGGTACTAAACGTAGGAAAGCATTTTTAGTTTTCAGAGTTTTGTAGATAAGGGATAGTCAACCTTTCTAGAGAGCAATTTGACAATATATATTAAGAATCTTATAATGTATATACCTTTTCACCCAAAATCTTCTAGAAATTAGTTATAAGGAGATAACTATGATTGCATGCAAAAATCTGAAACAAGAATGTTCACCACAGCATCGTTTTTTTGTTTGAAAACAAAAACAAAAACCAAAAAAAAAAAAAAAAAAAAATCTAAATGTCTACCGGTAGGGGATTCTTTAAATAAATATAGTGCATCCATACAATAAAATTGGAAGGAGTCGGCCGGGCGCGGTGGCTCACGCCTGTAATCCCAGCACTTTGGGAGGCCAAGGCAGGCAGATCATGAAGTCAGGAGATTGAGACCACCCTGGCTAACACGGTGAAACCCCGTCTCTACTAAAAAAATACAAAAAAATTAGCTGGGTGTAGTGGCGGGCACCTGTAGTCCCAGCTACTTGGGAGGCTGAGGCAGGAGAATGGCATGAACCCAGGAGGCGGAGCTTGCAGTGAGCAGAGATCGAGCCACTGCACTCCAGCCTGGGCGACTGAGAGAGACTCTGTCAAACAAACAAAAAAAAAATTGGAAGTACTCCTTGAAAACATAATGTTTGCTTATTGACTTGGAAAGCTGTGCATGATATGTTATTTAGAAACAAATGTAAGCTATATATATAATCGTATTTGCATAATGAAACCTGGAAGGGTACACATCAACTAGGCTTATTTTCAGGAGTTAGTCTTATAAGTGGTTTTTATTTATTTAATGCTAATGTGGATTTCTGCATTTTCCTTATTCTAAGTTTGAAAAGTAATACTCATCAAAAATTTCAAAGAATTCAGACCTATGTAAGTTAAAACAAAGGGTTCTACCCCACTGCACTCTCTCAACTCCCTCCTTGGATGCAACACATGTCAATTTAGTGTATTTCTTTGCAGACCCTTTTCTATGTTTGTAAATACAAACTTTAAAAGTAATTTTTCGGCTGGGCGAGGTGGCTCACTCTTGTAATCCCAGCACTTTGGGAGGCCGAGGCAGGTGGATCACCTGAGGTTAGGAGTTCGAGACCATCCTGGCCAACATGGTGAAACCTCGTCTCTATATAAAAATTAGCCAGGCATGGTGGCAGGTGCCTGTAATCCCAGCTACTTCGGAGGCTGAGGCAGGAGAATTGCTTGAACCTGGGAGGCGGAGGTTGCAGTGAGCCGTGATTGTGCCACTGCACTCCAGCCTAGGCGACAGAGGGAGACTCCGTCTCAGAAAAAAAAAAAAAAAGTAATTTTTTATTCATGGAATCATACCACGTCTGTTCCTCTATGTCTGTATTTTTCATGATACTTTATCGTTAACTCTTTCCATGCACAAGAGTATACTTTAATTTACTTAACCCTTTCCACATTGTTGGGCTTTTAAGTAATTTCTGTTTATTTGCTATCTCAAAGAATATTGCAATGAACATCCTTGTACAAATGCCTTTGTGACAAGCACACATTTATGTAGAAGGGTTTTTAATTTTGATTTTTCTGACTTTTCTATAATCAACACATGCTATTTAGATTATTAAAAATATTATTAAGCATATTAAAAGATTTCACTAGGCTCTTTCTAAAACCCTGAAGCCACTCAGTTGGCCTGTTCTTTTCTCAGGATAAATGAGCTATTCGCCAGCACCATCATGTAAATGAATACCACATATTTTCGGGCCACATATATTTTTTTACAGATTTACTCTTCCCAAGGAGTTTCTCATCCAGGGCTGCAGATGGGAACCATTGCCTCTGCCTGAGGGAAGGAGCAGCAGTTGCCAAAACCATGAGGAGGGGTGGGTGGATTGTCCTTGGATGGCTCTGTGTCCACCTTTCACAGCCTGTCCAGTGACCTGAAGGCCTTTACTTGGCAGTTGGTGGTCGCTGAGAGACTGAGGAGGGCCTCAATCACTACTTAGGGGCCCATGCCTCCCCGGGGGCCTGCTGGTTTCTTGGAAGCTTAGACCTGATGGGTCTCTGAGGTGCAAGGGGTGCTGAGTCCAGATGGAGGGGACTCCTAAGAGAGGGAGGTAGGCAGAGTGGGAGCTTGGTTTGGGCCCAATCTCTGGGCCTCCATACCCTCTAGCTTTCCTGTTCCTTTTGTGCTTGCAAAACAGATACCACATTTCCTCAATTTTTGCATATACCTTTCTCTTCTGCATTTTAATGTTTCTGAAATGTGAAGTGGGCATTGAGTATGGGAGTGTTCATTCCCCTTGCTCTTTTTGAAGCCTGTTATTAAATAGATGGTGCATCATGTTATTGAGGGAGTTCTAGGATTAGGGAGTATAAAGGGTCCTCTTTTATTCCTCTTCACCTCCAGCCCCATCACACATGCAGCTCCAGCTAGCCCACCATCAGATCAGGGGCTGTAAAATTCCACCCTTTGTGTGTACAGCATGAAGAAAAAAGCTGTTGAGGTCTTTTCTGAAATGCAGACTGGACTCAAGCGTGAGGCAACGGCGGGGCTCATCACTCCTTTCCTTGGTTGCTCTGTGCCCATCCCTTTCAATAATGCTGCTAGAACCCTTCTGTGTAATTAGTGGGGGCATAATTAATACATGAGAGGAGTCTTTCTAACAGATCTGAGCAAGCGTATTCTCTTAAAAATGGGATGGGAAGCAGAACTTTACAGGCTTGTACACGTTGGGCCAAAATGTCCAGTGAGACAATCAAGCTCCCATCCTCAGCCACATATATTCATATGCTTTGTTGATGGACCCAGCCCCATGGAGGAAAGTAAAGGAGTTAGGGAGAGTTCTGAGTAGATGAACTGGGTGGGTTTAAAAGTTGGGGAAATGGGGCCGGGTGCGATGGCTCATGTCTGTAATCCCAGAACTTTGGGAGGCCGAGGCAGGTGGATCACAAGGTCAGGAGTTCGAGACCAGCCTGGTCAATATCGTGAAACCCCATCTCTACTAAAAAAATATATAAAAATTAGCTGGGCATGGTGGTGCATGTTTGTAGTCCCAGCTACTCAGGAGGCTGAGGCAGGAGAATCACTTGAACCCAGGAGGTGGAGGTTGCAGTGAGCTGAGATTGCGCCACTGCACTGCGGCCTGGGCGACACAGTGAGACTCCGTCTCAAAAAAAAAAAAACAAAAAAAAATGCCAGGCACGGTGGCTCATGCCTGTAATCCCAGCACTTTGGGAGGCTGAGGCAGGTAGATCATGAGGTCAGGAGTTCGAGACCATCCTGGCCAACATGATGAAACCCCGTCTCTACTAAAAATACAAAAATTAATTGGGCATGGTGGTGTGTGCCTGTAATCCCAGCTACTTGGGAGGCCGAGGCAGGAGAATCACTTGAACCAGGGAGTCGGAGGTTGCAGTGAGCCAAGATCGCACCACAGCACACCAGCCTGGCTACAGAGCAAGACTCCATCTCAAAAAAAAAAAAAAAAAAAAAAAAGAGTTGTGGAAATGAAGCATTGCAGTTGCAGTAAGAGGATCATCAGAAGGCAGAGTTTGAGGAAGACACAAAGAAATGAATGTTTATGAAGTACCCACTGTGCGCCAGGCACTGAGATGCAGTCTCAGTTAGCCCCCAGGGTAGATGTTCAGGTCTCTCTATTTACAAGTGGTGGTAATTTGACCAGCTGAAGGCCACACAGTTAGGGACTGGGTCTCTGGTTTGTCTAACTCTCAAAACTTAAAAGAAAACGTCATTCTTATTGCAACCTCAAATTCCCTTGTTCCTCAGGTCCCTTTCTTCAGCCTTTTTCCTGAGTCCATCCAGCACACCACTGTTAGGATAAACTTTCTAGAACCCTGGTTCAGACGATTCCCTCCACAACCTGGCTCCTCTCTACCTCTGCAGCCTCATCGCCTGTGGGTGAAAATGTGCTCCCCTCCCAAGGCCTTGCACAGATGACATGAAGATATTGGCCTGGATTCTCCCTGAAGTCTCTCCCAGGCCTGAGGGTCGTGGTTTTATGGTTGGAAAGGCTAACTCCTTTATAAACATTTTACCAATTAATTTTACAAGTTTCTGACTGCCAGTAGGCACAAAGCAGCACCCTTGTTCCCAGCCAAACTTGCTTTTCTCCATATCTTTTGTGTATCTTAGTGACTTATCCATCTTCCACTCAGTTGACCAAGCAAGACCTGGGTCTCAACCTTGATGCTTCTTTTTCCCCCTCACCATGCCCTACCCAGTCAGTCATTGATCATTAATGTTGCCTAAATCTCTCTCGAACCCACCCCTATCTTTTCATTTCCACTGCTACACCCTTAGTTATCTCTTGCTTGGAATAGTTTTCTGCCTGTTCTTCCTACCCCTATTTTTGCTCTCCACCCTTTCCAACATTTTCCACATTGCAACCAAATGATCTTTCTACAATATAAAGCTGACATGTGACTCGTTATTTTAAATCCCTTCAGGGGCTTCATCATCCTCTTAAACTTATTAACGTAACTCACAAGGACTTTCTTATCTGGCCACTAATGTCTCCCTGTCTTTGTTTTCCACAGCTCCTCCCTTCCCATTCTATGCCCTAGTTGTGTGAACCACCTACAGTTTCACAATATGTGGGGGAAAACATGTCCTACAACATGGATACAGACTTCAAATGTTAAGCCACACTTTTAAACTTTCAGAAATGCAGCAATATTAAAGCACTAAAGTTCAACTGCAAAGCAGCATTTTTTTCTCGAAATCATGTTGTTTCAGTGCTTCCTTCACACTCAGGAGGGAGGGATGAGTTAAAGGTCACGTTCCTTGTGTGGCTGGCTTTTCCTAAGGAACAATAAAGGCAAGTAGGTGCTGAGCAGGATTTGCATCAAGAACCAGAAGTGCTGTCCCCAGGGTTCCTGGGAGAGCTGTCTTCCTCCCTGGTGGGCTGCTCTGCCAAGCACTGCCAACTGCTTTCTCCCTCTGAGCTTCTTGCGAGAAGCTATTACTATCACTCAGTTTAATTCCCATTTAATATAGTGTCTAGATAAAGACAGAGGATTCATGGGCTTGGCCTGTGAAGGTGCAGTGCAAATATGTGAAAATAAAACATCTCCCAACCTCACCATCAGAGACACAGATTTCATTTATTTTCTTGGGAGTAGAGTGTCTGGTGAGGTCTTTTTTTTTCTTTTGGTTGTTGTTGTTGTAGCTCAATGGAGCATTAAATTTAGAGTGCAGTCTGATCTGTCATAGCCAGAGCTGGCAGGATTGTGGGATGATGTGACCTGGAGACACAGTCTTCTGAGTTTTGTAATAAATCCCTTGGTCTGTGGCTGGGGCCCTGAGGGAAGGCTCCAGCCTTAGCCTGCTCTGAACCAAAGTGTGCAGTCATAGTAACAGAGTCATAATAACACTTGCAGAGTGCATTTTGAGGCCTTCTTTTAGTTTGGGGTTCCCCTAAAGCAGATCCCAGAAAGCACATGGGGATTTAGGAAAGTAAGACAGGGGAAGGAAGGAAGCCAGTCCAGGGTGAATAAACAAGCAGCTCACCTCTGTGGGCAACTGGGGCTCAATTCGCTGGGGATTCTTTTTTTTTTTTTGAGACAAGGTCTTACTCTGTTGTCCAGGCTGGAGTGCAGTGGCGCAATTATAGCTCACTGAAGACTCATGAACTCCTAGGTTCAAGCAATCCTCCCTCCTCTGCCTCCTGAGTAGCTAGGACTACAGATGTGTACCACTATGCCCAGGTAATTTAAATCCTGTTTTTTTTGTTGTTGTTGTTTTTTTTAGAGATGGGGTCTTGCTATGTTGCTCAGGCTATTCTCAAACTCCTGGCCTCAAGCAACCCTCCTGCCTCAGCCTCTGAAAGTGTTGGGATTACAAGCGTGAGCCACCATGCTAGGCCCACTGGGGATTCTTGAGAGATTGTCCCTGCGTGTGGGGAGGAAGTTGGGGTATTTATTTATGCTCTCCTGTTTCTCACTGGGGAAGGGTTGCTTCTTGGGGGCATTTTTTGATGGCAACACAACACTTTGCTGGTTTTCCTTATACATCTTAATTAGTTTTCAGTCTATTTTTTGGGCTCTACTCACTCATCATTAAATACAGGAGTGTCTTAGGGCTTGGTGTCATCCCTGTTTTCTTAATTATCTATGCCATCATCTTACACTATTTTATCTGCATCCTTGGTTTTTAGCTCCACTTGCATGTTCGTGACTCTAATTGCCAGTTTGGGCAGACTGCTAGTTATCTCAGATCTATTCTCCTCTTCTTCCTTATGAATAGAGCTGTGTCCAGACACTGGGCTTTCCAGCTAGACCTACATTTCCCACCTCCCTTGTGACTAGGTGTGACCAGCTTTGAGGGTTCGCCAAGTTTGAGCCAATAGGATGTTAGCAAAAGCGGTGGGTGCAACTTTTGGCTGATCTCTAGCTTAAAAACAAACCACTTGCCTTGGACTTTTCTCTCTTTCTTCCCCACAGGCTGGGGCACAGACAAGGCAGTAACTTAACTTTACCATTTCCAATGAGGACACACTCTGGGGATGGTGGAGGAAAATGATGGAATGAGCCTAGGCCCCTGAATTATCTCACCGAGCAGAGTCACACCACAGTAAAATTCTACTTTATTAAGCATCTGTATTTGGAGCCTCTTTGTTACATTATTGCAACTTAGCCTGTTAATTGAGAAACTAGCCCGGACCTCTTTCCTGAGAGCCTACCCAAATTCAACTCCACAGTTCTACTAGGATGACTCTTGGGCCTTCAATAAAACTGAACTCTTAATTTTCATTTCCTCCCTCTTCTAATATAATTCTTCTCCAACATTCTCTTTTTCCATAAAGTTAATCTTAGCAAATCACTTTATTACTAGAATGCTATCATTTATTTTTTAAATGCCTCTCTTTATCTTATCTCCACATCCAGTCCTATTACAAAATCCCATTGATTCTACTTTCAAGATAACATCACATGTCCATACACTGAATTTTCCTGTTTTTTCTTTTTTGGATCTCTAGAGAAACCAGAGTCCATCATATACCTCTGTTATTGTTGTAAGTTCAGGCAGGGACACTTTTTGTTTTATTTTGTTTCATTTCCTTTTTATGTTTTACATTTTCTTGTCTTATTCTTTATGCACATTCCCACATCCCTTTTCTCTACAAGTACGTTCTGATGTGTTTGGTATGTGTCTTGTAATAGGTATATATTTTTGAAAAATGCATGGTATTTGCATATGCAAGTATTTTCATTTTTAGCATGGTATTGTAAGAGATCCCATTCTAACTTTTGTAATCTACTCAGTACTTTAAAATATATATATCTATGTTGCTCTATGAACCTCTAATTCATTGCTTCCATTTGCTTCGTCTGTTCCTTAGTGGGTCAGCACCACATTTTGCTTATCCGTTCTCCTAATGCTGGATGCCTCATTTACCACAAAATCCCTGCTTCCAAAAACAGAGTTGCCAAAACATCCTCACATAGGTTTCTTCATGGATGTGAGTGTGAGCTCTTCTTGGATATATGTCCAGAGTGGGATTTCTGGGCCGTAGGGTATAGGCATACTTAATTTCACTAAGTGATGGTAGGTTTCTACTGGTAGTGCTGCACCCGGCCTTCTCTCTCACCATTAGTGTACAAAGGTTCCTTTTCCCCCAAATGCTTGCCCGTTATAATCAAGATATGGTTCTATCTGACTTTTTAATTTGCCAATTTTATGGCCATAAAATGGTATCTCATAATTATTTTAATGAGTGATTGAATTAATTGTGCCAGTGTGAGCATCAATTCTCATGCTTGTTTGACATTCTACCTCCACTTCTTTGAATTGCCTGTTCATATTCTTTGCACATTTTTCCCCCTATTGCATTTACTGACATGTCCTTGTTGATTTCGGGGTCGGGGGGTTTCTTTTATCATAGGAACTTTTCTAATCATGTATTATTGCTGTTTGTGTTTATGTTTATGAGCATGTTGGTGCCAGGTAAAGCTCAAATGAACTCATAGGAACAAATGATTTCCAGTAGTTTGAATGGAGAAAAGAGGTGAGAGGACTGAGTCATCACTCTGCACATGGTAGTATAGTCATATGGAACTCTACCGAGCCTGCACTGTGGCAGTTAGAACCACCCTCACAGCAGTGCTATGCTGCATGAACCACTACTTTGTGCAAACCAAACTTCCACACTTCATTAACAATAAAGGTATTAGTAATTGTGCACTGAAGAAATTTTAATTAAATGGTGCTTTAAAATTTTCAGCACTCTATTTTGGAGTGCACCATTAAATTGATTAGCCCATTAAAATCAGTGGCTAAAAAATGAGTTCATTGTTAAAAAGAAAAAATAATGATAATGTTACTGACAGTGACTAAAACAATGGGCCATCTTACTCAAAATTTAAAAAATCAGGCCATTAACACGTGAAATGTAAAATGTGCAAATACATTTTCCTACTTTTACGTCCAACATTGGTGATTTACTGTGAGCAAAACATCATTAATCATCCTAAAGTAAGTTGTTAGTTTGTCTTTCATCCTTTTTAGAGTTTTGCTTGTGTTTAATTTGCAAATTAATTTTTATAGTATTTTTAAAAAGATTTTGTAACCATGAGATTTTTATAGCTATTTTTATGTTTCTACATTTTTAAATACCATTATAATAAAAACAATTTTGATAAATACTGGAAGTCTGTAAGAATTTTGCCAATAGCATTTAAGAAATACTGCCTCAATATACTGAAGCATTCACAGAGTTGGGGTGAATGGTGGTCACCAGGATAAATTCTAAAATGTCAGGCACCACAGATAATTCAAATATATGTTAGTTTGAGGTGAAGATCACAGGCAAGGTTAACAAACCTGCAGATTTGTGGTAGATATGATGGGCTGACTCTCAACAGCCATTCCATTCTTCTAATGTCTTCCCTTCTTGCAGAGACTGGAAAGCCAAGAAATACATTTTCCAGACTCCCTTGCAGGTTGAGTTCTGAACAGAATTTAGATTTGGCCTTTCAGGGGCACACATGTGAGTGTGGGGAAGCTGAAGTGAGCAGATGCCTACCATCTGCTCTTTCTGTTGCCAGGCACACTTGTGGAGCCAGTTGTATTCGTTCCAGGGTCCAGCCACTATCTCTGAGGATGTTAGAGGCCGAGTGTAGCTGAGGCATGCTTTCAATGGTGTGGATATGATGGTCTCCTGGTTGTGGTTCTGTTTCCACAGTGGCCCCCTGACTGTGGGAGAGGCAGCAGCTCTTTTGGTGGCTCAGTTATTCCTGTGTCTTTGGGAGTCATTTTAAAAAGCTCAGCCTGTTTGTCGAGTGCTTCCCGTGATCCTATAAGTTCTAAATACCCTGTAATAGTTTGTTCTTGCCTAGCTTGGCTAGAATAGATTTTGTTCTTTACAACCAAACCTTGGCTAACATAAGGTCAAATCCTTGCAGAGTGAGACTTTTCGACTGCCAAAATCAAGTCCCTCCCAGGGTAGGAGCATATTTTTTGTGCAGGGCTTTTGCTAAGGCCATGTAGGATACAATTTTGCTTTTTGCTAGTAGGGAGCCCAGAGACAAGACCGTTTATGTGATCAGTGGCATGTGAGCAGCACAGGCTGTGGTCCCTGAGTTCAGGGATGGGTGGGGTGGCATAGGGGGAGAAACCACTGTGTGTAGATGGCCAGGGAAGCCTCCTGGAAAAGGTGGCACCTGAACTGATCTTCAGTGAATTGAGTCTAGAGAGGTAATGGGAAGGAAAGAAAGGGCATGGGAGATAAGCAGAATGGCATGAACAGCATGCAGAGGTGGAGAATTAAGTGTTGGCCAGATCCTGGAAATCCTTGAATGCTAGGAGAAAGATTTAATAATATTTTATTCTTTAAGCAATGGAGAGCTATTGCAGGTTTTTAGTAGAAGTAATATGATTAAAGCTGTGCTTTTCTTTCCTCCCTCACTTCTGGGAAAGAAGAAAGCAGTGTTTACGTGATAAGCCTTTGGAGTGACTGGAGTGATGGAAGTTGTTTCATGGTGTGTAACTGAAACTGAGATACTCTTACGTGGCCTGTTAATTTAAAACTTCAGGCAGTGGCACCCATGGGAGATTTAGCATTGGATAAATCTCTCCTGGAAGACATCAGAAGAGCCATACCAGTCTCAACAAGCCAGTCCATGTTGTAACTATTGAAGAAGAAACCAAGATTCCCCCCAGATTCCTAAGAGCCATCTTCAGATTGAAACTGATGTTGCAAAATGTCCTTTCCACATTTTTTTTCGTTGTGCAGAATGAAAAAAATGTGCAAAGGACATTTTGCAACATCGATTTCTTTAAGTAGTAAAGTGGGAGAGATTTGATTTCAGGATTTTACTTTCTCTGTGGCAACAATGGAAGACTGATTGCATGGCTGGAACTTTTATATTCTCTAAGAACTGTAATTTTTGTGTAGAAACTTTATAATGGTGGGAGAGTCTTAATTTTATTTTTGTTTTTCTGGATTTGGGCTGAGTTCCTTGCATAACCTTCTCTGATGAGCAAGGCTGGATGATGTAGTTGGGATACAGAATGGGGACAAATTGTCAGGTAGTGAACTTTGAAGTTAAATGAGCAGCCTGACCTGTTTCAGAAATTTCTGGGAGTTACAAAAAAAAGAGGCATTGCTTTTGGGGTAAAAGTATCTGAATGGGAACCACAAGAATGGAGAAAGAGGTGTCCCTGATAATCTGTGGATTTTCTACCCAGAGACAGACAGTCTAGGTTTGACTGACAATAGACCTGGCTATGGAGCCTGATGGTTAATGAAAGCAAAAAAGCATGGGAATGTAGACATCTACATGTAAGTAGGTATAGTTTCTCACCTACTTACATTCCTTCCTGGTGGAGCTTTCCCAGCATTTCACTAATCTAATTGGTCACACTTCAGAATGCTGATCAGGCCATGTTTACTTGAGGACAGGTTATACCCATTCCCTTCTTTGGTGCAGAACTGGGAAACAGAGGCAGACCCCTTTTGTATGTTGACAATTCCTTTTCTTTTCTTGATTTTGAGAGGCCAAAAGGAACAGTGGGGCAACTTGGTTGCATCGGCAGGCTGTTACAATCACTTCCATTCCCAAATCAACTTGAAGCAGAGCTAAGGAAGCTAACCACACAGTCATGCAGGCTCTAAGCCAGCTCCACAGAGCTCCGTTGATTGGTTGAGGACAAAGCAATATGAATCAATGGACACAGATTTCCTTGCTCCCTCTCTTGACTCCATCAAGTGTCATCTTTGAGGCCATTGGTGCCACCCTTGGATGGTCCCACTTCCATGTTCAAATACAACGTATGCATTACATTCTTGGAATTATCATGTCATTATAATACAGGGAGGAATTTGACTTCCCAGTTACCTTGTTTGGTGTGTGTGAAGTCTTTTCTTGGTGACAACCTGATGATTGCTGATATTTTTTCAAAGTGTGTACAAACAACATCAAAATTCTATGATCAGAGATATATAGTCTAGACTTAGACCTTTCATTTTTTCTTATAGATGCCACTAATATTAAACTGCACTACCTATTTTTTTTCCTGTCTTCCCTACTATCCCTGTATTTTTTTTTTTTCGGTGCCAATCTATTTTGCCTCACTGTTCTCTATTTGCTTTACAAATTCCTTTTTAACCTGAGCATACAGATGCATTTTACGGTCATTTTCCTCCTCATCATTATACTCTCCAACCTCCTGTTTAGGAGGAGACCCACTTGCCCTTTTTCTCCCCCAAGGCTCTGCTTACTTCTTCCTCTGGTCTCCAGGCAGCTGGAAGAGTGAGTGCATGCATTCCTCCATTCTTCAGTCACGTGCACCTAGGTCCTCTGGCCTCTTTAGCCCAGGGGGCTGGGCTGTGGAGGGTTTTGTCTTGAGCTCAGAGGGAAAGAGACATCTTCCTAATTTTTGGCACTCAGCCATACTCCCCAGTTCCTTTGCCAGAAAGTTCTGCAAATAACAAAGCAATACTTTGTTTCCCACTTGCTCCTTGTGTACAATGGCAAATGGATTTCAGCAAACTATTTGGGAGGAAGGTAGAATTGCATTTTAAGGTGCCCTATCCAGATGTCATTCAAATCCCATCACTGCTTTTGGCAGAAGATACTCCTGGTACTGAGCTGGGGGCAGGTTGTGGCAGCAAGAAGCAGAAGACTGAGAGCGATCACCGAGGTGTGTGTTGCTAAGGGTCTGAGCTGAGGACATGGCAGTTGGGGAGGAAGAGACATATGAATGTGAGAGACAGTAGGGGGTGAGAACTGGCAGGACTTTGGACTGGCACTAACAAAGCCATCCTCGGAAGTATGAGCAAGTAAAAAAGTCAGAAACGGGGCAAAGGGATAACTGAACAAATGAATGATAATGATAACAGAAAAAGAAGATATCATAAGAGAATACGGTTAGAAGAATATAGGAATTTAAGAAAACATAAAAACAGATTTAAAGAAAAACACTTTTGTAGATCAGATTTGCAAACTCCGCTTGCTTGCCTTTCTTTCCCTTGGGCATGGTGCATGGCTCCCTGGAGGCTGATACAAGTTTAGGGAAATCAATACTAGTTAGTCCAAATTGGGCAGGCGATGGAGAGGAGCTGGGCCTTATGTTTTCGAAAGGCTTAAAGACTGACCAGGCCAATTCAAAAGAAACCGGGATTCTTTTGGTTTTTGGTAATGATGCAGCTTGCACCTTGTCTCCCAGTGGTGCCTTCACTGATTCCTTCTGTCTTGATTTGGGTTCCTCCAAGACCCAAGCTTTAGACAAAGAATCAGGAAGTGATTTCTGGAAACAGGAGTGAGGGGCAGAGAGAGTAGGGTAGAGAAGGGGAAAAGCTGGTGTGCGAGTGCTTTGTAGAGATCGTGGCTGCGGTGATGGGAACTTGGGTCTCCTGGTACTGTGGAGAAGGCCAGAAGGCCTCCATGGATTGGCCACTGAGAGAGGAGGCCAGAGTGTCTTTCTAGCACCTCTCCTCCTTGCCCCTGCCCCTGCTTCCATTGGCAGAGGGTTGCCCCAGAAGTATTAGCACGCTCACTTTTGGGCTAGGCCGGGATGGGTTGGCAGCTCTAGGGCAGAAAGTAGAGAGATTATAGAGCTTGAGGGAGGACACTGTGAGCTGGAGGGTGTCCAAGCTTGTGGAAATGTCCACCCTGGCTGCGGCTGAAATTGCAGGTGGGATGTGATGATGCCCTAGCGTCTGCACAATTACTAACCCCTTCCATTGGGCCAACTTCTACCAGACACTTCCTGCCCTGCCTTGTACCAGTGTTGGCATTCAGCTCATGTGCCCCAGTTGTTCAAACACAGAACTGAGAATCCCACTCTCGACTCCCATGCCAGCCCTCAGCCTCTCCCGGGGACCTCTGGATAGTCCCATAATCCAGCAACTAAAGGGTTAATTTCTGGCCAAGCAGGTGTTTAGCTCCAAGTCTGTCTGACTGGCTGGCCAGCTGGGCCTGTGCTCTATTGACGGTGAAATATTTTGCATATCACCTCTGATTGTAATCATCTGCCCATATATATGCCTCTTTCACCAGATCAGTGTGCCTTCAGGCAAGGACTGCTTTATTTATTTGTTTATTCATTTATTTATTTTTTATTTTGTTGAGACAGAGTTTCACTCTTGTTGCCCAGGTTGGAGTGCAGTGGCGTGATCTCTGCTCACTGCAACCTCCGCCTACCCAGTTCAAGCAATTCTTCTGCCTCAGCCTCCCAAGTAGCTGGGGTTACAGGTGCCTGCCACCATGCCTGGCTAATTTTTTGTATTTTTAGTAGAGATGGAGTTTCACCATGTTGGCCAGGCTGGTCTTAAACTCCTTCCCTCAGGCAATCTGCCCGCCTCGGCCTCCCAAAGTGCTGGGATTACAGGCATGAGCCACTGTGCCCAGCCTGTTTTATTTATTTTTATATCTCCATTGCCCAGCACAGGGCATGCTACACTTAGAACCCAATACCAGAAACAGAAGTGGTATCAAAATGAAAATATCCATGTAATACCAAGGTTAACCAAAGCATGGTTAATGTCAGATACTGACTTGTGTGAACATAGCTTAAGATGGAATTGATCACTGAATATTTCAATTCTTACTTTAACCTTGGCTATAATCTTATTCTAAACTGTAACCTAAATCCATTATAAAGCTGGGTTCTGAAGATAAGTATCTGTAAACTTTGGTTCTTTGAGAGTGTATTTGATGTCTAGAAATGACCTAGATTTGTTCAGAGATAAGTCTGGCAAATTCGAGTAGTTTTTCAAAGTGAGAAATACTGTTTTGGATCATAAATAAGTATATGATGCTGAGGGTTTTTTTTTTCTTTTGTTGTTCTAAGCTGAACTGGAAGGAAATTCCAAAGGATGAAGTATGAATATAGTTCGGGCCATGGAAGATTTGTTACAAACAAGTGTATAGCCTCCCAAGGTGACTACTTTGAAAGAACACCCTTGTTTGGATATTTAAGTAGGTTTAATATGATCAGTCATGTGCAATTATGGCCATAATTCACCCACAGGTGAACATACACATTTCTGAGTGCTGAGACACATTACTGTCATCCTCCCGTGTTAAGCAGCTTTGATGTTTAGGGTGTCATAGACTGCAATATGGAGAACACAGAGCATCACGGGAGGACAGCTTGCTACCCATTTTCTCATTTTAAAGCTGCTAAGTGTCACGTAGTATTGCTGTACTCTCCTTTTGAGAAGGTGGCTAGATATCTTCTCTGGCATACGAATGTCGTAAGTCAGTGGGTTGCAGGAATTCTAGAATGTACAACGACTCAGCTACTCCAACCACTACATGCTACAAAAATAGAAAGAAAAAGCTAATTGTACTTCCTGGGGATAAAAACCAACTTTCCAAAATTAATTAGACTTTGGGTCACATGAAAGTAGGTAGAGCTGCTGCTCCTCTCCCCTCCACTCCCTTGGATATGTGTAGCTTGGCCAGAGACTCACTCTTTCAAGTCTAGGTTTCTCAAGCTCAGCACTACTGACATTTTGGGTGGTAGAATTCTCTGTTGTGAGATCCGTCCTGTGCCTCATAGAATGTTTAGCAGCCTTCCTGGGCTTCATTCACTAGATGCCAGTAGCAACACTCCCCTGCCCCTTGTGACAACAAAAAATGTCTCTATGCTTTTCTAAATATCCCCTGGGAAGGCAACCTCACCCAACACCCACATTAAGAACCACTACTTTAAATGGAGGACAAAGCTCTCAGCATCTCTCCTGAGACTAACATGACTTAAATGGTAGAGAAGTTTGCCACGTCTTCCACAGCAGTGCAGAGCGTTCTGTAAATGGTGTGGTTTTGTGAGATATTAGAGGAAAACCCAGTCTTTTATGCCCAAAGGCCCTCCCAAGCACGATTTGTGGTGAGAGGCAGTATTTAGCTGGAATTTCCTAGTCTTCTGTGACTGTACTGTAGCTTAAAGAAGGAGCGTGGACTTCAGAACTGTATGGTTCTGAGCTCAGATCCTTCTCTGTGGGTAAGCTACATAATGTTTCCTAGTGTGGGTTTTCTCTGTGTAAAATGGGGATGCTAGGACCCACCTTGTGGAGTGCCTGAGAGGGGGAAATGAAATAATGCCAGAGAATATGCTATTGACAAATCCTCACTTCCCCATCTGTTCCCAAAACCACCCAAGACGGCTGTAGCAGATGGAGTTGCCTTTCTGTGCAGATTCCTTTGGGTCCCTTCTACATTTCCATGCACCCATTCCCCAACTGTGTGTCCTTTACTTTTCAGAGCAGCACAGGTGACTCATTTCAGAGGACTGCCCTTGGCTACTGGAGCCACTTTGCCCACATGTGGAGATTGGGAAGTGCGTGGGTGTTTACACATTCCAAATCTCTCCTCATGGCCACATGTCAATCACAGACAGGTGTTGGAATGAAGTCTCAGGTCCCTTGCCTCAAGTTGGGCCAAACACTAAGGCATAGTTTACATGCCAGAGCTCATCTCAGGATTCAGGTTGAGACTGGAACTTTGCCTGGACTCGCTCCCTTGCTTGGCTTCTTCCTGTTTCTTGACCTGCTTCCCCTATTTTCTTACCCAGTTTCTTCTGGGAGTGCTTTCTACATAAATCACCTGCATGTGAATCATCATCTCCAGGCCTGATTCTGGGGAAGTGTGTGGGTTTCTCAAAGTGGCCTCCATTGATTCCTTCCTTCCCTGTACATGCATGTTGTTCCTTACATTCAGAGGAAGATTCTAATTTCCCTCCCTTGAACCTGGGCTGGGCTTAGTGTCTTGCTTAACTAGTAGAATACAGCAAAGTGATGTTCTGAGATCTTCTAAGGCTAGATTATAAACACCCAGGAGCTTCTACCTGGGGTTCATGGGATGCTGTTTTTGGGAACTCAGCCTCCAGGTGGTGAAAATCCCAAGGCACATGGAGAGGATACTTGTAGCTCCCCCATCAAGAGCCCCAGCTGAGCTCCCAGCCTGCAACCACCATTTACTGCTAGCCACGTGAGTGAAACATCTTGGATGTTGTTATGAATTGAATATTTGTGTCCTTTCAATATCAGTATTTTAAAATCCTAAACCTCAATATGAAAGTAGTTAGAGATGAGGCCTTTTGGAGGGATTTAGGTCTTGATAAGATTAGTGCCCTCAGGAGATATAGGAGAAAGCTTGCTTCCTCTCTCTCCCCACCATGTGAGGATACAATGAGAAGACGGCTGTCTGCAAACCTCATCATAAACTGAAACAATTGGCACCTTGATCTTGGACTTCCCAGCCTCCAGAACTCTGAGAAATACATTTCTATTATTTAAGCACACAGTCTTCATTCAACAGCCTGAACTGAGAGAGACGTCCAGCCCAGTGGAGCCTTCAAATGACTTCAGCCCCAGTTTCCATCTGACTATAACCACATGATAGATGCCACTGAGATCTATCCATAAGAGCCCAGTAACCCACAGAATCATAAGAGACCATAATAAATTGCTTTAAGCTACTAAGTTTTGGGGTGGTTTGTGTCTTAGTCTGTTTGAGGTGCTATAAAAAAAAACACCATAGGCTTCTGACAACAGAAATTGATCTCTCACAGTTCTGGAGCCTGGGAAGTTCAAGATCAAGATGTCAGCAGATTTGATTCTGGTGAGAGTTTTCTTCTGTTCATAGAAAGTGTCTTCTCACTGTTCTTACATGGTGGAAGGATAGAATGAGCTCCCTTGGGCCTATTTTATAAGGGAACTAATCCCATTCATGAGGGCCCCATCCTTATGACCTAATCACCTCCCCAAAGGCCCCACTTCCTAACACCATCACCTCAAGGCTTAGGATTTCAACATATGAATTTTGAGGCAATACAAACACTCAGACCATAGCAGTTTGTTTCATAGTAATAAACACCTAAAACAGGATCTGGACTGAAGACTTCTCTCTGAGAAGGCATAAGATTGAGCCAAGATGTGCACACCTGCCCAGCTATACTAAGAATATTCTGAGAACAACTCTGCATAAGTGAAGGGTAGTGGAAAAGTTTCCAGCTATGGTGACTTGCCGATAGGATGGCTCTTGGTCTACTGTGTTCCCCCTGCAGAAGGAACTGGGGAGTGAGGGTTGTTCTCCTCACATGATTTTTCTCGGCTTGCTCTCTCAGTAAGATGTTTTTATGTTGCTCCTTCCACAGCTCAGCTAATTAGCTAGTATGTCTGATTGGCTGCTTGCCTTCTAAAAATGGGTTTGTGAAAATGACACTTCCCCATTCAAGAGCTTTATTAGCTTTCTGTCTGAGATGCTAGCTACTTTATAACAATCTCAGACCCAAATCCCAGTGATGTGGAGACAAATATTCCCCTCCCCACAAAACCAGGTGTTGCTTGCTGTGCCAGGCAATCAATCCAGACAAGCCACCTGCTCAAGCTGCCATCGCTGTGTACTAGGGTGATGCAAAAGGAGATAAATTTTGAGCTGCTGTTTGAAAGATGTACACTATTCAGGTGAAGGTTATACTAAAAGCCTAGACTTCACCACTACACAATATATCCATGTAAAAAAAAATGCACTTGTACTCCCTAAATCTATATTAAAAAGATGTGATTAGAAGAGGCAGGCACATGGGATGGAAGAAATGGGTATGAGAGGGGTCGACCATGAGGTTTTTGGCACACAGGGAAGATGAATGTAATCCTGGGCTGATATATGCCTCAGTTGACCCTAACTAATCCCCAGTTTGTGCGCGTGTGCATATGTTTAACCAAGACAGTAACACGTAAGGAAAGGAAATGGTTTGGACCATAAAGAGTCCCTCTTTGCTCTTTCCTACCTGTTAATGACAAGACACATACAGGAGACCTGGATATGTTGGGAGGAGGGATGGGGTCTCGTTGCTGCTCTGCCTGGTCCAAAGTCACTGCCAAGCTTGTCACAGATTTGTCATTGGTAGGGGTGGCACTGGCTCATGTCCTTCTCCTCTGGCTTCTGAAATCCAGGTCTTTGGAAACATATGCTGGATAAGGGTATTTGTAGATCAGAATGAGCCTCTTCACCCCTTTAGCTTCTCCACTAAAGTGCGGCTCAGTCCCTGGATTAACTTTGTCATCAACCTGGTGATGTGTATGAGGCTATGTCCTTTAGAGGACTTGAATCATAAGTCCTTGGTTTTCTTCATATGCACCATGATGAGATTAGGGCCTAAATGAACCTCCAGGGATGAGATGTAATGTAGCCACCACATTTTACAACTTGAGGGGCACCGTTCATACCACAGTCTTCATGAGCTGGTGTTGAGCACTGCACAACCTGAGCTGCTATTCTCAGTGGCCACGGGGGAAAAGGAGTCACTAGGGACTTCTATAAATAGCACTGAGCAGGGGCACAGAAAATGGTTTCTAATTTTCCTCAAAGTCCTGATCATGCCACTTTGCTGCTCTACAGCTTCTTAGCTTTTGATTGCCTGTGATCTGGCTTTTATGATCTCATTCCTTACTACCTCCCTGTCTTCATCTCCAAAGCCTCTTCCCCTCACTCATTCTGCTCCAGCCACACCAGCCTTCTTGCTGCTGCTTTTCAAATACACCAAGTGTCCTCCTTCCTTGGAGTTATTTACCTTTTATGTGGAATATTCTTTCCACTAGATATCTACATGGCACACTTTATTCCAGTCTGTGCTCAAATATTACCTCCTCAGAGAGGTCTTTCTCACCAAACTGTCCAAAATACTACCCCTGGAACTCTCTGTTTCCAGACCTGCTTGGTGTAATATCATAGCACTTCTCACTGCCAGACAATATCTCACATTCTTTTTTTTCCTGTTTATGGAGGGCAGGGTTTTTTTCACTGCTCTATCTTCAATCTTGAGGATATAACTGATGTACTCAATGTATATCAAGTGAATGAATGAATGAGTTCTTGCACATGGGCTCAGTTGATCACGTGCTGTGTGACCTCAGTCCCTTGAGTAGCTCATCTATTCCATGGGGAGGTGATGGCACCCTGGGCCCTGCAGCCCTGGCTGGGAATTTTGTTTCTCTCCTATCTCCTTTTAGGCAAAGGATGATAGGAAGATACTGGACCTCGTGTGGGATATGTGGAAGGATCCAGAAGGGAAGGAAGAAAACAGAAAAAATAAGGATGTGGAGAGTGAAAGACGATGCAGAAAATGCTGGCTCAGGGTGATTTTCCAGGCTAGATGGCATACAAAGGTCCTCCTGGTTGACTGTGTGATAAGCAGGCAGGTAAATCTCACCAGTGAGTGGGGAATCCAGCTTGGGCATGAAGGGAGGTTTAAAGGCCCCAGAGTGCCCAAGGTGGTAGACAGTTGCACACGAGGTCCATAGATCCAGCATTGAACAACACAGAATCACATCATGATAAAGTTATTTCTTTTCAATGCTCTCACTGCTTGTAACAAAGAAGAGTCTTAGTCTGACAATGATGTGCTTTACTCCCTCTTTCTAATCTCTTCTTGCAGTAAAGAGGTGACAGGCCTCAGGCTCGAGGTCTGAAGCAGGCAACAGTTCCAGATGGAATTTAGTAATCCTGTTTTGTTTTACTTGTAAGTACTTTTTTTTGTGATCACCTTCTGTTTACGGCAAATTGAACGTCTCTTGGAAACCTGGAAGGGCTGGCAAGTTCAGGCTTTCTTTTCCTCATTGCCACAATTTACTGGGATGAAGAGTGGTTTCTCACTTTAAGTGGGGAGTTCTCTAGAATTACCCCCGCTTTCTTTTTGTCTCTTTGAAGGAAATTAGAAACCATCTTCTGCCACCACACTCACTTTATGGGTGTGTCACATGTGGTACGTCAAGGGTTACAGCTCAGGTTTGTTAGTGTCTCATCCACTGGAGGAAGGATTCTTAATCATATATGGGCATTGGCATTGCCAGGGCAGCTTTTGCTAAATGCTTATAGGAATTGTTTAGAAGCTCTCCCAGTGCCTCTGATAAGCACCTGTTGGTGGTTATACTACACTGGCCCATAAGAGACGTCAAAAAAGGTTTGCCTCCTCATCTACCCCCTTTCTGTAGGTATCTGTTAGCATTCTTTCACAGTAAGCAGCAGAAACTGACATTTGTTAATTTAGTTAAAAAAGGAATTTATTGGAAAGATGTTGAATAATTGATAGTATTATAAAAAAAAGTTGACCAACCAGGATTTGGAAATCAGGGAAGCCATAAGAATCTTAGTCAAAACCTTGTGAGCTATCTTGTTTGGGGTCCTTCCATCAGATGTCTCAGCTCTGTGTCTCTGCATTCAAAATTATGATTTCCAGAAGAATCTCAATGGTCTTAGTTGTTTTGGGCAGATGGGGTGGTGGGGTATTTTGAGCCATCAGGACACCAAAAGGAAAACAGTTCTACTAACAAAGAAAAAGAAAGGATGTTGAAAAGACATAAACAGCAGATGCCAACTATATCCGGTGAGAATCTTCCCAGATACATCTAAAACTACACAACTGTTTCCTTTTTGGCTTGTTTTAGGAATATGGGTTGGAGAGATAATTTCGTATCTGCAGTTGGTGAGCCTGAGTCTTTGAGATATCAAAGTGACACAATTACAGTTTCAGGATGAATTCTCGATCGGCATTGTAATCCAGAGAACATAAGATTTAGACTCTTCTCTAAGACTTTGGAACTTATTGTCTAGCAGGCTGAGGTTATAGGCAGCACTACTCCATTTGGAAGATGCATCTTATTTTCTTGAGACTCGGGGAAATCTTGATTTTGAGGCTTGAAATGTTTCCCAGACCCTGTGTCAAACCAGTGACAGGATTGTGTGTTTCCGAGTGTAAACTATTAGCTGGTGGACCCAGGTATTTCCTAATGAGGCCGATTTAAATAGAATACTTCTTGGGATGAGAAAATGGACCCGTCTCTTCAATGGTAGTTTTTTTCTATAATGCTGGATTTTGGCTTGGGCTCACCATTTACAACTAGAACTATGTTACTAATCTTGTTTCCTCTTTTTTTTTTTTTTTAAGACAGAGTCTCCCTCTGTTGCCCAGGCTGGAATGTGATGGTGTGATCTCAGCTCACTGCAACCCCTGCCTCCCTGGTTCAAGTGATTCTCGTGCCTCAGCCTCCTAAGTAGCTGGGACAACAGGCTTGCACCATCATGCCCAGTTAATTTTTGTATTCTTAGTAGAGTCAGGGTTTCTCCATATTGGCCAGGCTGGTCTCAAACTCCTGGCCTCAACTGATCCACCTGCCTCGACCTTCCAAAGTGCTGGGATCACAGGCGTGAGCTGCTGCGCCCGGCCCTTGTTTCCTTTTTTGCTTAGACTGCCAGGACATCTTGAATTGTAGCAATTGTGCAGGACTTTCTTGGGAATTTTTTCCCCCCAGCCCATATATACTATTGTAATTTCTACTTTTTCCTATTTTTGTCGTGTATTGCACTATTTTGTTATATACATTTACTACTATGAACTTCATTCCCTTTGTGGGAAAAGGCTGAGAAGAAATAACATGGCCTCTCATTTAATCGGTATTGGCTGGGTGTTCTCAGGAGAGGCATTCATTTTTCTGCACCTCATTTTTCTATAAAATGCCCTGCCGACTTCACTCGGTAGTTTTAAGGGTCAAATGAATTCATGTGCATGAGAGGGATTTGTACAGCAATATAATCATACAAAGTATTATTACACGTTGTAGCAGCAGCATGATTAAGAGTAGTAATTGGATGAGGCACAGGCATATTTTACTTTAGTTCTGAAATTCAGCCAAGCAAAAGGAAAGGAAAAACCAGGTGATAGAGGTAATATTTCCAAACTGGGGAGAGGGAGGGAATTTCATTTCAGCTTTGTGCCTTTCTGAATGCACATTGCCCTGTGTTGACTCAGGTTGCTACGAAGCTACTTTTGATCAGACTTTCCTGCTGTGAGTGTCCACCCTGTGGTACAACTTGTCTGGCTCTCACCCTGAGGAATGACATGTTTCATAGCAATACATATACTCTTAACTCTGTCCAGAAACTTGTGGAAGCCTGTGGAATGGACCCCAGGGCTTCTCTGCTCATCAGGTCAGAGCTGCGGGAGGCTGAATTATGCCCCTGGGGGCTTGCCTGATTCAGCATTCCTTTGTTACCCTGGTGTCCTGTTGGAAACCTGAATACCTGGGGAAAGAAAGACGCAAATTTAAGGGCCTCTTTGCTTACACAGAGTTTGTCTCATTTCATTCAGGAAAGCCTCTTGTCTTATCACATAATAACATCTCAAACAGAGACTGCTGTCTGCCTGTAAAAATTATTTGTATTTTCCCAGGGATAAGAATATCATGTTTGTCTTTTAAATAACTTTAAGGGAGACTTTTTTCCTTTAGTCAGTTTTGAAAAAAGCGTCAGTGTCTCTCTGGTTTTGGAGACATGCTCCCAATGGTGGAGGTGCTCCCCAAGACCCCTCTGGGTCCAGGACTGCCACGGAACATCTAAGGAGGTGAGGGCAGTCCAAGGAGCACCAGGGATGAGATGGTTAGGGACAGCAATTTGAGGAATGGACAAAAGTCTAGTTTCCCTGCAAAAATAAACCATAATTCTTTATAATCATTATTTACAGTCCGGCCATCTCTTTTTGGGCAGAACTAGCCTTTATTGGCCAAAGCAGAACGTGATAATCAGTGAGTCTTATCAGTCCTTTAGGTGAGTAGTCTTAAGAATCTATTCAATGTTTACCTGGGTGTGGAGGAGGAGGGTAGAAACAGATTGATTTCCTAATAACAAGAGTTTTACATAATAAAAGATGTACATTCAGCAAACATATTTTCTGCTTTTCTGTGGCTTTTCTTTTTCATATGCATATTTATTGTTATTTTATGCTATTTCTTAATGTGTCAATTTGTATGCAATTTATTAACCTTTCTTAAAATAGCATCCTAACACCACTTATGCTGTGCTTCCCCATCAATCTCAATATAGTTACATCACAACTTTTGGTTAATCAAATCTGTGGTTATATTTCTAAGACTGTGAAAATATTGCTTATTACTGAATCAAGTAGTGTAGTATAATTATGTCCTATTCTTCAGAAAGTGTTTCATTTTTTTCCTTTGCTAAGTTTTCAATGTTTCCAAGGCGTTTTCTCCGTCCCCAACCCATGTGCAGTACTTCTATGTATCTGTCCATTTTAAATTAATATTTCTCTCAACTATACCAAATAATTGATCAGCTCCGTGCCCAGAGACCTTCATATTGATGTTGGCCTCTTCCTGTCCTCCTCTTCTCTGGTTTCTTTCTAGGACTGGTACTGACATTTTCTATCACTGGCTCCTCTGTTTCTAAGTTTATGTTTTTATTTTGCTAAAACATATCCACCAGTAGCTTCCTAAAAAAGGATGCATAAGGGGTAAATTTTTTGAGTCACTGTATGTGAACTCTCTTTAGTTTGTCCTCATACTCAGTTGAGAGTTTGTCTAGATTTAGAATGTCAGTTTGAAATTAATTTTGCCTCAGAATTGAGGTATAGCTCCATTGCTTCCTAGCATTCATAATTGCTATTGAGATGTCTGATGTAATTCTTTGCATCTTTGTATTCTTTGTATATGACTTTTTTGTTGTTGTTCTTCCTGGAATTAATTAATTTATTTATTTATTTATTTTGAGACAGAGTCTTGCTTTTGTCACCCAAGTTGGTGTATAGTGGCATGATCTCAGCTCACTGCAGCCTCCGCCTCCTGGGTTTAAGAGATTCTCCTGCCTCAGCCTACTGAGTAGCTGGGATTACAGGTGCCTGCCACCGTGCCCAGCTAATTTTTGTACTTTTAGTAGAAACAGGGTTTCACCATGTTGGCCAGGCTGGTCTCGAACTCCTGACCTCAGGTGATCTGCCTGCTTTGGCCTCCCAAAGTGCTGGGATTACAGGCATGAGCCACCGCGCCTGGCCTCTTTCTGAAAATTTTTAAGGCTCTCTTTATCACTGATATCCTGATATTTGATGATAAAGTGCCTTAATGTGAATCTTTTCCAATTCATTCTCTGAGGTCCACAGTGGAATCTTTCAGTAGGAGACAAGAGTCCTCTAATTTTTAGAAATTTTGTTTTTTTGTTTTTTTTTTGCTAATTTCTTTCCCTCTCTTTTTTCCTCTTGAGGCTCCAAATAGTTAGATGTTGCATCTTTTAGACCACAGTTTTTCACATGTCAAGTTGTGCCTCATTTGAAAGTCAAAACATCAGTTTAGTCGGTTGTAATGAGCACTTTTAAAAAGTGAAATAGAATAAAATAGAAAATTTTATTTTCTGTATTTGTGATGGTTCATTTTGCGTGTCAACTTGAGTGAGCTAAAGGATGTCCAGATAGTAAAATGTTATTTCTGGGTATGTCTGTGAGGGTGTTTCTGGAAGAGATTAACCTTTGACTCAGTCTGTCCTCACCAGTATGGGCAAGCATCATCCAATCTATTGAGGGCCCTGATAGAACACAAAGGTGAACGAAGGGAAAATTTTAAGCTGGCACATCCATCTTTTCCTTCCCTCAGACATCAGAGCTTCTGGTTCTCAGGCCTTGGACTCCAGGACTTACACCAGTGTTCTTCCCCCACTCCCAGCTACCCCTCCAGTTGTCAGATCTTTGGCTTTGGACTGGAAGTTACACCATTAGCTCCCTCTGTTCTCAGGTCTTTGGACTTGGACTGAATTACACCACCAGCTCTCTAGGTTCTCCAACTTGTACATGGGATATAATGGAACTTCTCAGCCTCCATAGTTGGGTGAGCCATTTCTGACAATAAATCCCCTCATATATCTACATATATCCTATTGGTTCTGTTTTTCTAGTGAAAACTGATGAATACAGCATATCATATAACAAGTATCAGAATTGTGTGTGAGTATTTATGTGTAGTGGGTTGCAATGCAATAGGAGATACATTTATTGCTATGAGTCATGGTAAAAAAAAAGTTTACATAGCACCTCAAACTGCTTAATTTTTTTTTAAATCCTTGCTCTTCTATTATCTATTTCCTGGCCTTTTTGTTTTAATGTCTTCCAACCCTTTTACTGAATTTAAAATTTTGGCTATCAGGTTTTTAATTCCTAAGAGGTCTATTTGCTATTTATTCTTTTTCCATAGTACCCCTGGCCCTCACAACTCCAGAGCATGCTAGCTTGACTTCTAGCTGCCACGGCCTGCATTGCTTTTCCCGAAGGCTTCCTCTGGCCACTGAAGCCCATTCAAGCCATCCAAGTGAGAGGTTGGATATACCAGGGAATTAACACGTCTCCTTTCTTCCCCCGTCCCCCTGCTCACCCTCAACCAAAGACTGTGGGAATTGGTAAAAAAAAAAAATAAATACCTTAGCTAATTTGAGAATAATATGAAGCCTATGTTTTACATGGTTTCTCATTTTCTTGAGGGGTTAAACTCTAGTGACCCATAGTAGTAAATGGTCAACAATGTACCCTTTATTGACTGCTCCCCCTTTCTTGTCTAACTTCCTCACTCTTCTTTATTCCAATATAAATGACTTGCATTTGAATCCTTGTCTCAAGGTCTCCTTTTTGGGGACCCTTGTCTGACCAAATTACTAGGTGATGCTTCTAAGCTTCTCTGGGGGGATTTGCATTATAAATAGTGGCTTTGAAGAAGCTCTAGCTCCTTGGGAAAAGTCTGCTCCATCTCTGTAGAAGCAAGCAAGCAAGTTTCAGGTTTGGGCATACTGCACGGGTATTTCTGATCAAAGCCAGGACATGACCTCATGTGGGGAGGTGCAGGTGACAGCTTGTTCCACGGACACATGAAGCCTGGACCATATAAAGAAGGGCCTTATTCCAAGTGATGATGATGCTTGGCACAAATTTGACTCACCCCAGAAAATCCTCACCTTCTGTCAGGTATCAACCTTGGCACTCCTATGCCCACCTGTCCATTGGCAAGCCCCTGAAGGCAGATGGATCTCCCAGGGACTGTGGCTCTTGGCTTTCCAGCTCACATTAAACCCTTCAGAGTGGCCTCAAGGAGAAGGACAGCTCAGGCTTGGGAGGGGAGACCATCATTAAATAATTAAGTATGAGGTTATTCTTTATTGGCCCCTTCAGGGTTAATCATAAGAATTAACAAACAGCATGTATGGCTGAGACCCCTGCTGTTTATTTTAATAGCTGTCTTACATCTTGAGGGGGAAAAACAGAGAAAGAGCTGAGCAGAGCTGGAATAA
This sequence comes from Pan paniscus, assembly GCF_029289425.2. NCBI lineage: Eukaryota > Metazoa > Chordata > Mammalia > Primates > Hominidae > Pan > Pan paniscus. Next base: position 41,088,547 of record NC_085926.1, on the reverse strand, counting down.
ACCCAAGTTTAGCTTGCAGCCAAGTGCAGCATGCAGCACTCTGGGGAGCTTGGCTGGTGGCACCAAGGAGGGCTGAGATGGGGCAGGAGGGAGTCCCAGGTGAGGGATGTGGTTGGGTGATTCCTGTCTACTGAGATGACCTGTGTCAATGAATGCCTCTCCCTGTGTGGTCTGTTGACTGCCCACCTAATAGGAAATCTTGACTACGATAGTTCTTTGGACTATTTTGTTCCTAACTCATTCCCTTTATTCCTGCTTCTTCCTCCCAGTGCAGAACATACCATAAGTGACTCCTTAGTTCAAATATTGGAACAGTCTGATATTTAATGAGTATTGTTTTCTTGAGATCTGTGTAGCTGTGTTGTGTGTTTCTCAGCTCAGTGGCCAGATGATAGCCAATTCCTGGAAAAAGCAGAGTCCTCCTGCTGGGGGGTCAGAGCTGGGGAAGGGGCACAAGAGGCCATTTCCTTTGTGACCAGGGCAAGAAGGTACTTTGTGAGAATACGACAAGCTATCACCTTACGGAGTGTACCTATGTCACGAGGCAAGTAAAGACAGGATATTCCAGTCAGTGACGAGTGCTGAATCCTTACCAAGGAGACAGAACAGAATAAATATTGAGCTTGTCTCTCATAGCATCCAAGTGGGTGTTGGGGATGTACCTTGAAGCAATGACTGAGCCTGTCTTTTGTGGAAACAGATAAAGCATGCAATAGCCACCAATTCTATGACGACAGACACTCAACACCATTCAGAGATCTAAATCCCTCTCTGTACTGTGCTAACCTAGCTCCTTGAGCTTTGTCTTTGAGCTCTGCCATGAGGGCCCTAAGCACATGGGAATGGACTGTGAAGCCCTCAAGAATCAAATAAGGCAACTCTTGCTGGGGGCCTACCTGGAATTTTAGCTAGTAATCTCATCTCCTGGGAGTTTCGCCCATCTTGTTCCTAGCCTCTGGGAGGCCTCCAGCTCAAGCTCAAGGGATCCTATGGCTGGTGTCCCCTGTAGCCCTCACATACCCTCCTGTCTCACCCTTCTAGACCTCTGGTCACTCATGTCCCCCTCCTGTCTTTCTCTCTCTGGCAGTCCTTTGGGATGTACTTCTGTGTGCTGACCTCAGCCCAGCCTGCTTAATTCCTCTGGGCTTCCTGCAGCCTAGGACAGCTTCTGCCCTGCAACTTGAGCCTCAGGAGATTGCTGGCCATCCCTCAGGGAGAAGGTGTAGACAAGATTTGTGCAGGGAGATTATTCAGTCACTTCCTCCCACTACCCTTCCATTCTGCCTCCATTACCCCCAGAGACCCCTGATATTAAATATCTTTTTACTGAGGAGTTGCCCAGCTGGCCTTGCCTGTGTTTTGCTTCCTTATCAAGTGTGACCCCTTTGCATGGGTTTCCTTTCTTTTGGGGAGGAGTGGTCCAAATTCTCTCTTTCAGGAGGAGAGACTGCTCTGGGATTATTTTGGTTGTAGCTTTCCTTTTTTAAAAACAAGGATCTATGTCTTTGCATTTGTCTATTTGAGGCAAAAAGAGGGTAATTAGCATTAGTTTCTGAGCTTAGAACTACAGGAGATATAGGATATAGAGCTATAAGAGTCTTGCTACCTATGTCAGTCATCCATTGCTGTGTAACAGACAATGCCAAAACTCTGTGGTTTAAAACATCAACCAATTATTTAGCGTGTGATGTTGTGAGTCAGCAATTTGGGCTGGGCTCAGCCAAGTGGTTCTTCTGGTCTTGTTTGGACTCACTCATGAGCCTGTGGTCAGTTAGCAAGCTCATTCATAAAATATCATTTCTTTCAAATGGTTGGCTGGCTGTTGGCTTGTCTTTGCATCATGTGACCTCTTATCTTCTAGCAGCTAGCCCAGGTTTTTGCACTAGGTGGGTGGATACGGTTCAAAGAGAATGAGCAGGCTCAAAACTGGTTCAGTATCACCTCTTCTGCCTGTTGGTCAAAGTGTGTACAAGTCCAACACAGATGCCAGGGGAAGGGATAGAGGGATCTGGAAAGGTACATTGCAAAGGGACATGGATTAGGAAAGGGTGAGGGAATTGTGCCCAGTTTTGCAAATGATCTACCTATCATGCTATCTCTGTACTGCCCTTTCTTTTTATAAAACATATGGTGATATTCAAGCAGCACTATTCTCTAAGTCCAGAATTTTCTCCATAGGCTCCCTTTCCACTTCTAAGCAATGGTCCTCATATTGCAAGGGGTGGGTGTTGGAGGAGCAAATTATATGAAAATTCCTGTACATCAGCACCACAGGGATCCCAAAGTGAACTAGCCTGTCTGTGGAGAGGCTTACAGCCTGGAAGGGACAGAAAGAAATGAAACAAACTTTCCAAAACAGTCCCCCAGGTGCTTTGATAATTAAGGTGAGGAAACAGTGCAGGCATTTTCCCCCCCATATTTTTTTACTTATTATTTTGAAATAATTTCAGATTTCCAAAAAAGTTGCTGAAACCATACAGAGTTCTTGTGTGCTGTTCACTCAACTTCTCTTAATGTTAACATCTTGTATAATGATGGTACAAGGATAAAAACCAATAAATTAACGTTGATGTCACCCTATTAGCCAATCTACAGACTTTATTCATATTTTGCCAATTGTCCCACTAATGCTCTTTTTTCTGGTCCAGGATTCAATTCAGGATCCCACATTACATTTAGTTGTTGTGTCTCCTTAGTCTCCTTTAATCTGGGAAATTTCCTCAGCCTTTCTTTGCCTTTTGTCACCATGGTGCTTTTGAAAAATGTTAGCCAGGCTGGGCGCAGTGGCTCACGCCTGTAATCCCAGCACTTTGGGAGGCCAGACAGAGTTCAAGACCAGCCTGGCCAACATGGTGACACCTCATCTCTACTAAAAATACAAAAATTAGCTGGATGTGGTGGTGCGGGCCTGTAGTCCCAGCTACTCACAAGGCTGAGACACAGGAATCACTTGAACCTGGGAGGCAGAGGCGGCAGTGAGCCAAGATCGCACCACTGCACTCCAGCCTGGGTGAGAGAGTGAGACCTCATCTCAAAAAAATAAAAATAAATAGATAAATAAAAAATGTTAGCCAGTCATTTTGTAGAATGTCTCTTAATGTGGGTTTGAAAGGTGTAATGTCAGCATGTTTTATCGTCGGTGATCTTAACTTTGATGGCTTGGTGGTGTCTGTCAGGTCTCCCCACTATAAAGTTACTATTGTTCCCTTTCTAATTAATAGGTATCTTGTGGGGAGATAGTTTAAGATTATGTAAATATCCTGTTCTCAGCATGCATCTGTCTGCTAATTTTAGCATTAGCTTCACATTATTGCCTACAACCCTTAGTGTGGTAATTGCCAAATGGTGATTTTCTTTCTTTCTTTTTTGTTTTGGAGACAGGGTTTTGTTCTGTTGCCCAGGCTGGAGTGCAGTGGTACAGTCACAGCTCACTGCAGCCTCGACCACCTGGGCTCAGGTGATCCTCCCACCTCAGCCTCCTCAGTAACTGGGACCACAGGTGTGTGCCACCATGCCTGATTAATTAAAAAAATTTTTTCTTGTAGAGATGAGTGTCTCACCATGTTGACTGGCTGGTCTCAAACTCCGGGGCTCAAGTGATCCTCCTACTTCAGCCTCCCAAAGTGCTGGGATTACAGGAGTAAGCCCACTGTGCCCAGCTCGAATGGTGATTTTCTATTTCTATTATTCCTCGTACACCTATTAATTAGAATTCTGTAAGGAAGAGCTGTTCCTTCTCTGTTATTTATTGATTTATTAAATTATTTATTTATATCAGTGTGGACACTTGGCTATAATCCTTTACTATCATTATTTATTTTGCTAGAGCAGGCTTCTTAACGGTCAGAAACCACACAGTGTCTTAATGATCTATAATGTGCTGATCACTTTCTCCAGAATGTGTGGCCTCAAGGGCAGGGCCTGGGGCATATGCATGTCTGCATCTCCCAGGCCCTGGGCCTTGCATGATGCCTGGTGTAATGATGTGCTGAATGAGTGAATGAATGAATTAATAAATGATTCTAGTACCTGGAAGTAGAGCAATAATAAAATCTAGAGGCTCTAAGCTCCAAAAGGTTTATGATACCTTTTTCTCTAAGCTTGATAAGTTGAAACAAAATAAAAACACTCTAAACTGTAAAATATATAAGGAAGGCCAAACTGGTTCTCAGTATTCTCCATATTGGCTGCTTAGTTGCCTTAATATCAAACGTTTTAAAAAAGTGTTGCTAGTTGTCTGTGTTTGCTAGTGCCCCAAACACATACTAGGTCTGCCTGTTGATCATCTTAAGCCTCTTGGAAGAGTTGGTGTGGGGGCAGTGACTTCACAGAGGAGGGTATAATTGAGGTGGATCTTCAAGAGTACATAGGCATTTCAGATAAAAGAAAGGGAGAAGAGTATTCCGGGCAGAGGAAATATTAGGTTAGTGCAAAAGTAATTGCCGTTTTTGCTATTTGAAAGTAATGGCAAAAACCGCAATTACTTTTGCATCAACCTAATAGCACATGCAGTGCTTAAAGGAATGGAAAACGGTGACATTTTGGACAAATGGTCACTAGCCCCAGGTAGAGGAATGGCAGGGCATGAGACTTGGGTGGGAAATAATGGGTAGAAAATTGGAAAAAGCCTTGAATGTCATATCTAGGGATTTGGACTTGATCCTATAGGTAATGGGGAGCCAAAGGAGGTTCTAAGTTGGGCAATGATGACACTCATTCATTTAAGAAAAGCTTACTGAGTATCTACCACCTGATGGTCCAATTCTGGAAAAGACCCAGTCCTGGTCCTCATGGAGCCAGGAGGGAGAGAGTGTCAGTGGACACATTATAAAACAATCAGAGTTTCTACAAAAATCCATGTTTTGGGAAGAGACTGATGGCAGAGGTGAACAGGCGGGGAGGGAGTAACTCATCTTCTTCCTCTTTCCTGCCTTGCTTTGCTTGGGCACACTCTAAACCCACAGCTTCCAGAAGAAGGGAGAAAGGAATGGTCAGCCTTACGAAGTCCTGCAATCTGTGGGGCGGACAGGAACTTTGATCCAGGCACTTCTTTCTACAAACAGGAGAAACCCTTCCTCTATAAAGTCCCTGACCACTATGGTGTTAGGGCGAACAAAGACTTCTAGACCTTATGTGGCTTGGTACCTGGAAACTCAGGAGATACTCAGGGATAAGAGTTTGGTTTAGCGAGGGCAGTGTTTATATGCTAAATTTAGATTCCTGCTCTTTATTTTGTAGCTGTAACCCCCAAACACAGATGATATAGGTCATTGATGTTTGCTGTATGTGCCACGTTCATATCCCCTCTAGCTTACCATTGCTTTCAACAGCCAGTGCTTGCATCTGTTTGCTGGAAGCATTCTCTGCAGACAGTGTGCACAAGCCCAAACAGCCAGAGAGTTCATGCCCTCCTCCCAGTAGTCCTCCACCAAGGGTTAGCAGGAGTTGGTAGACAAATATTCCAGCTCCTTCGCCCTTCTTGTGTAATAACTCTGAGGTGTGTTCTGTACTGACTCCCAGAGTTGGCCAGGGGGATTAAGTTCCAGTTGCCCACAGTGTTGCTTGACAACAAACCCTTATTGGCTCCTTCCCTCCTGTCTCACTTCTGACTCTTCTACAGGTGGTCCTAGGAACTCCTCAAATAAACTACCCCCACTGAAATCTTGGCTTCAGGATCTGCCTATGGGGGAACCCACATTAAGATGACATATGCACGGTGTATATTAAGGAAGCATCTTGTCATTTGCATGACAAGATAAGCCACCTGGCTTACCTCATCTAGGGTGGGAAAGAGCTGCTGTCAGTGGAGGCACAGTCAGCTATGGTGACTGCCCCCAACCCCTCTCCATTTCCACTTTCTCAGGCTGCCTTCTTCCCCTGGTATTTGTCAAATACCACCCTTGACTCTGGAGCCTGAGGAAGGGAAAGATCACATCAGAAGTTGAGCTCAGGCAGGGTCTGCTTAACACAGGCAAGACTGATGGAGAAGGAATCCACGGCTCACCCCTTTTCAGTCATTTCCTTGTAAATAGCAAGGAGCAGCTTCACATTTTTTTTTTTCGGTCTAATCACTAAGAACTCCCCTCTGGTGGATACTTTTTTAAGAGCATAATAGAAGGTGTGATATCTTGTGAGAGGCGCCAGAATCACTTGGAGAATGGCAGCTCTGGGATTGAACGAGGAGGTGATAAGTTCCTGGGAATATTAAAGATTAACACCAAATACTTTGTTGCTATTTAACTGTCTGACAATTCATGTTGCTGAAGCGGAAACAGAACATTTCTTTCCCTCCCTTCTGTTTATTCCTTCTCTTCTCTGTTCTGGGGATTCAGAAGCTGTGGATGTCAGATGCCAACTCCTTAAGGGCTGAAATGGTTTTATATAATAACAGAGGGGGGAGCCTACAAAATGAAGAAAGAATCTAATTCAGTGCTTGGGCTGAAATGGGAACTGGAAACGAAGGGGGAGCATTGTTAAAAATAGCTCACTCAGAGAGAAGAATGCAGCTTGTCTCCCAGCGGCAGGCTCAACCCTTGGGTGAATTATAGGAACCTACTGTAGGCCTTGTGCGTTCCCTTTTGAAATGTTGATCGTGGCTAAAAGGAGGCGGTTGAATGGAAGGCTGCTGGTGACTGATGCTCAGAGCAGTTCTTGGCACTGGATGAGGCTGCCAGGCCTCCATTTGCAACCTACACAGGCAACATGCCACTGGGACACATATGCCTCGTTCCCTCCCACTAATTATGTATGCATCTCCTATTGCTGGAACTCCAAACCCTTCACAGAGGCACACACAAGTCTCTAAAAAGGGATGAGGAAGGAGCCTTTGGGAGCCCAGGGAAAGGCGCGGGAGAGTGAGAGAGAATGAAGGGAGAGCAGTAAGACAGGAGATAATGATGTGGCACCTTCGGGACCCAGTGGCCCCAGGAGACACAAAAAGAGGAGGCTGGGGAGTGGGGAGAAGGAGGAGAGAGAGACCAGATGGGGATAAGAAGCCCGCAGGGATAAGCGGAGGGAATCCAGACAAACAGAAACAGAAGGAAGGAGGAGGATTGTCGATGGGAGGAAAAGGAGGCAGTCATTTCCTTGCTGGATAGTAAAGGAATGGGGCACAGCACCCTTCACCCCTCCCACAGGCTGCAAATAATTCCTTCTTCCTGTGCCCCAACCCCACCCTGTGTTTATAAGAGGAGCCATGCTTGATTCTGTTTTGCAGTCATCTTTGCTTCTAGCGGACAACTCCTGGGAAAAGTTTGGAAATCTTACAATTGTTGCAGGCTTTCACTGCAGTCTTTCAGCTTGTCAAGTGGTCACTTAGCAGATGTGCTAGGTTCATCAAGGGATCTCTGGGTCAGTCCTCTTCTGCTCTCTGGAAGGTTTGCCTTTGAGTGATTACCAGTCCACGTGCCCCATCTTTATCTCCTCAGACTCCACCAATCTGGACAGGGTCCCCTAATGGTTTCTTCCCTGGTTTGAGATCCCTGAGAAAGTGTGCAGGCAGGCAGACAAGGCAGCCTACAGCCCTTGCTGTGGCATCTTCCAAATTTAAACCAACAAGGAGGAGGAAGGGAAGAGGGCAAGAGCTTTGTCCTGCATTCCTGGTAGCCTGTATGGCACCACCATGGAGGCTCCTGCTGTGCTCTTGGCAGCTGCCCATCTCCCATGGCACCTTTTATTTCCATATACCTGCTGACCTCAAGCATGCAATTTTTTCCTTTTTAAGAGACAGGGTCTCACTCAGGCTGGAGAGCAGTGGTGTGATCATAACTCACTATAACCTGGTACTCCTGGGCTCAATCCATCCTCCCACCTTAGCCTTCCAAGTAGCTAGGACTACAGGTGCAGGCCACCATGTCTTGCTAATTTTTTCATTTTTAGTTTTTTTGTATTGATGAGGTCTCATTATGTTGCCCAGGCTGGTCTCGATCTCCTGAACTCAAGTGATCCTTCTGCTTTGGCCTCCAAAATTGTTGGGATTATAGGTATGAGCCACCACAAGTGTGCAGCCACATGTCTCTCTCTGCCTAGGGACTTTGACCTGGGAGCAGCCCTAAACCAATGACTGGTGTGCAAATGCACCAGCTTCCTTGTCCCTTGGATGGCACAACTCTGAGGCATGTCCTATCCAGTCTCCCAGAGAGCCATCATGGGACTGAGCCCAGTTGCGCACAGAGGCGTCTTGATCAGGAACACCCCCTGTACTGTCCTTTCCTTCCCCGTCTCACTTTCCTTACTATCCTATTGGAATTTCCTGGGATTACCTCCCAAATAAACAATGTGCCTTCGAACTCTAATCTCCTGAGGGCACTAGCCCAAGGCAGGGGCTGTGTGGTTGGAGCAGCTCCTCCCAGATCACGTGAGTGGAGGGGACGTGAAGGGCTGTGTCACCATGGTGTTAGCACTTCACAAACGAGGGGCTATTTATCATCCACTGGTTGGGGTTTGGGTTTCCTAGAGACCACTCAGACAACTTGCTGGTGTTTCCACAGTGATGTAGTTTGGATATTTGTCTCCACCCAAATCTCATGTTGAATTATAATCCCCAGTGCTGGAGGTGGGGCTAGTGGGAGGTGTTTGGGTCACGGGGGCGGATCTCTCATGGCTTGGTATAGTCTTTACGATAGTGGTGAGCTCTTGTGAGATGTGGTTGTTTAAAAGTATGTGGGACCTCTCCCCTAGCACTCTCTCTCTCTTGCTCCTGCTCTCACCATGTGACGTGCCTGCTCTTGCTTTGCCTTCCGCCATGAGTAAAAGCCTCCTCGGCCTCCTCAGAAGCAGATGCTGCCATGCTTCCTGGACAGCCTACAGAACTGTGAATCAATTAAACCTCTTTTCTTTATAAATTACCCAGTCTCAGGTATTTCTTTATAGCAATGCACGAATTGCCTAGTACACACAGAGACTGGCAGGAGCTACCTTAGGTAACAAACAACAGAAAAACAAGAAAACAGTGGGAAAAAGAATATGCACAGTAACTTTTGCACGTTGACGGACATACTTTGAGAATTAACAACCCAAATCGAGTGAAAAGCCTTTAAAGCAAAGTATGGGCATGGAGAGAACTGACCTGGCTGACTCTGACCCTTCTCAAACTCTGATCTGTGACGTGGATGCAGGCAATAGAAACATGGAGTGTGGCTGCCTCTGACCCCAAGGAGAGTGACCCTGGGGTCTTAAGAGAGGAGTTGTGGTGTCTGGAAAGAGTCTGATCATTGGAGGAGACAGGCTAGGGTGGAGTCCCTGCTCCCCATGCTCTAGTTGTGTTTACCCTGAGAAAAAGATTTAACTTCTCTGAACCTCAGTTTCCCCATCTGTAAAAGGGAGGCCATAAAACCCCACAGAATTGTCATGAAGATTAAAAACAACATAATGCCTGTCTGGCAGCTAGTATCAGTCAGGCTTCCTTTTCTCTTTTCTTTGTCCTTTCAGGGAGCCGTACCCTTGGCCTGACTGAGGCCAGGTTTAGGGGAAAAGGAAGCGTGTCCCAAGTGCCCCGGCCACAAGGTCAGGCATTGGGTTGGCCGGCCACCCCAGCTCCCCACATGCAGCCAGTCTGCGTCAGTGGGCGTGGGAAAGAGACGTAAACGCTGAAGGGCACTAAACACGAGTTAGACATGCCATTCCGCACCACCAACACATTTCAAAAGTGCACATCACAAGGCTCTTGTTGAAGCCCTGGCGGCCAGCCAGGGTCAGACCACAAAAGGAAGTTGTTTCCTCGCTGGAGCTGCTGGGCGGCTGGGCGTGGTCAGAGCGCCACATCATTGCAGAATGCAGGGCTCTTTGGTGACTTCCTGTCCTCCCATCCATTTTTTTCTCCTATGGGCCCTGCTGCACTGCCCTGGTAATGCCCCAGCCAGCCAGAAAAGTCAGCATTCACCTGACCTTTCCCTATGTCACAGAAATGGAAGGTCTGTGATATTCACATGGGCCCTGTTGCAGTGGCCACCACAGCCTTCCAGGCCTCTACCTTGGCTTTTTCTCCCCTTGGAGTATAAGGAAACGGTTATTTTATCCACAGTTGGTAGCAATCACATTTCGTCTGTATCATTGAGGTCTGAAAGGCAGCCATGGGCCCCAGAGGTGGCAGAAGGTCTGTGATGCAGCTGGAGTAAGTCAGGCCTCGTTCCCAGCAGACAATCTGCAAATATTTATTGAGGGTCTGCTCTGCACCCAGGGCTGCGGGGCACACAGAGACGCCCTGTGTGAGACAAGGAGCTTGTGTTCTGACTGGGAAGGCCAGACTGACACACAGGAAACCAGGGGGTCCTGTTGACCCTGAGCTATGCTTTTAATGCACGATTGTGTGGTAAGGTGTAGGCCAAATACCAAGACATTGGTCTTAGGCTCCGTGATCTGGTGCATTCTCAGAATCTGGAGAAGATTGTAGAAGTTAATCTTGTTTTGCCCAGGGGCTTTCCTCCAAGCAGCGCTAAACCCACTATATCCCCACATGGTCTCTAGCCCCTTTTCTCTCATTGGTCTTTTTGCCCTTTATCTTTAACTCCACTTAAGTTTTATTCCTTCAAACTAAGACTATAAACATTCAGAAATTGTTTGCACTTATCAATTAGTCCTCAAAAATACCTTGCAAGGGACGTCCCGCTATTTTTCTTTTCCAGAGGAGGAAACAGGCTGAATGTGATGAGTGGCATCAACAAAGAGGGTTGATCTGTCCTGTGTGGTCCCTAACTCTTAGGGTTCTCATAGGTGGGGTAGAACTGGAAAAGATGCTGGCAGAGTCAGCTCTGTGCTTGGGCTTGCAAGAATGTCAGTCCATGGAAGCAGGATCCTCAAATATCACATAAATAGACTCTAAATCCTAAGAAATGAAAAAAAATGAAACTAAATTCACAATTCCTATATGCCTACCCACCTGAGATAGCTACCTATTTGGATAAATACCTATATATACTTTTGCATGCATTGAATTATTGTGACTCAAGTAATGGGACAGTAGAACGTGCTTTTTAATTTATCTTTATTTTTTATTTGGAGACATGATCTCACTCTGTCCCCAGGCTGGAGTGCAGTGGTGTGATCATAGCTCACTATAGCCTTGAACTTCTGAGCTCACGCTATCCTGCTGCCTCAGCCTTCTGAATGGCTGGGACTACAGGTGTGTGCCACCATATCTGGCTAATTTTGTTGTTGTTGAGACGGAGTCTTGCTATATTGCTCAGGGAGGTCTCTAACTCTTGGGCTCAAGCAATCCTCCTGCCTCGGCCTCCCAACACTGGGATTATAGTTGTGAGCCACTGCTTTGCCTGTTTTGTTTTTTTTTTTTTAATCTTGAGTCATTGAACTCTCATTGGTTGGACTATGTACTGACATTTGCACCTAGAACTAGTCTAACTCTTTTAGGGCTCCCTTAGTTTTACTCAGCCCATTTGCCATTCTTGCTCTGTACAAAACAACTTCTGTTGTTGGAATTTGAGAGAGTCCAGTGTATAGCATGTCTCTTCTCCACTTGGATTCTGAATCATTGAGGCAGATCTAGAAAGCCTCTGGATTGACAATGGAAAATCAGCATCCTCACCAGCAAAGCTGATGGTAGAGAATGAAGCTTAGCTATGTGGCAACTGTGGATATCAAAATACCAAACTTATGATTAGACAGACTTACATCCCAAGCAGGCTTTGCTGAACCATTGCAGTCCTCCCCAGGTGGGGGCCGACCCTACATTTGGGGAGCAGGGAAGAATGCAGGTCTCCTGCAGGCTGCCAGAGCCCAAAGACACAAGAACTTCTCAGTAGCTTTTTTCGACCTCATCCAATCAGGGAAGAGTGCAGGGTGGGTAGAGGTCAGGGTTATTAAGCAGGTAAAGTCCCTTCCCCAAGAGTGCAAACCATGCCATAGCTACACGAACGACAGAGTCACTCTCCATAAGCACAGCCTTTCTAACCCCATGTAACTCAACTCTGGCTGTTTCGAAGACCTATCATTGAGTTCAGGGGTTGAAGGTCAATTTGTTGGTAGCTGCCTGGGGTTGTTCATTGGACAGGGATGAGAGGGTGGAGAAAAGGACCTTGACAATCTGTTGCAACATTTTCCTGCACAAAGAGGCCTAGTAATGTGCTCACTAATGGCACAGTGATTAAACCTGGGCTTAAGTCCTGGCTTTTTTCCTAATTTCCTTATCTATAGCATGGAGATAATAATTATACTTACTTTTTTTTTTAAACATGAATTTAATGAAATAATTTCCAACAAAGGCCTTAGCACAGTTCCTGGCACATAGTAACTGCTTAATGAGTATTTGCTTTCATTACGTCCAGTGGAATGCCTTGTGCTGAGATCATCACGCTTCCGTAGAGCACCTGCCACTCCGTTTTCTTATTTGTACAATGGCAATGTAGTCAGCTCATGTCTAATCCTGAGCATGGTGCTGGACACACAGTATCTGTGTGAATTAATTCCACCAGCAAGTGCCCTCCTGACTCAAAGCTGAGCTCTTTGTATTATACTAAGGGAATTAGTGTTTGGACTAGGGATAACAGCAGGGGATAATGTGAAGTTGCTGCTCAGTCATGGTGGGAGGAGAACCTGGGGCCTTGGAGGAAGAAAAACATGGTTCTAGCTGGTCAGTGATGAGCATGAAAAGGGAGATGGAGGCAGCCAAAGATAAGCTTCTCTGCTTTTCTACTTTTTTCCTTGCAGAGGGAACTTCTAGGATCCAGGTGCATCATGGATAGCCCCTGAGCTGGTCATTGTGTTGAGTGGCTGGCAAGACAATCTCTCTCTGTTTCTCTCGTTCATTCTTGTTCCCTCCTGCCTTCACACTCTGCCTCCCTCTCTCTGACTCTCCCTTCCTGTCTCTGCCTTCCAAACTCCAGAACCTCCTGCCCTCTCTAATTATTAGGCTTACAGCCTTGGATCTGGCCCCTGCATTTTTCGGGCAATGAGAGCAAGCCCTGACCATGTTGTGACGTTCTTTTCGACAAAACTGCCTTTTAGGTAAATACTTTCTGGGCCAATCTCACTGAATTAACTATCTGGGTCATTTGAATTTCTTCTCTGGGAAATAATTATGGCCTTTGGGAAATGTAAAGTGTAGAGCAGTCCTGTGAGCAGAGAGAAAATACCAGCCTCCCTTTCCCTATGCCACCTCCTTCCAGTTCTATGTGACCCAGGGAACCAAATTAGCAGTGACTCCCATCTCAGGGACCCAGTGTTGCTTTGGATCTCTCTGGGGAAGTCCCTTAGGCACTCAAGGTAGCTCTGCACATGAGGGAGATAATATTCCTGTTACTTTTCTATGTATGAGAGCAGAGACTTCCTTCCAAGCAGCTAAAAATTTTTTGAAAAATAACATTCTGTATATTCCCTCACCAATTCTAGAAAGTGAAATAGAGAATTAAGTGGTGTCATGACCATGCCATAGCATTGGGAGGACCAACGTTTGCTTACAGTGCAAGGCAAGAACAAAAGCTCACAGAACTGAGTTTGGGAGTCAGTGCGGGTAGCTGGGTGGGTTCAATTATGGTAATGAAACGTTGTAGTAGAAGAAGCCTACAGTGTCTTCTCTGGCTGGGGGATGCAGGAACTTACCTTGTAAATGAGAATGGCTCCTTTTTGTCATTAACATGTAAGATGAGGAGGCCACCACTGCCCTCGGGGAAGGGAGGACACCTCTTGAGCCTGAACAAAGCTGGCTCTTCCTAATATCCCTTGGGAGGCAGAGCTGGAAGGAGGGATGGTGGGGAAGTTTGCAAGGGGCTTTGTATTAGTTTGCCAGGATGCCATAATAAAGTACCACAGACTGTGTGGCTAAAACCATAGAAATTAATTTTTTCACAGTTATGGAGGCTACAAGGCCAACATCAAGGTGCCGGCAGTGTTGGTTTCCTCTGAGGTCTTTCTCCTTGGCTTGCAGAGGCCATCCTCATCTCCCTGTGTCTTCACACGGTCTTCCATCTCTGTGTGTCTGTGTCCTAATCTCCTCTTCTTATAAGGGAGCCAGTCCTATTGGATTAGGGCCCACCCATATGACCTAATTTTACCTGAGTTACCTTCTTAAAGGCCATATCTCCAAGCAGGGTCACATTCTGAGGTACTGGGGTTAGGACTTTAGCATGTGAATTTTACAGGGACACTATTCAGCCCATATCATTAGGCTTCCTGGGAGGGGAGGTAGGAAGATGGAAGTTGAGTGAGTGAAGAATAGAGGAGAATGGAGGGGATGTGACTGGTGGGGTACCCCAAGCTGTTAATGTTCTGAGGCATTAGGACCTCTCTGGTACACTGGATTATCCTGACTGAGGCTCCCTGGCAGGAGGACGTCAAGAAGCCCAAAGGCGAACACACCAGGGAGGAAGGAGGCCTGGGCTGGTGACCCAGGCTCACCAGCAGGGACTAGAGGCTGGTGTGTGGGGGTACAGGGAGTGGGGTAAGAGCTAGGGCCGAGATAGGGAGGAGAGCTGTGGCTGGATGGTCTTCCAGCTGTGCATATGGAACTGGCTGAGCATGTGGATATCAATCAAAAGAACTGCAACCCTGCAGCCCAAGCTGGGGCAACACACACTGTGCAGAGGCCTATACAGGAGAGGCTTCTGTGCACAGCTGGACCAGCTGCATATGACATTGGTTGTATCCTTCAGTCATGTGACTGTATGAGAACAGCGCTCTTAAGAGTTGGGCTGCAGCTGAGCACTGTGTCTCTGACCCTAGAGGAGGAGCATCCATGCAAGTGTGAAGGAACTCTTCTCTTTCTTTCTCTTTCCTTTCTTCCTTGCCTTCCTCCCTCCCTCCCTCTTTCTTTTTTTCTTTCTCTTTCTTTCTTTTTTTCTTTCTTTCCTTCCTTCCTTCTTTTTCCTTCCTTCCTTCCTTTCCTTTCTTTCTTCTTTTTCTTTCTTTTTTTATTAGAGGCAGGGTCTTAGTCACCCAGGCTGGAGTATAATGGTGTGATCATAGCTCACTGCAGCCTCACACTCTTGGGCTCAATGGATCCTCCTGCCTCAGCTTCCTGAGTAGCTAGGAATACAGGTGTGTGCTACAATGCCAGGCTATTTTTTTTTTCTTTTATTTTTGTAGAGATAGGGTCTCACTATGTTGCCCAGGCTGGTCTTGAACTCTTGGCCTCAAGCAAATCTCCTGCCTCGGCCTACTAAAGTGCTAGGATTACAGATGTGAGCCCCTGCACCCGGCCGCAGAACCCATTTTTAATGGTGACACCATGTGGCAGCCACAGAAACCATAATAGGAGTGGGAGCTGAGCAGATTCGTGTTTTCACTCTACCAGGCATTTGGAAGCAGGATTGACTTCCTAAGTCTGAGTAAGGCCCAGGAATATTGGGAGATGGGGTTAGAGAAAGGCCAAAGGAGGAATTTTATTTCCAGATAAGGTGGGACCTGAGTGATTGAAAAATAGAAGGAATATGACTGGTTTGTGCCCTAAGCTGGTTGAAGGCATCATGCCAGTCATATTAAGATCTCTTTGTAGAGAACAAACACTTTTTTGGAACAGGATTTAAATATGTACTTTTGGAATTTTGGTTCAAAATTTGACGCATTATACCTCCAAAACTATTTCTGTTTTATCAGTAGGTTAGAGATTCATTTGCTAGCACTTTGATGGACGCTGAAAGAGAAGTACTGGACTCAAGAAACTTATTGATAGAGAATAAGAAGCCTGGGTTGTTAAGTCAACCCTGTCCCACATACAAATTGGTTCCCTTCAGTAAGGAAATACTCTGTCTTAGGGTAGGTTTATCAGAAGCAGACCCTGAGACAGGCATCCACAGAAAACTGATTTATTAAGGAGGTGCATCCAGAAGCAACCAAAGGGATGGGGAAGCAAGGCAGAGTGGGAAACCTCACAAGGTGATCCTAGGCAGAGTCCCAGCCTCTACCTGGTCCTACAGGGTGCTCTGGAAAGTGTCACACCTCAGAGTGTGTCCTGACTGCAGGCAATGGAGCTATGCTTTCATAATCCCCAAACAGTCATTCTTTGTCCAAGGGCCTCCAGGCACTTCCAGGTTTTTGCTCATGTGGGCAGAGTGCTGCTGCAGCCCTTAGACAGTCAGTCCTCTTAAGGGAGAGGCACATGTGGCTGTTAGAAGTGAAGCAACACAGCAGTTGGTGACAGGGTGCACAGAAAGGTTAAAAGGAAGGTCCCTGGGGTCTGGGCAGAGCTCTGTCCACAGTTCCACTTCACTGTGGAACAGCTGGCGTGCTATATATTGACTCCTATCTCCTGGAACTGTTTGAAGACCTGATTCAGTAGTGTAGCATGAATCTTGGGTCAGAACCATTGGGGCTGAGGGTGGCTCTTTGACTTACCAGCTTAGTGACCTTGGGCATATGACTCTGACCTTCACTTTTTTCACTGGCAGGATGAGAATGATAATCCCTCCCTCACAGGGGGTTGTAAAGATAAAAGAGGCAGTGCCTGCTAAGCACCGGCTCACTGCTTGGCACACCACAGGGATGTGTGACATGTCAACTCCCTTTCCCTACTCCTCCCTCTCTCTTCTTAGGGAAGAACAAGTTTCACCATGTCTGCTGAAAAGTTCCTGCAACCTGCTGACTTTGTTTATGTACCGTTCTGGTGAAGGTAACAATTTAGACGGCAAATTGCACTGCCAGAGCTGAGGAGTTGGTGTATTAATTCCTGACTATTTACTGTGACAGGTTTAAAGCTCAATATCTCAGGGAGTGCTGGAGCTCCCACTCCGCTGCATACAGAATTGCAAAGATGCTACACCTTGCTGCTTCTTGGCAGCATCGAGCAGTTCAAGGGGCTATGAGTTTCCATCATCTCCTCCACTCTGAGGGTCTGGCAGCAAGATCCTGGGAGGACCCAAAGTGCCGTCCGACTTTAACCTGTCTCCTCTCCCAGGAGCCCAGGGTGAGCCAGCAGCCCTAGGCTAGGGGAGCCCACCCTTTCCTTCTCAGGGAGCACAGATAAGCCCCTCCTTAATGCTGTGTAGCTCTGTATCAGTTGGCCGTGGGGTGAAAGTGCCACCTGTGTCAGTCTGGTCACGGGGGCATGCAGCCCAGAGTTGACCTGGGAGGAAGCACTGATGAAGCCTTTGTCTTTCTCCTTCAATTCAGGCCTCAGGCAAACGCCCATGTTATGTGGTATTCTCCCCATACTGCAGGTTGGAATACTGAGGCTTGAATGAGCTCTCACAGCCAGTGAGAGATAGAATCCAATATTGAACCGATGTTTTTCTGACTCTCGAGTGGGAGACACCAGTCCGCATATCTCTCCTTTTTCCTTGCCCTGCTGCCTGCAGGTCTGTGTGGAGAAAAGCAACCAAGGGTCCTTCCTACATCACATGAGTCTTTTCAAAGAGACTGAGGAGCTCCACACGTGCTTCAGGCTACCATTCCCCTGATAGATACCTTTTTCTATCCTCTGCCCCCACCTCGGAAAATTAAATGATTATAGAGCAATCTGATGAGTACGTTTTATTCCTTGGGCACCACTGCAGAGGCTCACCCTGTCTCCTGAGCAGCATATTAAAGCATTCTTTCCCCAAGAAATTACTTAGATTGAATGGAAGAATTTTCTTCCCAGAATTTTTCATTATGTGTAAAGTAGTACCCATGCCTGGGGGTTGTTGGGAGGTAGATGTGTTTAGTGGGGTGCCTGGTGCCTAGTGAGTCCTCAGTGACTGTACATGATTCTAGTCACCGTCAGCCTCCTCAGGTGGGGTGCTCCTTTGTGTCTTCGATGAGCAGGAGGATGTACTTCACTTCAAATCTGAACTGAGTCGTGGAAAGGTAATTATGAAACACAGGTTCTCTGTGACAGCTGAGGCCAAAGAGGAATTGTTTCAGCAGCACTATCCAATAGAACCACACACTGTCCAACACACTAGCCACGAGGCACATGTGGCTATTCAGCACTTGAAGCCTGGTGAGTGCAAATGAGAACTCAAAATTTTAATTTTAATTCATTTAAATTTAGCAACATGTGGCTAGTAGCTACTGATTTGAACAGCACAGATGTAGCCCTCATTTTTTAGTGACTGATGGAAGCTATAAGAACTTTATACATAAAGCAAATATAACCATAGCACATATAAATACTTGAAAATGATTTATTGCTAGAATATACACCCCAGTGAAGATAAGAAACATGGTAGTGGGGTAACAAAAGATTTGCTGATCATTCCTTGGAGGTAACATGCTAAGACAAACACTAATAACTAATTCCTGACTTGAACGTTGGTAAAGGACCCCTGCAGAAGGACCATGACAGTCACATCTGTTTAAGTTAGGCTGGTGATGTTCTCAATCTCAAAGTGAAATGGGAGTGAGGGAATTTGGGCCCCTTTGAATCCAAATACTATAGCTAAGTTTCCATTAATGCTTCTCTTAGATATATTCCAAACCATCCCTTAAAAATATACAATGTGCAATAAATGCCCTTACCTTTTAACTTAGTAACTCAATTTATAGGAATTTATACTGAAAAAATAACTCCCAAGTAAGGAAATAAAATTTTATGCACAAAGATGTTAATTATAGTGATACTTACATTGGTAGACCCTTGGAAACAAGCCACATGTTCATTAAGAGAAGGGCTAAGGAACTACACAATTAAATGTTGGAAACAAATCAAATGATAAAGAAGAAAATGGCTAAGAAATTACATGATATCAACTTAATAGAATACTCTGTAACCCTTAAAATCATATTTATAAGGGTAAGTTTTTAAAAAGAAGAATTGTATATACAGAAATTTCTCAAGTGTTTTAAAATGCATAGAAAAAAGACAAAATGAATGAAAGTGTTCCAGTAGACTTCTGCCTCTGGGAAGATGCAGTAGAAATACTTTTACTTTTTCTCCCACTAAGCACAGTAAAAACTCTGGACAGCATATATGAAACAAACATAAGAAGACTCCGAAAGATGGAGAATAGCAGGAAGATCAGCTAGAGATCTGTGGACCCAACGAATGATTTGTCGGTGAGTTCTCTGGATTTTTCTTTTTGTCTCATATGTACCAAACTCTGAGCTGAAGAAACTGGCAACCCAAAAACACCAATGGGTACAAATTTTAAAAAGCCCCAACAAAAGCCCGATCTCTTCAGCTAAAGAACCAGGAAGAAGGCAGACTATCAACACAACAAATTTTTAGATAATAACGGCTTTACTCCAGCCACCACAGAAAATGTGTCTCCCCATCCCAACTCATGCAAGCAAAAGCTGAATGGGGAGCACAGATTTCCACCTTCCTGAGACTGTAATGAGGCATTTCAATGCCCTATCAGGGTGGTGTCAGAGAAGGCCAAATAGGGAGCTGGGACTTTCACCCCCACCAGACAGTGATGAGAACTTCCTCCCCAGTGAAACAGAAGATTTAGATAAGAGATAGAGACTTACAGTACAAAAGTGTCCAGGTTTCAATAGAAAATCACCTGTAATACCAAGAACCAGGACAATATCAACTGAATGAAAAAGACAATCAATAGATGCCAACATAATCAACCAGTAGGGTGTAATAGACATTTATAGAACACTTCACCTGGATAGCAGAATACACATTCTTTTCAAGTGCACTTGGAACACAGACCAAGATGGACCCCTTCCTGGGTCATTGGAGCAAACCTCCACAAATGTAAAGGAATTGAAATCAGAAAGAGTGTATTCACTGACCACACTGAAATCAAACTGGCAATCAACAAACAGAAAGATAACCAAGAAATCTCCAAATACTAGGAAACTAAATAATGCGCTTCTAAATAGCCTATGGGTTAAAGAGGAAGTCTCGGGGGAAATAAAAAAAATACATTGAACTGAATGAAAATGAAAATACAACATACCAACATGGTGGGACATAGCTGAAACAGTGCTGAAAAGGAAATTTACAGCACTAAATGAATACACTCAAAAAGAGGGAAAGTCTCAAATCAATAATCTAGCTCCCATCTCAAGAACCTAGAAAAAGAAGAGCAAAATAAACCCAGAGCAAGCTGCAGGAAGGAAATAATAATGATGGAGCAGAAATCAATAAAATTTAAAACAACAGTAGAAAAAAATCAATAAAACAAAAAGATGATCCTTTGAAAAAAATCAATAAAATTGATAAACCTCTAGCAAAATTGACAAAAAAAAAAGAAAGAGAGGAGACACAAATGACCAATATCAGGAATGAAACAGGGAATATCACTACAGATCTTGAGGATATAAAAAATAATAAGGGAACACTACAAGTAACTTTACACACATACATTTGACAACTTAGAGGAAATGAAACTCTCTTTACAAACACAAACTATCACAACTCACTTAACATTAGGAGAAAAGGCCAGTTTGAACAGCCTTTTAAGTATTAAGAAAATTGGTCATAATTTTAAAACTCTCAAAAAAGAAATCTCTAGGTCCAGATATTTTCACCGGAGAAAGCTACCAAATATTTAAAGCAATTTTATACAAATTTCTTCCAGAAAATAGGAGAGGAGAGAATACTTCCTGATTCATTTTATGAGGCTAGTATTATCCTGATACCAAAATCAAAGACTTTACTAAAAACAGAAAACTACGGATCAATATATCTCATGAGTATAAATATAAAATCCTTAGCAAGTTATTAGCAAACAGAATTTAGTGATATATTAGAAAAATTTTATACCAGAATCAAATAAAGTTTATTCCAAGGATGCAAAGATGATTCAATATTCAAAAATCATTCCATATAATCATCACATTAGTAAGCTAAAGAAGAAAATTACACAATCATATCAATTAATGCAGAAAAAAACATTTGACAAAATTTAATATCCATTTATGGTTAAAAACAACTCAGAAAACTAGCAATAGAGGAAACCTCCTCAACTCAAGAAAGAGAACCTACAACATCCCCACAATTAACCTAATACTTACTAATGGAATGAATATTTTACCCCTAAATTTAGGAAGAAGGCAGGCATGTCTGCTTTTACCACTCTAATTCCACAATGTGTTGGAATTTCTAGCCAGTAAAATAAAACAAGAAGAGGCAATAAAAGGCATTAAAGTAGAAAAAGAAAAAATGAAATGGTTCCTACTTGCAAATGACATGACTGTCCACATAGAAAATTCCAAGAAATAAAAAATAAAAAGAGAAAACCTCCTACAACTAAAAAGTAAGTTTATTGAGGCCACAGGATACAGAATAAATATACAAAAATTGATTGTGTTTTTATACATTAGCAATGAACATGTGACCATTGAAATTAAAAATACAATACCATTTGTAATTGCTCAGAAAAAAATGAGATACTTAAATGTAAATTTAACAAAAACATACCAGACTAGGTAAAGCTAATGAAATGTGCAACAGTTATATGCTGAAGACCACAAAACACTAATGAAATAAATCAAATAAAATCTAACTAAACAGAGAGACATACCATGGTCAGGAACTGGAAGGCTCAACACAATAAAAATGTCAATTTTCCTTAAACTGATATATGGGTTTAATATACTTCCTATTAAAATCCCAGGATTTTATTTTGTAGATATAGATTGTTCTAAAATGTGTATGAAAAGGCAAAGGAACTAAAATAGTTAGAATAATTTTGAAAAAGAAGAATAAAGTGGGAGGAATCCAATTCAAGCCTTCTATTTCCTGAATTAAATTTTGTGTAGAATCCAATTATAAGACTTACTATATAGCTACACTAATCAAGACAACATAGCAATAGTGGAGGTAACACAAACCATATCAATGGAACAGAACATAGGACCCAGAAATGGACCCACACAAATATGCCAAACTGATTTTTGACAAGACGTAAAAATGATTTAATGGAGTATATATAGGCTTTTAAAAAAATAATACTGCAGCAACTGGACATTCATAGGCAAAATAATAATAATTAATCTAATTAATCATAACTTTAATCTCACACCTTATATAAAAATTAACTCAAAATGGATCATAAACTCAATTGTAAACTGTAAAGCTATAAAACTTTTAGAAAAAGACAGGAAAGCTGGTTTGATTTGGCTTTCTGGTCCTGATCCTGACTAATATAGTGGATAATAATACCATTCTTGGTCAAAAGCAAGGTGTGGTTTTATGATGCTGCTGCTGGTTCCCTGGCGCCTTGTAAATGGTCTCTGAAGGCCTCCATAGGAGGAGTCTCAAAACATCTCCAGCAATGGCATCACTAGGGTGTAAGATGTGGAGAGTAATGCTTTTGCCCAAAAGCATTACTTACTTTTGCTCAACACAATAAAAAAGTCAACTCTCCTTAAACTGATATATGTATGGGATTAATATATTTCCGATTAAATTCCCAGGATGCCCAAAAATGCTTTTTGCCAAAAAGCATTACTCTGGAAAGCCATACACATATTATCTCCTGGTGATAAGCTTTTGGGGGACAGAGTTCATTTGGGTGCAGAAGTTCTATGATCTTAAAAACAAGAGAGCATTTTCCCTTTATCATCCCAGTTTGTATAATTCCACATTTGGGGTGGTATTTGCCCCACAATTCTGATAGTCTCTGGTACTTTTACCCTTAAAAGACCAGGTGGCAAGAAGGGTTTCTGAGGTGCTGTTCTTCCTGAGGATGAAAAGACCTCTCTCTATGCAGGCTTCCTGGAGAACTCAAGCCCTTCATGGCTAATTCAGGTCAGGGGCCTTAGATGGGAACAAGAAAGAGTGTCATTCTTTCTCTGCAGGTCTGATTCTCCCCTCTGCCAGCTGGAATCACAGGAAGCCCTTTTCTCTTCATGGGCGGGGACTCTTTGTCACATTCTCATAGACCCAGGAGGTTTCCAGGACAATTCTGTTCTCAGTCTAAAGGGAATTAAGAAACTTCTGCTGAGCCCCAGGCTCTACTCTGGCCACTCTTTCATTCCTGCTGCTGAGGGACCCCTGCCTGAGCCCCAGGTCTTCCAGTGTGTCTCTGCCTTGCCCTTGATCTTGCCTGCCCCTTTCTGTGTCCCCAGATACTGTTGTCTGGCTGCCAAAGCTGATTGAGAGCTAGGGCTTAGCTCCTGACTCCAGGCTTGCTGGTCCACTGCTGGGCTGTCTTTTGCTTCTGAAATGTCCTGGCTGTCTGTGATTGCCTTACCCTGTGACTTCTTAGTCCACCTGACTGACACATACTACCAGTCACCCTATTTTCCTCAGCCACCACTCTGTCAGTCAGGTGGCTCTGGGGTCCTCCAGGGGAAGCTGGGTTTGGCACATAACTCTGTGCCTTGGTGGGTCCTGGGATGCAGCAGACAGCTAACTCGCTTCCCACACCAAAGTACTAGACTGCAGCCAGGTTTTATCATAGGGGAATTCCAAGGAGGAGCAATTGGCTTCTTAGAAATTAGAATAGATCCAGGTATAGAACTGGACAGTGCTAGAGAACTGGACACTGGAGAACTGATAAGGAAGTCTCCCTAGGCTCTGCCTCTCACTCCGAGGACCAGACCAGATCTTGGAGGGTCTAGTCCAACTGCACATGCTCACAGGAAGCCCAGCTGATTCCAGGAACCCTAGGAGGCAATATAGTTCTGGGGTCAGTAACAGTGGCTTTGGGGGCTGTAGGCAGAGTGCTCTGAGGCCCTGGGCCGGACTCAGGGGCTGGGCCAGGCTGTTGGCATGCTGCTGTTTCTCTAGAGGAATTATGTCCTGTAGCCAGACCAGTAAGGATGAAAGGCCTGTTTCTGCGGCAACTTTGCCCTGCCAAGCATGGAACTTGTTCCAGGAAGGAAGCAGAGCTCGTGGAGTTGTACCTGAGTCTGAGTTGTACTGGAGGGCTTCCAGGGCCTGACAGAGCAGACCCAAGCTGTTTTCCTGCAGGAGGAAATCTAGTGCTGGGCCCCTAGCCCTGGTTCTCTAGCAATCCTACTGCATTCCCTAGAAGCCAAGGGGACAGGTCTTCTGAAGCGTGCTGGCCTAGGAGTTCCTGGCTGATTTTGAGGGATAAATTAAGAGAAAAAAATCTTTTGGGGTAGACTGAAAAGGCAAATTCCTATCTCTTTTCTTGAGGCTTCTGTGTCAAATCATGTTAAAATATGGAGAAGATTCTCAAGCCAGAAGGCCAGGAAGTCCTGTATCTACCCCACAATAAATCTATAAGAGGAGCCTTTTAGAAATCAGAACAGCCAGAGACACTTTTGGAAGTAAGTGCTCAGAATTCGGTGTGCTTGATGACATACTGACAGGTGACTCAGTAATGTGACCTGCATCGTGGAAACTGCTGGTGCTGTGGACACTATCCTTTATCATGTGGACAGGGAAGTTGAACCAAACTGGCTAGTAAATAACCGTGACAGAGGAGAGTGAGGAGAAGCGGGCCTGAGGCTGGCCTTTCTGAACCCTGAAGCTGGTGGGATTGGAGAAAGGGGAAAGAGAGGGAACCAGGGAATGAGGGAATGCAGAAGGGAGTCAGTAGCCCAGGCAAGGATGGGGACATGGTAATGGGGGACATACTGGCCAGGTACTATTTTTCAATTCTCCCAGTTTCTTGGATAAAAAGACTAGTTTTTAATGCTAAAAGGGGGTTTCCTCTGAATGATTTAGGGAAATTCTTACAGGTATAGTCTTTCTGCGAAGAGTTGCCAAGTGCAAACCCAATCTTATCTATAGGCACATGAGAAGTCAAGGCCAATGGAAAACGTGGTTTCAACCAACATTCATTGAATGTCCACTTCACTCCAGGCACATTATGCAGGTTAATTTCTCAGATCATCTGTGCTTGTGTCATCTAGCACACCACATTCCGGGCCTTCGCTTCCAAAACTATCTACCACCATGTGGATTTCTAAAGATTTCACTTGTTGACTTAGACACACTATTACGTAGCCTACTGACTTAAGAATCTTCTCCATATGTTAATAGGATATGACTCAAGAGCCTCAGGGAAAGCTGATAGGAATGGGCGTGAGAGATAAAGATGAGTGAGGTGTGGCTGTCTGCTGGCTGCTCACAGCAGAGTAAGGGAGGCAGGTATGGTAACCAACCATTACATCATGCAGTGGGTGTTTAAACAAGGCTGAACACTGCACTTTGGAGCCCAGAGGGAAGGAGCCCAGAGGAAACACTGCACTTTGGAGTCCAGAGGAAAGATGAGTAATGTATCCTTTCCTAAAGGAAAGGATAAGTAAAGAGGGTGGAAGGCAAGAGAAGTGTAGCAAGCCTTGCAAAATAAGTATTAGGGGTAGGGAAAGGGAAGGCTCACACCTTCCCTGTGCAGTGTGGGCACAGGTGCGGAGGTCAGCATGGCGTGGCGTATTGGTGTTTCTGCCTCATATTTAGGAAAGAACAGGGATGACTGTGCTCTGGAAGCTTTCAATCTTGAGGGCTGAGGCTGGAGAGGAAGGTAGCCTTGTGTGCTAGGTGGAGGGGTCAGGGCTTTATCCTGTAGTAACCTACAGGAGTATTGGGGTATTGTGGAAGTTTTTGAACGGAAGTTTTGTGATTAGCTTTGTGTTTTAGGACTAGGACACGGTCTTCTTCCTTCCTTATCAGGCTGTAGGTATAAATGAAGTTATGTTGAGAGTGAAGTTGGTGTTTTGCTCTTGTAATTTTATATGCCCCTTCCATCTGCTGAACTGCAAGACACCAGCCTCCATTCAACTATGGTATCTTAGGGAGGCCCTAAAGTGGGGGTAGCGCTGCCAGTAATTCTGGGTCTCTTGCTGCCTGGTCACTCAGCAGCTCTCCAGACTTTGGAAGTTTGCTTCCCTGCCCCCTATAGGTTCTCTGCCCTCATTCAGACCACCTGTGCTCATCTGTTTTTTGCAGGTAGGGAAGGTGCTCCTTTGTGTTCTGTCCTCGTCTCTCATCTTTATCTCTCACACCCATTTCTATTTGCTTTCCTTTTAGCTCTTGAGTCAAATCCTATTAACATATGGAAAGGATTCCTAAGTCAGTAGGTTAGACAATGCTGTGTCTAAATCAACAAGAAAAGTCTAAAAAATCTGCAAGCCCATGGCAGAGTTACTTAGGCCTAGAAGTATCACAAGATTTAATCAAACTTGTTTTTTAGTTTGAGAAAGATGCCTTTCTTCCCAGTGCACAGATCTAGATTTGAGGCTCATTTTTAAGGAAACATTTGTTGGTTTGGCCTATTGTTGAAAGCTTTTTACCTCCCCTGAGTTAGGTCATCAGTGTGAATTGATGGTTATATTAAAGTAAATTCCCAGCAAGTCAGAAATATTTTAGAAAGCAAACTGAATTTTGGAAACATTTCTATTGTGAATGTCGTGCCTCTCTTCTTTAGTGTCAAGAATTCTGTGGAGGAGAGCGGGGACATAATGGAGAGGGATGGGTTCTGGAATCAAACTGCAGTAGTTCAAATCTGGATTCTGCCACTTACCATGTGGCCTTAGGCAGGTTCCTTAGCTTTGTTCTGTCTCAGTTTCCTCATCTATAAAATGAGGATAATAACAGTATCTACTACATAGAATTGCTGTAAAACTAAGGGATGAGAACAGTTTATCAGGCTGTGGGTATAAATGAAGGCTCAGTTAAGTGTGATGGTGATAATTCCGAGGTGCCGCTGCTTTCTGTGTCAGCTGACAGGAAGAAAAGGAAGAGAGTGGTAAAATTGCAGCCATGTAGAAAGGGATTAAATTAGTAGAACTTTCAGATGAGTTGAGCTGTGGGACACAGCTTTGCCTCCCAAATGGGCAGAGCTGCAAAACGTTGGAGACTATTTTTCTGTGGATAAGATTCAGGCTAGGACTGACAACTCTTTTTATGGGGGACTTTAAATGTAGTTTTGTCTAGAATCAGATCTGACCTGGACAAGTATTGTCTCATTGAGGTGATATGGCTCTCATCATAGGGTGTGGAGGAGTTTGGAAAAGTGAGCTATTAAAAAAGACATGTTGTGGAAGGAAGAAAGCATTCCCCTCTTGCTCTTGCACTCTGGTTGTTCTGAGAGTAAAGTACTGGCAGGCTCAGAAACCAATTCAGTAGTTGCTAAAAGCCCCAAGCTTCTGGCAGCAGAAGCTCCAGGGGCAGAAGTTTCCTTAGCTGCTAACCAAGGAAGGTTGGGTCTTTCCTGCCCTGGCCTTGGAGCCTGGTGCTGCTGCTCAGCATTTAGCCTGGAAGGCAGAAGTGTCTTCATGAATTTCATTGTCTCAAGTTATTCATGTAGTGTGACCACTGGAACCTTAAGAGCACCCAAGCCCAATGTCCTTGTGATTTTCTGTCCCAATCTGGGTATGTAGGATGGATCAAGTGTTCACCATGGCCAAGCTGCCTGATGCTCTGTGAGTAGAAGGCCTGTGTCTCCATGTTCTTCAGCAATCTCAGTGATGGAGGACTTTCTGGGACATTAGTAGTTGACCAGCCACCAAGAGAAGGATGTCTTCCCTTCATTCCTCAGTCTTCCCCTCCATTTTTGTGTAAAAATGATTTTCTGCTATGAAAGGCTTAACATTAAAACTTTAGTAATTAAATAAAGTCAATTTTAGAAAAAAATCCCCTTCTCACCAACACAATTCTTTTTGCACATCCTCCATTAGCTTGGCCATGTCGTGAATATAGTTCTAAAGATTTGCAACCTATAGTCTACAATTCGTAGTCTGGATTTTCACTCGACAGCATCACTGGCATTGCTATGTTTTTTATAATTATTTTTTAGGGATTCATGACGTGTATTCCATTGAGTTACTATGCCATCATTTTTTCAGTCGTTCCCTACTAATGCACATTTGGATTATTTTCTATTTTGGGCTGTGATGGTGACCACTGTATGAATGTTTGTGTTTATAGTCAATTTCTTCTGTTAAATTCTTCCTTTGGCTTACTGGTTGACAGTATGAACATTTTTATTCTTCTTAACATATTACCTTCCAAAGGGATCAAACCAAATATACAATGTTACCAGCTATGTATGATGGTACCATTTCCTTCTCAACTTTTCTCACATTGGCCATTGCCATCAAAATGTGTATTATTAACTTTTTAGCAGAAACATAGTACTCTACCTCTGCTTCCATTGTGTTTCTTGAATTATTAGTATCTCCCATCTGTCTGACTCTTTAGGGCAGAAAGACCTACCAATTCACTGTCATCTGCTGGTTTTAACTTTCTAGGACATCCTCACAAACACCAACCTAATCCTGAATATATTTTCTTTTTTTTTTTTCTTTTTGAGACAGGATCTTGCTCTGTCACCCAGGCTGGAGTGCAGTGGTACGATCATGGCTCACTGGAGCCTTGACCTCCTGGGCTCAAGCAATTTTCTTGCCTCAGCTCTGCCTGCCCCCTCCGCAGCCCTCCTCCCCAATAACTGGGACTACATGCCCAGCTAATTTTTTTTTTTAGAGGCCAGGTTTTGCCATGTTGCCCACAGTGGTCTCAAACTCCTGGCCTCAAACAATCTGCCTGCCTTGGCCTCCGAAAGTGTTGAGATTACAGGCATGAGCCACTGCATCCTGCTTATTTTCATTGATTCTTAAACCCAACTAGAATCTCCCTGTCTTCCCCTGGACCCTGCCAGATTTTATTTTCTTCCAGCTTCTTTCAGTGTAGCACATTTTAAATCTAGTCAACTTGTCCAGTTGTTTCAATTAAGGAATTATTGTTCCACGCTCTCTAGACAGCATTGCTTTCTCTCCCACTGGTAGGCACTGATTTAGACAATTAGTATAAGTGGTGCAGAAACTTTTCCCATACATTTGATTATAATGTGTTTTCTCTTGTGGGAGTTTTCTATGTTCTTTGCCATTTCATCCATTCATTTCAACAAATGTTACTGAATGACTAAGATATTCTGAATGGTAGAGATATGACAGTGAAGATACAGGCTCTGCCTTGTCCAGCTCTCATTGTACAGGAAGACACACACTATTAACAAGCAAGTAAGTGAAGTATAAGCCAGGCAGTGATAGGTGCTAAGGAGACCAACACTAACATGGGATAAAGGTTGGGAGAATGCTGGGGAGGTGTGGGAAATGATGTGCTGCAGTTGGCTTGTGTCAGCTCTTGAAAATTGTATGCCTCTCTCCCCGGCTTCATGTTCAATGACCTTGGTAGCTTGAAATTGGCCACAGTGGGAGTATTTAGATCCCACACAAAAATGCTACAACTCAGGGACAGCTGGTTCTTAAATATTTGCCAGCATACAACTGGATATGGGATAGCTATTTTGTGTGGGTCAGTCAGGGAAAATCTGAGCAAGAAGGTGACACTGGGGAGAGACCTGGAGGAGGTGAGGGAGGGAACCATCTGGGAGTCTGGGCGAGGGCAGAGGGAAAAGCTGGTGTGAGGTCCTGAGGCAGGATGTGGTGACATGTTTTAGAACCAGCAAGGAGGCCACTGAAGCAGATTTGGAGAGAGTAGGATGCAGGAAAAAATGGGTAAGAGGTGAGCTGGGAGGCAAGGAGGGAGGGGACTGGTAGGTGATATGATCAGATTAGGCCTTGTAGGTCATTGTTAAGTATTCTGGCTTTTCCTCCTGATTTGAGATGTAAGCCATTGAAGAATTTTGAGTTGACAAGTAAAAGGTTCTGATTTATGTTTTAAAGGGATCGTTCTGGCTGCTGTGTTGAGAATAGAACTGTAGGAAGGCAGAATTTCAATCATTAGAAAGCTATTAAAATAATCCAGAAGAGAATTGATGGTGGCTTGGATTGGTGGTGGATGTGGTGAGAAATGTATTCTGAACATAGTCAAGGAAGAACCCTCAGTATTTACTGATGGATCAGATAGGCTGTGTGTCAGAGAGAAGACAAGGTTGATGCCTTTTTTTTGAAGGCCTTTATATATATACACACACACACACACATACGTTTAGAGATAGGTCTTGCTCTGTCACTCAGGCTGGAGTGCAGTGGCACAATCAGAACTCACTGCAGCGTCAAACTCCTGGGCTCAAGTGATTCTCCAACCTCACCCTCCCAAAGTTCCGGGATTACAGGCATGAGCCACCATGCGCAGCCCTTTATTAACTTTGAAGAAAGTGTTTTTAGTTCAGGAAAATTTGTGGCATGGTGGCAGTGTTTGGCTTATACTTCATTCTTCTACAGAAATCTTATTGTGAGCAAAGACTCTCTTTTCACCCTGTTTGACTCTGAGCAGTTTGGTTTGAAGAAGCTAACCAAATGCAGCTGTGGGGAAAGTGCTAGCTGTCTGCAAAACCCCAGTCTCTCCCTTTCCCATGCATAGTACAGAGTCTGCGCCAGGTATGAGGCAGCTAGATGCATCTTTGGGACCAAGCTTGAGCCAAGGGGAGGTGAGTGGAAGTGTCCTTTCCAGGTGATTGTCACATGAAAGGAAAGCCATTTTTCTGGAATTCCTCTTTCCTTACCCCATAAGCTCAAACACAGGTGCTAGATGTGCCTGTGACTTGGCTTTGACCATACAGCCGAGGACTGTGGAGCAGTAAGGTGGAGGGAACTGAGGTTCTGGGATGACCACGTGAAGCAAAGCTGCTCACCTACTCAGGACTGTTACATCAGAGAGAAAATATAAGCTTTTTAAAGCCAAAGCTTCTTGGGAGTCTTTTTATTACAGTGGCTTAACCTTTCCTCTAACTAATTCAAAAGCCAATTCCAAAACAAACCAACCAATCAGCAGAAAATCAGAATGTTGAAAGTGACATATTCCAACTGATGACAAAAGCCTGCAGGATCAGAAACTTTTGGTGAGTATGAAATGGCAGGAACCCAAGGGAAAAGGGGCATCCAGTAGCTGGAAGCACCCACAGAAGGCCATGATTTTAGGTGGGAACGGTGGAGACAGATTTATACTGGCAAAAGTGAGTAGGAAGACATTGGGTGAAGGAGAGAAAGAATACTGGAGTTTTAAGGCAGGAATATTTTCCCAGCATGAGGTCAGTACGTACTGGGAAGTAGGGGCTGAGGACAAAGTGTGGGCCTATAGCAGAAGTTGATCTACTGTGGAGAAGGCAAAATGTAAGAAGAGAAGACACTCTTGCAGTCACTGAGGAGGTGGGCAGGAACGACCCAGGAGATTTTTTGAAAAATGTGTGTTCTATTGGCCATGCACTAACTTTGATCTATGCCAAGGGAGGGGGAAAAAGACACCTAACAAACTTCCCCATTAAAGTTAATGGAGGATCCCCTATAAAGTCTATGCGCAGAATATGGCATGATGAATCTGTATGATTATTTCATGAAGGTTCCGTAAGATAAATAAGGCTCTTAAGAGACGTGTTTATTGGTGAACAATTTATATCGGTGTACATACCATCAGCTGGAATGTAATTGCTGAGGATAAGGTGGGAAACAATTACCAAGTCTGACTCCAGCTGGCGCTACACCCGTGGGAATGCAGTAAATAATTGCTGAATCACAATGAATATAAATTGGCTCACTGGGCAAACACTTCCAGAGAGCCAACACATACCTCCTTATTGTCTTGAAGAAGCTGATATTGTCTGGCACTTGGGGAAAGCAGTAAGATTTCCCTTGAAGACTACTTTGAACACTAGGAGAATGACTTTGGCAGGAGGAAAGGAACCATGCCCAATTCTTAGGACCCTGTTGAGGCCTCTGTGTGAGCCCAAGTTTCAGCTGGAGGGAGTGGGCTTCCACCTTCTCTGTAGCCCTCAGAGCCAGTCTGCAGCGGGAAGAGCTCTGCCTGTTTCCCTTCTCTCTGCATCTCCCACACTTTGTCACTCTGCAGGGACATTCCTATAGTTCTGCTCCTTACCTCCCAAATATTCCTTAGTCTCTCATAATTTGGCCTTTACCCAATTACACTACAAAGGCTAGTCCTGCTATTGCTGCGAAGTATGGTGGTTAATAGACACATGGGCTATGAAGGGGACCTGCTTGAGTTCAAATCCAGGTCATGTCCCATATCTCTGTGATGGTGGGCCTCATGTCATTTGTGAAATGAAGATAATATTTGTTTGTGTCTATTCTCCCTAGAGAAATAGTCTGTGACTTCCATGAGGACAGAAACAGATCTAGTTTTTTCCTTATATTCTTAAATACTAGAATAGTGATAGGCATATTCTATATGTGATAGGTGAAAGGTATTCGTAAATGTTTTTTTAATAATAATGAGTGCGTAGAGAAATAGATTGGGATCCAGCTGAGACAAGGTCCCCCAAAGGTAAGGCAATGGGCTCTCTCACCCTAATTGAGTGTGTGTATAGGAGGGCTATCTTTTTGGGCTACAGTTTCCAGGAGAATTGAAGAAGACTATTAGGTATAATATGCAGGAAATAGGGTGGAGATGGGGTGGGGATTGGGTGTTAGCCTCCACCTGGTTAAGTTTCTCCAGGACAATCTGAATTGAATAGGAAGGGGCAGTAGTTAGGACTATCTTGGAAAAGCATGAAGTGGTTACCAGTTACACTTATGTCAAGCCAATAAATAACAGTTATTTATAAAAAGGACCACCATTATTCCCCTCTGTAAGTATGCCTCTTTGCAATATGACTTTGCAGTTCCTCCCAGCAGGAGGTGAAGTCTATTCCCCTACTCCTTGAATCCAGGTTGGCCTTAAGACTCACTTTAGCCAATAGGCAGTGGCAGAAGTGTCAATGTCAATTCTTGAGTCTAAGCCTCAAGGAGCCTTTGTGAACTTTTCTTCAAAACCTGTCCAGTCATGTGAGCAAACCCAGGCTGGCCTGCTAGATGATGAGAGACGAAGTAAACCAGAGCCAAGTCAGCCCAGCTGTCCAGGGCAGGCCTGAGAAATGTGAGAGAGCACAGTGACCATCTACAAAGTCAACCGACAACTGACCTGCAGGCACACGAGGGAGCCTAGCCAAGAGCAGAGGGACTATCCAGCTGAGCCCAGCCCAGATTGCCAATACACAGAATCATGAACTGAGTGAATGATGGTGGGTTTTGATTGCTTAGTTTTGAGGTTGTTTGTTACACAGCAATAGATAAGTAATATGTGATTTCACAAAGTTGGGTGGGATCTGAGACTCAGAGAAAGTAATGACTTCCAGCTGGGCACAGTGGCTCACGCTGGCAATCCCAGCACTTTGGGAGGCCAAGGTGGGTGAGGATCACTTGAAGTCAGGAGTTTGAGACCAACCTGGCCAACATGGTGAAACCTCGTCTCTACTAAAAATACAAAATTAACTGGGTGTTGTGGTGCACACCTGTAATCCCAGCTACTCTGGAGGCTGAGGCAGGAGAATTGCTTGAACTCACGAGGCAGAGGTTGCAGTGAGCCGAGATCATGCCACTGCACTCCAGCCTGGGCAACAAGAGCAAAACTCCGTTTTAAAAAAAAAGAAAAAAGAAAGTGATCACTTTCTCCACATTCAATTCTCACTACCATTGCTCTTTAATTTTATCAGGCATTATCGAGGAAATTTCTGGCTGATTTCTGGGTCAGTGGCACAGCAGATCAATTGGATGGTCAGTCCACGTCCTGTCTCCAAAGGCCCAGTTCCAGAGCCCCTTGTGTCTTTGGACATTTTCCTCAAGTAGCGCTAGCTGCAATGGTTACATTGCCCATGAAGGACCTACCTCAGCTCTGTCTGCTGCTCCTTGAAGGTGTGCAATGGTGGGTGAACACAGGAAGTTAAAGGCTGTGGCACTGACAAGTCTAGACTTGAAACCTGACACTGACTAGCTGTGAGACTTAACCTCCCTGAGTCTCTGTTTCTTCATCAGTAAAATGGGGACAGTAATGCTTGCCTCATAGGGTTATTGTTAGGATTAAATGAGTTAGTACATGGAAGGGGCCCAGCTCATTATAGGATTGTTATGAGAGTGGGGGAAATCATGGAGGTTGAGGGGCTTAGAAAAGTCATCTCCTCCCACGTAAATGGGAAAAGAGTCCCAGTGACCCCTTGTCATCTACAGGCCCAAGTTAAGATTATCTGAGAGCCATCAGAGGAGGCCTAAGGCAAGTGGCTGCCCCTTTGCTTCAGAAATCATGAGCTTGGCAGTGGGTCCTGCCTTTAATGCTGATGTCCCGGTCAAGACAGGACTGCACTCTTGGCAAATCTTCTCTACTCTTTGTGTTGGCGATGTAGTGTTTAGTGAACTTCTTCCTGTTTTCGAGCCCAGAAATGATTGCCTTGGTGGCCTGGGCACGTGTTTTCCTCACAGTATAACATGCGAGTGGAGAATCGTTTGCTCCTTTGCAACCAGTTCCCTCCCATTCCCCACCAGTATGCACCCCACCCTTCAACATTGCTCTAATTCCTGTGGGTCAACAGGCTGAGCCCAGGGGTGTGGATTTATGCCCATCAGAAGTCTGATTGAGGGTTAGGAAAAATCATTTGGGATGTGATGACAATCACAGGCACAGACCCTAGAGTTGTGGCTGCTGTTTCTTTTCATAGACTATTCCCAGGGGGCCTTCATCATAAGTAGTTGCCAATAGCTGCTAAAAATGTTCATATTTGTCCATGGCTATGGAAAACTTTAAAGGGGAAAATACCTATACTTCAGGTCATCTACTCTCTTTGTCACTCTAAATTTCATTCTATATTCTTCCAGAATTTTGGTGTACATACACATATGTACATACATGTATGGACTGACATACATACATATAGGAATTTTCTCCCTCCTTATATATGTATGAAGAGAGAATGCATACACACACACACACACACACACACACACACACACATAATGGGATTACGCTGTAGCTTTTCGTTTTTACTTAATATAACATAGACATAATTTCTGATCAGTAAATGTCTATTAGAAGGCCACAATCTGGAGGCCAAAAGCCAAATTTAGTGCATATGGATGGAAATTGTTTGGCATTGTTTTAAAGACTTAAATTTAAACTCCTTAAGAAGGGGCATAGATCTTTCAATTCCTGACTGGCCCTGAAGGCATTTGAAGTTGTCATCCTGTGTTTTATATCATTGTTTACAATTATTCTTATCCCACCATATCAGTATTTTTCAGTAGGGAAATTTTGGCCATTTTGAGCCAGATAATTCTCTGTTGTGTGGGATTATTTTGTACATTGCAGGACATTTAGCATCCCTGATGCCCACCAGCTCAATGCCAGCAGTGTCCTCAGGCCTATGTGATAACCAAATCTGACCCCATGCATGTCCACACTGGGGCATCTGTTCTTGTCTTGGGCTAATGATGAAATTATCACAGGCTCTCCTCTATAAATATGTTTAAGTATGATGACCTAAAGTCCTAGGATGCCTGGGACAGTCCTGTGGTTCAGGTGTATTTATTAATACCCCTTAGTCATTTAATTAATATTAATTAATTAATAGCCGTTAGTGACCCTTGTCACTCTCAGAAGTATCCCTATTTGGATGATAAACCAGTGGGTCGCCCTGAGTATAAGGCCCTGCTTCAGAAATGGTTAGATTTGTCAGGTTCTGCCCAGGAAAGACGAAATGTGCCATTGGTGCTAAGCATGTCTTCCCAGAGTTAATCTATATGTCATGTGGTAAATGCCTTCCACTGAGGATGCTATGATCAGATCCTACTTCCAACTCCAGAGCTGAACATCAGGGTAGTCAGTGACACAGGCACATTTTTTAAAAGGTGGGCAGGAATTGGCTTAAGGCCAGAGCTAGGCTGAAGAAAGAGGATGTCTGATGACCCCTTGGATTCAAGAAGACCTGTAGCATATCATGTATGGTCTAGAGAGGCCTGCTTAGGCTCCATGCTTTACAGATTAAGAAATTGAGGACCAGAGAAAGGAAGGGAAATAGAACCTCAGGGTATGAAAGGCTTAAGAGTCTTCTTGCCCTCCCCAACTTGGAAGCTTTCATTTCCACTGAGCATATTCACAGGTGGAGGGTCAGCCTCCATCAGAACTGCGAGCCATGGGTCATAGATAGCGCACAAGCCACAGGCAGAGGCAGAACCCAGGGATCCCCAGTTTTGGATCACAGCACTTCACTTTGTTCTATTCTGTATCTCCTTAGATTTCCTCCCAAGATACTTAAACCTCCACTCTTCCATATACATCTAAAAGATGAAACCGATTTAGAAGTACCAGATGTATCTGAGAGAGGATTCCTAGAGAATATAGGAGCTGCACACTCAACAGTCGTGGGCTGGTTTGAGAAGTGGATTCCATTGTATTTGACCCTGGGTAC
The DNA here is from genome assembly GCF_029289425.2 of Pan paniscus. Taxonomy (NCBI): domain Eukaryota; kingdom Metazoa; phylum Chordata; class Mammalia; order Primates; family Hominidae; genus Pan; species Pan paniscus. The sequence goes on along the minus strand of NC_085926.1, from coordinate 41,052,614 downwards.
TTTTTCGTTATCTCCCTAATACTTCATTCACTCTAAGCCTGGATGAACTTTTATCAGGAATGCCTGAGTGGCAGCTGGTTATCTGGGATGTGGAAGAGGATTCACCTTGAACTTTGTAACTTCAGAAGAGTCGGGGTCTCAGCATGAAAGGTGGCTTGGCTTGACCTGGCTGCAGACCTCGCTTCTGCATGATGCTGTTTCCAGATGGACCTTTAAGTGTTCTGAGCAGGCCCCATGCAGGAAATATGTCCTGCATTGAATGTCAAGCTTCTTGCTATTATTTATTCTTACTTTTGGCTTTTTATGGGATTGGTGCTCCTTTAAAGAGACCTGTTAGCATTCCTTGTGAGATGCTCTGTTTATTAACAAATGATTTGCTCTGTGTTGGCTATAATGAATCACTGGCATTACAACAATCTGAAAGACCACAGAGTTCTACAAGTGGTACCTTTTCTTCCATCAAGTTTCTTGAACATCCTTTCTGAACCTGCTCATCTAATCTCACCTTGGATTCAAGTTCTCCACTAGGAGTAGTGTATTGCTCCTGGATTTTAAAAATTAAAATGATTCTGAACAGACAGGGCAGGAAATACTTTGGGAATCAATGCAAGTTAATATACAATATTAATCTAAATAATACTATTATTTTGGGGGCACTATGTGCTAGATCTGTGTTAAGCACTTCCATGAACTACCTCATTAAATCCTCATAACTCCATTGTGATATTATTAATTCCCTCATTTTACAGAATGCTAACTTGAGGTTCAGAGAAGTTGAATAGCTTGCTCAACAGTACACAGCTACTAAATTATAAGATTCAAATTTAGCTCAGTCTGATGCAGGGCCTGATCTTAACTATAGCATTATACCAGCTCAGAGGACTCAGAGGGGAGAATACTCCATTACCCACTCTCTCTGAGGCGTATAAGCTCCCAGTGCCTCTGCTTACCAGGGATACAGTGTGGGGTCACATAGAGAGCCCTGGCCCTAAAGTCAGAAGATCTGAATTTGAGTGGCAACACCTGCCCTTGCCTTTATTAACTTTATTGTGAAGGTTGAATGCTACAATGTAAATGACTAAGGTCTTTACATACAATTGCAGGTTGTGATGGCATGTATAAAAGATGAGTCTTCTGTGTATAGTTATACCTGTTTCTACCTGTACGTATATAGCCCAATTATATCCAATGATGATAGGCTTGTATCAGGTTGTTCACAGTTGGAAAAGCCATTCTTGGGACTAGGATTTCAAACTGGAAGGGAACTAAGAAGTCATCTGTACATTACAAGTGAGGAAAATGAGGCTTGGTAAGAGATTTCTTTGTACTTTTCCCAGGACTAGCAGAATGACATTGAGATTTGGAGACCAATGACTCAGGAGTAGGCAGGGACTGAAAGAGCCATAACATTTACATGTAATATTGAAAAGCTTGGGTCATCTAGTGGGATGAACCCAGTCTAGATTGGAAGAAGAGCAGCCTGAAGCCAGAGAGATGGTTAAGATTGCTGTGGAGAGTAGGAAGAGAAGGTTCCAAGTGGATGGACAGTGCTGCCTGTAAGGGAGGGTATTCTGAAAGCTTCACCACGTGAGACAACCTGATGCTGTTTCTTCCTCCCATGTCTTTAGGTCCCATGTGCAATATGCAGTGTTCATGGCTTCCTACCTGGAGAAAGTTAAGTTTTATTGTGTTCAAGGAGGTTGAGAGTATATATTTGATGTCCCAAGATTAGGAAGTGGTCCAGCAGGAAGACTGCATTGAGTTACCAACTTGGGTGAAAAAGATCAAGGTGAAGATTTTATTCCACAAAGTATAAGGGGCCAGTAGGTCTTTACAGAAGTAAGTAACTTGAGCAAAATTCCATACTAATTCCACCCATGATGCCTTCAGACTCCACATCTACCAATTCTTTTTTCAGAGGTCCAGTTGACCCCACACTCATATTTTCTAGTCTTCCTGAAAATACCTGGTTCTGATCCAAACTAGATGAGAGGGTACAGGCAAATAATCCAAGCCCACAGCTGACAAAACAACCCACAGCACACGTCCTGTGTCCAGATGGGGACTGAAGGTCAACTGTGTCATCTGTCTTTATGAAAGACAGCATGTTATTATACTGATTACAGTGTACTGGGCTTTGCTGGGGACTAAAAATAGATAAATGTGGCTTCTAGAGACAGGCACTAACATTCCTTTGGCTTCCTTTACTATGTGCTTTTTTAGAGAAATCTTTGCCTTGATTAGAAAAGAAAAGAAAAAAAAGACTGCCAAAAGCTGTGCTGCCTTAGGCATTTTTCGAAGGGCAATTTGCACCTGACCAGTGCTGCTGTCGTCTTTGACATGTCCCTGGTGCTGTTCCCCACCATCATGTTTGTGTGTGTTTGCAAAAGGAACAAAACGGGCAGCCCCACTCTGCGTTCCTTTATTCCAGCTTTTCCATTTCTGGGCTCTTCATATCTCTTAATGAAGAATTGCACACCACAGCCCAGCCTAGGTGAGCCCAAGAGATCTTTTCCCTGTAGAAGATATTGGAGAGAGGTTCGGGCTGACTCTGCAACAGGATGAGAGAAGGAATTAGCATTTATTGAGTTCCCGCTGTGTGGTCCCCTGTGTCAGATGGTTTTGCTGATCACTGCAGAAACTCTGGAAGGCAAATGAATTGGAGGCTCTGGATAAAGAAGCAAATGATGGAGCTAGAATCTAGGCCCAAGTCTGTTCATTTCAAGCCCATGTCCTTCCTGTGTTGTATCGGGATACAATTAATCTAGAGCAGGAAGTATAAACTTCTTTGTGCCCTTCTTGTCCATGTAACATCTCTTGGGATCTATAGTGGAGGTAAAATGAAAAGGTAGAAAACATTCTTATTACTTCTGTTCTCAGGCAGGCATAATAAATTTATATTCACAAAATCAAATGCCTTTGATGGTCTCGTGGGATATGTAAATGTGAGTGATGCGGTGAATAGGAAGTTGGGGAGAGGGGTGCTCTAATGGAACCAGGCCCCATAGACATGCTCCATTGAAAGGCATCAATATTCATCCTTTAAAAATCGTTGTTGGTCAAACCAATCATTCCTGTGAACCAATCAGGATCAAGGGCTGTCATTTAGGAACTCCTGACCCACGTGTCCTTCTAGGTGTTGATGACTGTATCTTGCCAGATGCCAGTGTATCCTGCTTAGAGTCTCCTAGGTGTTGATGCTTGATTTGATTTCTTCATTTACTAAAAAGGAGAATATATTACCTATACAAGTTAAAAGTGTACACACATACACACATATACATTCACCCTGAGCAGTAGGGGTATAAGTGGTGCTACATTATTCTTTCCACTTTACTTGCAAATTTCTTTTACATATTAAAAGAAAATGCAGCATGTAAGGGCTGAAAGCATCTTTAGTGTCTTAGTCCACCTCATACATGTTATAGATGAAGAAACTGAGTCCAGAGAGAAAAGGAGCTTTCCTAGTTTCACAGAGCTAATTAGGAGGAGAGCTGGTATTGGAGGACCCGACTCCCAGGCCAACAGTCCTTTCACTACATATCCATCCATGCACAAGTGTGTGGGCCAGAGATGGGTCAAAGTATTATGTATAGAAATACTTGCAGCAGCAGTTACACTGCCTTAAGGTCAGGTTTAGGCAATGTGACTCTGTTCGGCAATCATAAGAGGACTGGTCAGAATTTACCTGCAAGGCCTCCTGGCTGAGTGTCTTTGTATGAAGACATGAAGATGTGAGCCTGGTATTTTAACCCAACCTACACTCAACCTGGGCTATATACCTGTCATGAGAGTCTAGGTGGGAGATGTCCCAAGAAGGATGCTCTTGGTCTGAGCATGGAGCAGTGAAGTCCTCTCTGAATGGAGCAAGAGGCTCTGAGTGAATAAGTGAAGGGAGAATTTACTTTAAAACAAATAAAAACACTCAACTTCTTTGGGCTGAAGTTTGTTCTAGGTCTAGATGAAAGGTGCTTTGCATTCCTTAGGGAAAGAAGCAGAATATTAGAGGTGGAAGGAATTCTGAAGAAGAACCAGTCAAATTTTTCATTACCAATGGGGAAACAGATACAGCATGATCACTCTTAGGGTGTGTGAGCCCTGCGCAAATATTTTTTGCAGGGCCCCTGTCTATGTAGACCATTAGATAATACATTTATTAGAAAATTCAAGGGTCCACCTAAGGCATAGTGATTTATCAGTAAAGATTTAGAATAATGTGTAGAGAAGAGGTACTTACGCATTTGTTTATTGTCCTATCAGTGCACGTGAAGTTTGTGGTATCCGTGCACTGTCTCCCACTTTGTAGGTCTAGGAAGCATCCCTTCATGTTTTTTATTGTGAAATTCACCATTCCTGATTAATTTCATATCTCCCACTGTGAGAAACAAGTAACAACACTCATAATACCATGGATCTTCGGAATCTCTTTGTACTGAAACAAAATAGATTTTTCTTGCCTCTGTACTTCCCTAATGCCATGTATTTAATGCTGGCTTTATCATTACTCATGACACTGCATCATGTACTATGCCGCTTGTGAATAATGGTTTCCAGTGACTCTCTCAAAGATTGCTACTGTGCATCACTGATGATGACTGCTATATCAGTCAGGGCCAACCAGAGACATAGAACCAGTAGGATATGTACATATATTAAGAGATTTGTTGCAAATAATTGGCTTATGTGATTGTGGAGGCTGGCTATGGCTAGGCAAGTCTTAAATCCACAGGGGAGGCTGCCAGGAAGGGCAGCCTGGAACTTCTGGACATGAGCTAAAGCTGCTGTCCACAGGCAGAATTTCCTCTTCTTCAGTAAAGCCTCAGCTCTGTTCTTTGGCCTTTTAATTGATTGGATGAGGCCCACCCAGACTATCAAGGCTAATCTCCTTTACATAAAGTCAACTGCCTGTAGATGCTAAGCATGTCCGCAATGCCTAGATTTGTGTTTGATGGAATAACTGAGGTAGGTCTATAGCCTAATTGAGTTGGCACATAAAACTAACCATCACAACTACAAGTGCAAGTCTTATCCAGAGTATGCTGGAAACTATGAATGAGACTGCATGTTCTGGTCATGTTAAATTTACTGTTTAGAATTTTGTAGTACAACATGCAACATGTCTTCCAACCCTGTCTTCTCTTGAACTCTCTAGGCTGTAATCAATATATTCCTAAACTGTGATTGCTTTGAATGTTGACTGCACCCTTTCCTTTCACACCAGTAGATAGGCTCAGGCCCAAGTATGGTGGATTAAGACTGACCTGAGAGAACACGATATCAGCACATCCATTGATGGGAAGGAAGGATGTTGATCCAATAGGCCATTGGCTTTGTGGAACAACAGTCTTGAAAACCCTTGGAGAAGATAGGTGCAGCCAACTCTGGAGGACTGCCCGAAAGGGAGCAGAGCCTGTAGAGGAGGCATGGTGAGTGCTCTGGGTGTCCAAACTAGGGGGTACAGAGTAAAATTTCCTGCTGCCCTCAGATGTCACAGATGGAAGGCAGCAACATGGTCAGAACACGACTGGGCGAGAACCAACACAGGGGCATAGGCATGTGGATGGGCCAACTCATGCACAGGTCCAAAGTCAAGAGCTGGTGTTGAATTGTTGGTAGCCCAGAGCCCTGACATTGTCCTGTGTCTGATGTGAGTGAGCGTCACCTCAGATCAGCAGAATCAGCACCATCTGGCAGCCCAATCTTGTGAGATATCTTCTTTTTTAAAAAAATTATAATTTTATTTATTGTTTTTATTTTTTAGAGACAGGGTCTGGCTCTGTCACCCAGGCTGGAGTGCAGTGGCACAAATCATAGCTCACTGAAACCTTGAAATCCTGGGTTCTAGTGATCCTCCCACCTCAGCTTCCCAAGTAGCTGTAACTACAGGTGCACACCATCACGCCCAGCGAATTTTTGCATTTATTTTTTAGAGATGGTGTCCCTCTATGTTGCCCAGGCTGTACTTGAACCCTTGGCCTCAAGCAATCCTCCCACCTTGGGCTCCCAAAGTTCTGGGCTTACGGGCAGGAGCTACCATGCCTGGCCAAAATTTCTTGAAAGAAATACCACACCAGTCAGTGGAACAGTCTGTGCATCAGGTGGCCCTATGACCACTCCGTAAACACAAGTCCTGGAGCTCCTCAGCACAGCAGGGCAACCCTATCCATGGAATAGAGGGTGAGAGAGCAGTTCAAAAAGGAGAAATGGAGATTGGGGCTCACATGGTTCTGGTCCATGCTCAGGATATACCACTCAAATAGTAATGCTGGCCCTGGCTGGCTCCAAACACTGAAGTGTGCTTAGGAATGCCTTGAGGAAGGCATTCCAAAATAGGGGTTGGGGGTTGGAAACATTTAGGGGACTGGGAGTTGGGGGGTGGTGGAGGTGGTGCTAAGGAACAGGGATTGGAGCAAGGACCCCACTTACTTGTTCAGAGCTGAGTGTGGTGCTAAGGGAATGAAATTATTTAGGATCACATGGTCGGGTGTTGGCAAACCTGTGTTGTCAGTGAGGTATGACCAAGAAGTTTATTACTAGTAATTATTAAGGGGCTGAAGCTTGCAAATGCTTTACTAAAAAAAATAGGACAGATTTATGGTAATTCCCATGATAACCCTCCTCCTACTCACTTACACTAATGTGCTTTCTTGAGAGGCAGAGGGAAGGAATTGAAACTAGCCCAATGGGAAGATAATATGGCTACACCTATGAGTTTGTTTTCTAGAGCTGGGTAAGGCAGGGATGGCCCATTGGGAGCACTGGCCCAGAATGCCAGTATACAAAGAGTGCTAAGTACTAAAGCATCATTAAAATGTAACACAATAAAGACAACTGCAGTTCCCAGAATTCCTAGAAGGCAAACCATACGTAAGTGGTTCAGGGATGGAGGGGTAGGAGTGGTGACCCTGCTAAAAGACATGTGAAAAAACAAATAAAAACCCCAGAAAACACTAGTTGTTGGTGAGGATATAGAGCAACTAATACTCTTCGATATGCTGATGGAATCTAACCAAGTACAGTCACTTTGGGCAGCTGTTTGGCAGCATTTACTAATGATAAACATGTGCCTTCCCTATGATCAAATGATTTGTCTCTCTCTATTTCTATCTATGTCTATGTCTATATCTATCTCTCTGACAGAAATGTCTACATATGTTCACCAAAAGATATTCTAGATTGCTCATAGCGGCCCTATTCATAGTAGCAACAACTGGAAACTTTCCAAGTGCCCAACACCAGTAGGATGGATAAATAGATTGTGGTATATTTACACCCTGGAATACAATCAGCAAAGAGAATGAACAATCTTCAACTACACATAACAATGTGCATGAATCTCACTTGATGACAAGCAAAAGAAGTCAGACACAAAAGACAACAAGCTATATCACTTCATCCACAAAAAGAACAAAAACTGGCAAAGCTAATCTCTGCTGTTTGATGTCAAGATAGTGGTTATACTTGGAAGGAGGCAGGAAGGGAACATAAGGGAGGATTCTGGAATGCTGGTAATGTTATCATTATTTGTAAAAATCTGGGTGCTGGTAACAATGTGTGTTTAGTTTGTGGAAACTCACTGAGTACTCATGATATGTGTACTTTTCCATGTGTAAGTTACATTTCAGCAACAGGTTAAAAGAAAAGTGGGAAGCTCTGTTCTTCCTCCACTTAGTATTCATCTCCTCTACATAAATATTGAACTAATATTGAAAGAATATTGGTTTGAAGGTGTGACAAATTATTAGGCTGTCCTGAATCCCTGCATGTTTCCCTCTGGCTATTGTCCCACCCATTGGCCATCCTATGTGTTATGGGGGAAAGGGACTGGATGGGGAACTGCTATCTGAGATATGATTCCATCCCTATTACAGCACGAAGAGCTGAACACAGCAGGGTCTTACCCTTGACATCTTTTCTTCCCAAAAGCATTCAGCCCCTTCACATGAAAGGAGTTTGATTCTCCCTTAGCAGCTAGGTGATACTCCAGAACATTACAAGAGAAATGCTTGTAATAATCATTTTGGTCACAGTTCCACACCATACCATGAGGTCCTCTGTTTTCTCCTCTCCTTTCCCTGACTTCTCCTTTGCCTCATTCCTCCTTGTACCACTTTTTCTTCTCTGCCTGACTATGCCTTCAGTCTCCCAGGGATGTCCTGGAGAATTCTGGGGACACTGAGATACTCAGTAGATTCAATGGCTCGTTCAAGAATCAGGCAAATCTGACTTTAAAATGTGACAATCTTGGCTGGGCAATGGTGAAACCCTGTCTCTACTAAAAATACAAAAATTAGCCGGGCGTGATGCGTGGTGGCATGTGGCTGCAATCCCAGCTACTCGGGAGGCTGAGGCAGGAGAATCACTTGAACCTGGGAGACGGAGCTTGCAGTGAGCCAAGATCACATCGCTGCATTCCAGCATGGGCGACAGAGTGAGACTCCATCTCAAACAAAACAAAACAAAACAAAACAACAAAACACCTAAAATGTGACGATCTCTTACCAAAGAATCTGCAAAAATCATTTAGCCTTCCTTGACTTCAGTTTTCTCATCTCAACAAAGGGAAAATAATGACATTTATCTCAGCACATTACTGGAGGACTAACTAAAATAAAATAGATGATGTCTGTCATACAATACACGCTTAATACATATCTGCCTCCCTGCATTCTACCAAGTTTTGTGGAGAAGTTTCTAATATTGGTTGGGACACAGATGAGTAACAGACTATTGTTTTTCAATATAGATTATCTGAAACTTTGCAGTGATGTTTTTGGTTTTCCATGATTGATTACCAACACCTAAAGCCATTTATGTAGCATCAGGAAAAGTGATTCAGCAAGGCCAGAAGTGATCGATTTCTAGAGGATATGGGGTTTATGACAGAAGGCCAAATGGATTCCCCATATGACCACCTGTGCGTAAGGCTGTCAGTATGGCCTGAGGGTGGAAACTAGAACAGAGGACTCAACAGCATCATTGGTTGTCAAAACAACTTGGTAGATAAGGAGGGGTATTTCTCATGGGCCATGTCCACTGACAGCATTTACCCTCTTATGCTATTTAAATGGCAGTCTTAATTCTGGATTTAATGAAAGTCAGTGCATTAGCAGAGAAAGGAAAAACCCCAAGTTTAGACTTTGTCCTTCTGAGATTTTATTCTCTCTCTTTGATCCCACTATAGTTCATCCCATTGTTTCTAAGGTGATAAGGAAAGGAGAGCATTTTATAAAGAGAAGGATCCAGAGGACTTATCCATTCTTTTCAATCCTCAAACTTTTCTGTTTAAATTTTAGGAGGCTCCTAGCTTCAATGGTGACTATTGTCCTAACTCAGATGCTCTAGTTATTTCCTGAAGAGCATCATGTTGAAGCAGACCCAGAGGTTCATGAAGGAAAAGCAGAGAGAGGCAGTGATAGAAATATCACAAACTCCCAGCAAAAATCCAGCTCCCATTCGAGAGAAAAAGGACTGAGGGGACATGAGTTACCTGAATATTTGTCTTCTGTCTAACTTCCAGAGACACTTTGCTTAAGCCTCTGTTTCATTTTCTTTCTGTGCTAAACAATCTCAGGTTTAACCTCTGCTGGTCCCTTTTGGCCATTGGGCTTCTAGAAGGCTTAGAGCTTTGACCTTCCTTGATTACACCAAAAGCTCTACCTCTAGACCCCATGTCTCAATCAAGGTCCTCAAACTGGACCCAGCCTCATCATAGCCCCTCAAAGAGTGAAGGAAGTGGTAGGAAGAGACCTAGAATTTGCCCCAGGTACTAACACTGAATAGGAGTTTCCCAAGGAGATGAGAATGGAAGGCATTGCAGGCAGAGAAATTAGCATGGGCAGAAGTGTTGTGTCTGGAATTACCATTACCTTTTCAGGGATTGTAAGTAACTTGAAATGACGGAGATACACAAGAAGAAGGAGGGTAAACAAAGCTAGAGGGGATGGGGGTGGTTAACATTGATGGAAGGTCTTGAATTCTAGGCTAAGGAGTTCTGGATCTAACCTCTGCCCCTCAAAGTTCTTCTGCAATAATATAATTTCCTCAGCGAAAACTCTCATGTTCAAGATGTGATATTTTGAAACAGTGGCAGGAACCTCCTTTCTGCCATCTTCCATACAGACCAACACAGGTACTGTAATGCAAGTAGGATTAAGCTATGGCCCTGCCCATGATAGTGCATCTCCAGTCTATAGGATTGTTATTCCCTTTGCCTGGCGTTCAAGGGCATGCAGGGTCTGTCTTTGCTCGTTCTTCAACTGCACACACCATTGTTTCTAGGTGATGTAATACATTTGGAAAGTGGGATTAAGCCAGACACTGGAGCTATGAAGACGAGCGAGATAAAATGTCAGTCTAGGTGGTGGGACTGATAAGCAAATGGGCTGAAAGCTTTGATAATTCCATATACGAGGTGTCAGAAAAACAGGAGTATTTAACAGTTCCATTAGTGGAAATTTTAAATATTGACTGTTTGCAAGGTAAACGGAGAGACCTGATCCTGGAGTCTTGACTGAGACTGAGGCTGGCGTCCCAGCCTGGACAGTTCCAGCTGGGTGCTACTTACTCTCTCTGGGCCTCATTTTCTACTTTTCCAAATAAGGAAAACCACCCTTGCTCTGCCCAATTTGCAGAATGAATTTGCAAGATTTAGATGAGATAGTGTGCCCAAACCTTCACAAACTATGATGCATTTTAGAAATATAAAAGGTTATCGAGGGTATCAGCACATGTAGGGAGCTGGCAGGCTCTGCCTCTAAGGAATCCGACCTAAGAAATGTGAAAATCTAGTTCCACTTTTGCCTGGAGTCACATGGCTCTGGTTGGATTCTGTTACCTTGTTATGCAAAATTACCATAGAAATGGAGATGTCACTAATGGGTGTGTGATTTTGGCCCCTGATGTCCAGAATGCAGCTGGACTCCTCCAAGAGTGGGTCAGCAGGAATTGACTGGCTCTGCAGGAGTTGGCTGGTAACCTGTTTTATTTGTGTTTCCCCCAGGAGCCTCTGGATGAAGGGCCGGTGCAATATTCAGAGTTCAGTATTGATCGTGTTTGTGATTTAAACACTCAGAGACTAAGGAATTGACCACTTTGATGTGGATTGATGGTTTCCTGATGCTTTATGACAGGTGTGGCCCAGGGACCTCTCCCCCAAGCCTGGGAGAATCATCCTCTGCTGTTAAACAGCTCAATCATTTCTCATCCCTGGCATCCTCACTGGTCCGTTGGCTCCTCCCTTCCTCCCCACTTACCTACAAGTGCTGACCCTTCCTGGGTTGCTGCCAAACATGACCCTGGATACTGTGAGTCTCAGGCTGCTGGGCTACCAGGATCAGAATCAAGAAGGGAAAAGGATCAAAATTTATAGAGTATCTTTTAGAGTACTAGCATGGTCATTTCATTACCAACTTTGCAAAATAGATATCATTGGTCCCATTTTATAGACGAATAAGTTGAGTCTGATGGATAACTTGCTATGTGAGGGACCCAAGCCTGCTAATTCTACACTTTTGCACACTCTCACTTCATTGCCTACAGAAGAGCTCAGAAGGAGAGGGAGGGAGAGGGGGACAGGAAGTAGAACTGTCCCTGGGGTAGAAATAAATTGGAGTGCTGGACATGTGCATTAGGAGCCTACTAGGCTGTATTGCAGATGACTCAGTATGCAATGGGCAGGAAGGAGGGGTGAAGAGAGGAGTAGGCAGTTTTCTCCAAAGCTGCTTTACAACAACATCCCTGAGTGTGAACATAAGTGAGTCTACATGTCTATCTCTGCCTCTTCTACTCATACCTTTGCAGGTTGTTGTGTGGAGTTTTTTGGTGCCTTCTTTTCTAATTTAACCTGATTTCCTTGAGGATGGCAGAGCTGGACATGTTCAGGAAACCTCAGAAAAAGAGCTGTATGTCACAAAGTCAGGAAGAGGGCCCAGAGCTCAGGGTTTCTCATCTGGGGCCATCAATACCTGCCTCCTTCTAGGTCTGTCAGACACTTGGCCCCTTCTGGGTACTCTGGCAGAGTTTGGTACCATTCTCTCACACTGAAGAGAGACCCTCATAGGTAGAGGCATTGCAAGCTGCAGGCTGTGGCTCACATTGCAATGTAGCTGTATCAGCCATGATTTTTAGTTACAGGCATCAGTCAACTCTGGCTGACTGAAGCCGAAGAGAGTTTGATGCAAAGAACACTGGGTGGCTGGAGAATCAGTAGGAATGCTGACAGTAAGGCTGGAGAATAAGCAGCCTGGAGCAGCACCGAGAATCACATGGTGGAAGGAGTCTGGAGAAACTTCTACTGCTTCAGCCATTGAATGTTGGGCACTATCATTGGCATCACAGTCACCTCTGTGCACAAACTTGAACCTGCAGTAGGGAGAGAGAGAACTCCACCCTTCCTGTGTCTAGCTCCAGAGTCAAAACCCAGGGTGGCACATGGTGGATGGATCCTGTGTACAGCCTGTGCCTGGCTGCAAAGGCTGCTGGGAAAGCCAGTTGCTGCATTTTTGGCATCTACAGTGGGAAGCAGCCACTGAAGACAATGAAGACTCATGAAGTGGGAACTTCTCAATGAAAAAGGAGTTCAAATATTGGGTGGCCAAATAAAATGATAAATATTCACTATCATTGCCTTAGTTGAGAATCGAGAAGCTGGGGGCAGTGTGAGGGTACTGATGGCAACATTCTCTAACAGGTATTGAGTGATTATTCTCTGGGCTAACTATTCTAAATGCAGTATCTCATTTAATCCTTCTGACAAATCTCCCAGGCAATTACTAATATTGTACCTATTTTCCAAAGGAGACAACTGGATTGTAGACATGACTGTGGCACATACCTAGTAGGTGTCTGAGCTGAGGTTCTGGCGTAGGCGGTCTGTCTTCTGAGACTGTGCTCACATTTTCATGATTGAGGGCTGGTGAGGAACTCTAGGGGTATTTCTTTAAGTTAAAGCATTAAAACCAGCTGTCCCTAGTGCTCATCATTCCAATTATGCCACATTAACTCCAGTCTTTTAAAAATCCCGTCTCAAGGTACTTCTAGGAGTCTCCAAGATGGCTTGTGTGAACATGTGTCAGACCAGGTTATTGGAGGCCACCGTGCTGTCACCTTCCTCTGCCAAGTCCAGGCCCACTGTGGGGACTGCTGTCCAGGCTTAGAAACTCCGGTATGAACACTGGTGGGCGGGCACTCTCCCGTAGCTGCCCTTGGCCACAATGGAGATCTCCCCTGGCCCTCTCCCAGACTGAGTCACCTGTAGTACACAGTTTGCCCTGTTTGACACAACTGCCAGCCAAACCTGAGATCCTCCTGGGTCACTGGCCATGCCCAGGAGAGGCCTCGAGGAGCCAATCTCTGCAGCCCAGCCACAGATGCTCTTGGCCATCAAGGAGCTTTACTGAGCCCTGTCAGGGGACAGGAGGATTCACTTCCCTCAGCTCCCCTCTGTGAGACACCTATAGTAAGGCTACAGATTTCAAAGGGATGCCAAATTTGGTTGTTTCCACCAGCGAAACCCATTTTTGCCCTAGGGCCCACATAGATCATCAGCATAGTGATGTCAGCAGCACCCTTCAGGCCCAGGGGCAGAAAACTGCTGGTTGTGACATCCTTCCTCTTCTCCTCCCCTTTAAGGACCCTGCCTTCCTTTTTCATAATTGGCTCAAATCACTCTCCTCCCACTCTGATCTCACATTCATTAATTCATCTGGTCAACATCAAATATTCATTATGCACCAATTATCTGTAAAACGGGGATAGGAATAATGATATTTCATTGTCTTGGTTTGGGTCTTCGTGCAAGCAGACTTGAGACAAGGGCTTGGTTGCAGGCTTTTTATTCGGGAGGTGATCCCAGGAAGCAGGAGTGAGGGAGCAGGAAGATTGAGCAGGGAAGGAGGAAAACAGTAACCTAAGGGTGTGCTATTGGTTACTGCTGCTGGCAGTGGGAGCCCAAGTGCATTGGCACATCTGAGAAGCACACAGAAGCATCCCAGGATTGTCCTCCTGAAGGAAGGGAGGCAAGAGCATTTATCCATAGCTCCTAGCCCCCTTGGTAGATAGTTGCCTTGGGACAGGGAGTGGGAGGTTGGGGGTTACCTGCCCTGACCTTTAGAGGGCTGAGCTGATTTCTGCAGCTTTAGCAATTCTTTAAGGCAGAGAGGAGCAAGCCATGGGCACATGCCTAAGTGGCACTGTCCAAGGAAGAAGCTCCTCCTTGCAGTTGGACTGAAGTCAAGAGTGGGATGAGGGGCCATGATACAGCACGGAAAACATACACTACACTTTCTTATGAAGTAGTTACCATTAACTGAGTTAATTTATGTAAAACACCTAGAACAATACCTGCCCCCAATAAGGCTATATGTGTGTGTTTGCTGCTATTATTTGTGTGACTATTACATGTGCCTGGTGCTTCTCCAGGCTCTGTAGGTAACACTCTCATGAGACTTACTTTCAGCTCACAAAACATGCCTTGTTTATGTGTCAAAGCTCTGATTCTTGATACTGTCCAAGTTCTTTTGCCAGGAGATTCTCAGCCCCCATGTTTGGGGATGGCCAGGGGACCTGGCCCCACTTGACTGCCAGCCTCGCCAGTATCTCTGATCCATTTTGGAGGCCTGCCCTGCCATGCTCTGCTTCCCAGGATCCTGAACAAGGATTTGAGAACTAAGGTTTGAATTCTGCATATGAAACAGTCAAACTCAAGTTGTCCATCTGCTGGGAAAAGAAAATAGCTTCAGAGCAAAGTCACTTGCCTTTTAATAATTGATGGATAAAAGATTGCAGCATGTGCAAAAACACACTTTCCGGATCTGCCACTAAGAACGGTTTGGGCAGAAGAAACTGCTCTTTCCATTGCCCCAGAGGCCAGGCCTGCCCTCAGCTAATCTGGTGACCTAATCCTTTCACGTGGGGGAGGACCAGAGCATTTGCATACAGGCAATGAATGCATCTTTCCACCAGAGGCTTCCAGAGGCAAGTCCAATCTAGTTAGTGCTTATCTGTCCAAGCTGGCTGACCTTCTCCCAGTGCACAGTCCAGTTCCAAGTCCTCCCATCCCTGCCTTGTTCCCAGAACGAGTCTTGACTATTCTAGCCTCATACCTCGTCCCTAAGTTGCAACACTTGATATGGCTCCTTGAGGACTGCCTTGGCCATCTCCTTGTTGCCGCTCCCACTGACTGCTTGGGTTTCAGCAGTTCATGGCTTCACGAGGCAACCCCTCCCTCTTGGTTCTATGATAACATAACCGGTCACAGGCCTTTTGCCCAGCCCAGGCACTGAGGGACTGGGACCTGCCCTGGCCCCATCTTGGCTTTCACAAATGGGAGCTGGTGAGGTCTCACCCAGGTGAAACCCGGAATTCACTTTCCTTTCAAATGTTAGTATGTTGCTGTGAAAATATGCCTTTATCAGTCCAGAATCCTGTGTCTGTAATCTCAATATCTAAAAGCTCTGAAAGCCAAAAGTTGGTTATAATCTGCAAGGTAGCAAAATCTAACAGGGTTAATTTCATTTTCCAGAATTATCTGACCTGCACTAAGTGGAGGCTATCTATTGCCTTTATTGATCTCATTTGGTGTGAATACGCATATATGCTGCTGGAGAAATATTAATGTCATTGATTACGAGGTGTCCCAGAGCTCACTGGGGTGTTGATGTATGAAGTGGTATGTGCACCAAACTGCCTTTCTAAAATACATTCTGAATTCTGAAACATATCTGGCCCCAAGATTTTGGATGAGGAATTTAGGCCTGTATTAAAATTAACCCAGGGAGGGTTAGGGCCTGGGAGAAGTGACCATGAGTGGCCATTGTTATCTAAAGCTAATGCAGGGAGCCAGGGGCAGCAGCAGCCTGAGTTAAATATCACTGGATCCTTTAGTATAATTACAGAGTCAGGACTTAAGGAGAGTCATTGACATCCCTTTCATCAAAAAGAAAAGAAAGAATTGCTCCCTGTAATCCATACCCATTAATTCAGCAACTCCCCTAGATAGCTGAAACCCCTTCAGAAAGACTGGAATATTTTCTAGATAATAAATCTGGGTCTTTATCTTTCCCTTTTCTTCTTTCCCCTCTTCCCTTTGCCCCATCCCTGAACTTCCCCCTCTTCTTGTGTTTTTGTCCATAAAAGAGCAGCTTCTGTCATTCATGTGACAATGAGCCTCCTTAGGTAATTAAAGGGGAGTCTGCAGCCTGAACTACAAATGAGAGGTCATCTTTTTCAGCTTATAGTCCTACCTCTACTGGGAGTGTGATTCTGGGGACAAGAAGGAAGAAACGGTGCCAAAGCGCATGGATGGCCAATTGTGCGCCTGGCTCTTCCATGTGGAGTAGGCAGTGGGGCTGCTTGGAGCACACTTAGTGTTTGCCCTCCAGATTTTTCCATTCTCCTCATAGATGACCCATGCCTGATCTAGAATAGGGAGGCAGGGTTTTAGATTTAACTGGAAGTCTTCATTTGTATTCTTCCCAGAAGCAGACCCTGAGATGAGGGTTCTGGGAAATAAGGAGAACAGCAGTTGGGAAGAGGAGAACAAAGCCAGGGGACGACTAGAGCTTAATCCTTTGGGGAAACTCTGGGAAACAGCACAGAACACACCTCAGAGTTATCTTCCTAAGGTGCCAGATGAGGGAGTTGAGGTACTTATACACCCTCTCCTGAGACTCATGGGTTGAGGGCTGCTGGAGGCTGCGATGACAATGCCCTGACACATGGGCCTGCTTCCTGGGGGCAAAAGCCTCAGGCACAGACATACATACACTGGGGTTTGAAGTTGATTGTTACATACTGTAATAGTAACATCCAAGCAATACTAGCAGGGCACTGACAGCATCTAATACAGTTTTTTTTTTTTTTTCCACTAAAATGCAAAGGAATGTTTGCATTTCTTTATCAGAAGAAGGAAAAGAATGCCAGTCTTCCCATTTTGATGGTTGTGCCCACAAGAGCCAGCAGAGCCTAGAAGGACAATATGCTTGGTAGTGGGATCATTTGGGGCTAGTGAGGGGGCAGGGTCTGGGGAAAAAGGGCAAGGTGTCTGGTGAAGGGAGTCATTCTGGGGGTGCTGCAGTGATGATGCTAGTGGCAGCTGTGCCCTTGGCAATGGGAGTGGGGGTCTGCTACTGCAGTGAACCCTGAAAGCAGTAGGGAGGTGCTTCTTTATATCCCTTAGAGACTTCAGCAAAAAATATCCTTGAATAAGGCTAGAGTAGGCAAGGGAAAAATGGCAGGCACAGCAGTGGACTCAGCTTGATTGTGAAGCCCTTTCTTAGGCTCTGTGTGGGGCTGGAAATACCACATGTGTCCTGTTTGGTGGGGAGGGGTCCTGTTGGGTGGATAAGTGATGCTCAGAGCATTTCTAGGGCAGGAGTTGTCAAACTTTTTCCTGCTAAATATTATAGGCTTTAGGGGTACTACTGTCTCTGTTGTAACTACTCAGCTTCCCTATTGTATATCAAGAAATGGTCACAGACAATATGTAAGGAATGCGTATGGCTGTGTTCCACCACAACTTTATTTATGGATGCTGAAATCAGAATTTTATATAATTTTCATGTGTCACAAATTTTTTTTTCTGATTTTGTCCATTCATTAAAAAATGTAAAACCTATTTTTACCTTGTGAGCCACACTAAAACAGGCTGTAGGCTGAATTGGGCCCGTGAGCTGTATTTGCAGACCCTTGTTCTAGGGCTTCTCTCTGACTTGGGCTCCAGGGTTAAGGGCAGATTTCCAACCGATTCTTGACAGCGTAGGAGGGGCAAACCTCCTCCTCACTCCAGTGAGATAAGTGACTCATCCAATAATGGCAAAGGCTCAAAAGCAAGGAGATAGAACCTCATGTATGCGTGGACATTTAACTGGCTCCGGTGAAGGCTTGAAGCCCTATTTGCTAAGCTTCTGCTCATTTGCTGCTCCAGAAAGTGACAGCCTGCATGACCAGTCCACAGCCTGTTACTTTGGGGATTTTACAGAGTTCATAGAGTAAAGAGGAGACTTTGGGTAAATACAGATCAAATATTTGGGTGACACTGGTAGAGTGAAAAGGTAGACTTTTAAGCCACATCGCCTTGCATGCAGCTTCCAGCTCTGCCATTTACAGCCTAGTAATCTGAATCAAGACACTTAATTACTCTGGGTCTCAGTTTCCTCATCCGTAAAATGAGGAGCAATAATAACCCCCCTTTTAGGCTTACTATGAGGATAAAGTAAGACAATACGTGAAATGACCTTGGATCAAGCTCAGCTTGGCATCTCATCTTTACTTAATGGGTGGTTTTAAAATTATTTTTAATGCCAACTTCACAAAGTTGTGATAGAAATTAAATGAGATAAATGTGTAAAGGGCTCAGGGACATAATATGTGTTAAGAAAATGATTGCTACTATTAAAAATATGATGGAGAAAAAAAGGTTAGGTATTTCTCCATCTTCTCTTTGGGATGATGGCTCTCAAGAGGTGGGAAGAGGAGGACAATGGCACCTGCATAATTTTGATTGCAGGATATTTGTATTCTTTCCCTTTCTGAAGTTCCTGAATAGCAAATGTTTTTGACAGCAATTGGGTCTGGATGCCACGTTTTGAAGCCCAACTGACAAACAAGAGATTATGAGACTGCAGTTATCTTTTGCCAGCTGCGTGGAAAAATCCTGTCGTTTGGCATCACACAACTATGAATTCTTTTATCTCTTTCTCCCTTCTTATGTGCTCCTGGAGCATATGTAAGCAAGCTCTGACATTGATAACACGTTCTTATTAACTATTATCTGAAAGATGGGATGCCAACTTAGGAGTTTTGCATTGCATATCAGATGGAAATTTCCATTGGGGAATGGAATGTTATCCACTCCTGGCCAATGACATCCCAAGGCTGAAGTTACCTTCTACATACACCATAGTCTGAGGTCATGAATTGGTTAGATTTCTGCCCAAATCTTTGCCTACTCCTTCAGAAGGAAATGGAATATGAGGCAACTATGGGCACTTAGAGGGAACAGAAAGTTGATTTTCTGTCATATAAACGTTAGCTTCTTAGGCAGTGTAGATGGAGCAGGTGACTGGAGCCAGAGGGATGGGGTTGTGCTTGTAGAAAGGCCAAATGAACAGGCTGAGTGGAGACCCTGTGGGGGCCCCTGAGATGCACCCTTTAATATTCATCCCACTCCATGTGGTCAGTCTAAGCACATCATGTAATTCCCATTTTCCTTGACAGAAATTGGTTAAGTAAAGGCATGTTATCCACTCCTGGCCAATGAGATGAGGAAAAGCCTACAGTATGTGTGTGTGTGTTGGTTGGGGGGCAGTCTGGGGAAAGTTTATGTTCTGTGAAGAAGGAACTCAGAGAGAGAGTGCCTTTTTGCCCTGTGGACTTTGCCATGAGCGCCTGGTGCTAAGGTGTCATCCTGCTATCATCCCTCTGAGAGACCAGCATCAAGTATTCCTGAAAGGCAAGAGGGATGGTTCCTGGATCCCTAAGGACAGCATTGCCTGGCAGCTGATCTCTACTTGCCTTCAAATTATAATATCTCTGTGCTTGCTCATTGTTGAAGTCAGTTTGAGTTGGAACTCTCTGTTCCTTGTAACCAGAAGGATCCTATCTGGGGCCACATTTTTGACATTGAAATATCACCAAGGTGAGAAATAAGGGAAGGGTGTGCACTAGGCATTTAGAAGAGGGGAGCGGCTGGGCGCTTTTAATGGGTTAGTGTGAAACATACCTTGTACTCTATCTGGAGCATCCTATATTAATTAACTAACTTATTAATGAGCCTGTATAAGGCACCTACTACATGGTCAGCATAGGGACAGGTCTTTCTGAGAATAAAAGAGTCATATAAAACATCATTCTAGTTGTCAAGCATCATAAAATTTAGTTGGTGGAGACAAGACTAGAAATAAAACAAAATAAGTGGTTTAGAGAAGGGCGTGATGAGTGAGTGCTAGGGTAGGTAAAAGCTTCGTGGGAGATGGAGAAAGCTAAGCTGGGCCTTAATCAGCAGAAAGAATAAAGGTGAGGACATAGAGACGTTAAGTCACATGCTCCAACACAGCCAGAAAGTGGCAGAGCTGGGGTTCAAACCCAGTATGTCTGACTCCTTCCAACCCTGGGCATGTAACTACTATGCTGGAGCATACTTATGCTCCCAATGTGTATTTGTAAGCCTGGAATGCTCATATATTAATTTATAATGAGAAATAGAACTGGAAAACATTATGAATTCAAAATCTGTGAAGCCAAGTTATATTCAGAAGGTTCCCAAGGCAGCTTGAAGCTGATTAACAGACAGGATATCCCTGACACCAGGATGGAGGCATGTGTCTTGAAGGGCTAGTCCTTCTCTTCCTGGCTAGGTACTGGTAAGAGAATGGCCAGTTTTGGAGTCTTGGGGCTCCCATTTAAACGCTCCAGGCTGTTCCTAAAGTCCTTCTTCAGTCATGGTGTAAGTCAACTGGTCAGGCCTCTAGGTGTTCATTATGTTCACATTTAATTCAGTGGTGTACTAGCAAGTGTTTAACAAATGGCTCTCTGGGGCACTGGGGGAAGCCCTAATTTGTAACATTCACCAAGTCAAGTTCCATGGTGTAAATACTCCCTCCAAGACTATTTCAAGCTACCAGCAGGAAGAGATGCACACAATCAATGGCTCTTGAGTGCTGGTACCGGCAGGCTCCAGTACACCACTATGCTCACATTGCATCCTGCCTCTCAGAGCCTTCCCAGATGCCTTGATGGGAATTATGGAATGTTCTCAGACTTTTGTAGAACATTTACCAAATTAGTCACAGCCATGTGTGTGAACTTTTTCAGTTTAATTATTGGAAAATGGCCTCACTTCCAAATTCTTGGAGAACACTGTTTTTACCTTCATGTACCGTCAACTAATAGAGCTGTAAGGTGGCCAAAGAAACCAAAGATGGATTTCCTTTCTGTATTGCCTAAAGTCCAGAGTTCTGTTAAAAATTACTGTCAAGAGTGAGGCTTGGGG
This sequence comes from Pan paniscus, assembly GCF_029289425.2. NCBI lineage: Eukaryota > Metazoa > Chordata > Mammalia > Primates > Hominidae > Pan > Pan paniscus. Next base: position 41,031,622 of record NC_085926.1, on the reverse strand, counting down.
TCTGTGCTGCACTGAGTAATACCATGGGTAGCAATAGATAAATTGGCACAGAAGAATCTTCTACAGCACCACCGCCATTCACCCCCTGCCTCACTTTGCTGTCTTACCCAACATTACATGACAGAAAAAAGAAATTGTGTTGCCTAGTAACAGCTCTGAGCAAGGGGAGACCAGTCAATACAATTCTGAATTAAGGCAACATCCACAAAAAAATCCATCTTGAGGATTTATACGAAAACCAAAGTGTAGTTATAGTCTTACAAGCTGGTGGAGAAGTCCCATTAGCTTTGGGTATTGGATTATTTAGAATAATATATCTGAGATATAGATTTCTTTTTCTGGGAAGAATAATCTACTCTGAGGCCATGAAAATCAATAGGCCACTTTGAAGACTGACTTCAGCCATTATTGGTAATGTTTTGGTTGTGTTTGTGAATCAACAATCAAGCAAAAATAAGGCCATTTAGTAGCTCACACTAAAGAGCACTACTTGTCAATTTTGCAATGAAGCCTCTCCATCCATTGAATGAAACAGCATCTCCCAAGGGCTGCTGTGAGCCTATGGAGACCCTGAAAGCTGACACCAGCACAAAGAATTAAGGATAAGTCTTCCAGGGTGGCCAGTCATCCCAGCATATTGAGACTGAGGAGTTTCCCAGGATGCTGGACTTTTAATGCTAAAACTAGGAAACTCCTTGGCAAACGGGGACAGTTGGTCGCCCTGGATCAGTGGTTCTCAACTGCAGATGATTTTGCCCCTCAGGTAGGGTTGCCAGATAAAACAGAAGATACTCTGTTAAGTTTGATTTTCAGATAGACAATGAATAATTTTTCAGTATAAGTATGTCCCAACTACTACAATGGGACACATTTAGAGTTAAAAAGAATTATTCTTTGCTTGTCTAAAATTTGAATTTAACTAGGCTTTTAACATTTTTTAAAAAAATTTTTTGTAAAACTGACAGTCTTACCCCCAGGAGATAGTTGATAATGATTGGAAGCCTCTTCGGTTTTCACAACCACAACTTCATCAGGGATGCTACTAGCATCTAGTGAGTAGAGGCCAGGCATGCTGCTAAACTTCCTATAAGGCACCAGTGCAGACAACAGCGGCCTAAAACAAAGAATTATCTGGCCTGAAATGTCAGTGGTGCAGAGGTTGGGAAATCCTGCCGTAGACCTAAACAAGCTGGTGCCACGGAGCTCTTCCTTGAGAAAACACTAAAGGATCGACGTGGGCTTCCCTGCTTCATGCACACAGATGGAAAAATGTCACATACATTCCTGACCTTTAACACTTTCAGTCTGATGGCGTCAAACAGCCATTGGGAGCTTAAGAAGTGTCTAGCAAAATGGGACAATTCCCCTTGCCGGACTCCCCCTTCCACACTTGGAAGGGTGAGGCAGTGTGTGTCATCAAACAATAGAGCAGATAAAAGCTGAATCAGGGTGGTCTCCAGGACACCCTCATCTCCCCAGACTTCTATGGTGACATTTCTTGCACTCCTCAAGTTTGTTCATGGCTTTGAAAACACAGTTTCAGAATGTCTTCATTGTTTCATACGGTACTGGCCGCGCCTGGAGTTTTCCTGAAGGAAACTGTAGCAGCAGGAATTTTGTGCAATACTATAATAAGGGGGCTTTATCCTTCCAAAAATACATCCTTTCTCCTTGTTGCCAGCTCTCCCACAGCCCTGTGAAAAATGTAGCTCAGAAGTTACTGAGGCGTTTTTCTGTTTTTCCTTTCTCACTTTAGTTCATATCAAGCAACAGAAAGCAATTCTATTATTCACACTTAGGCGTGCTAGCTTGAATGAATGAATGAATGAACAAATCAAATATCAATCCTGTTCTCATTTCCCTAGTGTGTAAGAACTGAAATGTAGAAAGTGGCATCTGCTTAAAAGGAATTGGTGAATTTGACTTCTCTAGGTATCTTATCCAAGTGGAATGAGTGTTTAATGGGCACAGAGTTTCAGTTGGGAAGATCGAAACGTTCTGGGAGATGGATGTTGGTGATGGTTGCACAACTATGTGATTATACTTAATGTCATGGAACTGTACACTTAAAAATGGTTAAAATAGTAGATTTTATGTTATGTATATTTAATCACAGTTTAAAGAAAGGAATTGGTGATACATGTCTATGCATGTAAGTTTTGATATATGCTTGCTGATTATTTATCTAAGGTCTGTTTACATATTTTCCCCCAGTAAACTTGGTACTTGCCTCATTGTCCTGTATCCTTATCCTTAAATTAATTGGACAATGCCTCTTTCTTCTTCTCCCTCTTCTTAACTCCAGCAGTCACATGAAGATAGAAATATATTTTGTCTTTGGAAGTTACTCTTTTTTTAATTTTTTAATTTTTGTGGGTACATACATAGTAGGTGTATATATCTATGGGGTACATAAAATGCTTTGAAATAGGTATGCAATGCATAATAATTACATCATGGAAAATGGGGTATCCATCCCCTCAAATATTTATGTTTCATGTTATAATCCAATTATACTCTGGAGTATACGCTGAGTACTCCAAATGTACTCAATAGTACAATTAAATTACTACTGACTATAATCACCCTGTTGTACTACAAAATACTAGGTCTTATGCATTATTTCTAACTAATGTTTTTGTATTCATTTACCATTCCCCCTCCCCTTCACAGTCCCCCATTACCCTTCTCAGCCTGTGGTCACCATCCTTCTACTCTCTATGTCCATGAGTTTGATTGTTTTGATTTTTATTAACAAATCCCGCAAATAAGTTAGAATATGCAGTGTTTGTCTTTCTGTGCCTGGCTTATTTCGCTTAACACAATGACCTACAGTTCCATCCATGTTGTTGCAAATGACAGGATCTCATTCTTTTTTATGGCTGAATAGAAGTCCATTGTGTATAGGTAGGATATTTTCTTTATTCATTCGTCTGTTGATGGACACTTAGGTTGCTTCCAAATCTTGGTTATTGTGAACAGTGCTGCAACAAACATGGGAGTACAGGTGTCTCTTCACTATACTGATTTCCTTTCTTTTGGGTATATACCCAGCAGTGGGATTGCTGGATCATATGGTAACTCTATTTTTAAATTTGTTGAGGAACCTCCACACTGTTCTCCACAGTGGTTGTACTAATTTACATTCCCATCAACAGTGTAGCAGGGTTCCCTTTTTTCCACATCCTCGCCAGCATTTATTATTGCCTGCCTTTTGGATATAAACCATATTAACTGGGGTGAGGCCTGCATGTCTTGTTCTTGAAGTCTCCCACAATTTCTCCACCAAGATGTGAAAATGGAAGACTAGCAGGCAAGCCTGTGGGAACCATCTGCGTCACTGGCATCTGGGAAAAGCAACCACCCAGGGCAGGATGCCACGGGACAGGGGAGCATAAGCAACTGAAAATGAAGCGGCCACAAGGCCAGAGCTTGGGTCTGTGGGCTTCACTAAAGAAAACCCAACACGGGCAGCTCTTCTAGCTGAGGAGCTAGGTCCCTGGGATGGGCCCTGATGGGGGAATCTAGACCGGGAAACTGGCATCAGCCCTGCCAAGATCCTGTTTTTGGAATCTTGATGCTAGGCACTAGGCCTCTCATATCACTCCCCTCTAGTCTCTCCACCCCTCTCCTTAAACCCCTCCAGCTCAGACATAGGACACTCTTCCAGGCTAAGGTCTCTGTTCCCTTTCACATGGAGTCTGGGGCCTGTGTTCCTGCCATGTTTACTATACTGAATCACTCCTGCCACAGCCTAAGCCCACTCCCCCTGTCTGAAATCAAGGAATCTTGGCCTGGTGAGAACCATGAAGGGACCTGAGCACTCTCTGTAAGATGTGTACAGTGATCACAGAGGAACAAATTGGACAGTGGCCTCAAAGTTCTTGGCCACCATGAGCAGCTACACATCCAAAGATGTGTCTGTGGATCCTGTCTCTTGTTCCAACCAAGTGTTCTACTTTTCTACAGAGCATGGAGCAAAAACCCTGACATGATTCACTCTGGCAAGGACGTGTCCAGGGAAAAACTGGAGGGGAGAACATTTAATGTGGGTAAAGGAACCTGGGTAAAAGTTAAAAACACACACTTTCGAAGGAATTAGCTCTGAGTGCAAGAATCAGTTTGAGTACAGTCATGGTCTTCTGCGTTAGGCCTTCTTTGAGCCCACAGAACTTTACCTATGTGGGTTGCCCAAGAGCAGGATCACAGAGAAGCCCACCTCCACCTCTTACTCATACCCAAGTCTCACTGCAAGGCAAATCTCAGGCATGTGCCTCAGCATCATGTGAGGTGAAGGTGAGTGTGAAGAGGCTCTGGCAGAGGGGCTGAGCAGAAGGGTGCATGGGCACATGCCATTCCTGGCCCAGCAACTTCTCAGCTGTGAGTACTCAGCCAGAGAAGTCTGCCTAAGCCTCGGTTTGTTCATCTGGGAAATTGAGATAATAGCACCCATCTCAAGCTACCTTTGTGAGGGCTCAAAGGGCACCTGGTGCCTAGCAGCATCCACTTGTGTGAAAGTCTCTCTTAGGTGAGGTAACCTAGAGGAAGAGCCTGAGACAGTGATTCAAGTGCATGCAGTTTATTGAGGGCGTGCTCTCAGGAGAAAGAGAACAAGGAAAACAAGATGGGGCAGGGGAATACACTAAGCAAGGAAGTGGTCCTGCTGAGTCTGCTTGAGCTTATCCCATGGGGAGCCCTGCAGCATGAATTGCAGCCTTCCAGACTGGCCCCTTCTAGAGGCCAAGGGCAATCATTGTCTACAGGCTGCCTCTAAGCGGGTAGGGAGGGTAGCAAGGAAACTCTACCTTTTAGGGGTAGAGGCAGCTCTCTGAAAGAGGCAGCTTTCATTTTGCTGAGGCCAACATTTTGAACTGCCTCATTCAGCACAGGGCAGCTGTGAGCACTCTGTAGTCAACATTCATCGCAGCTGGGGATGGGCACCCCTTGGTGAAGGAGATCTGGGTAGGGCACCATCAGCATCCACCACACGTCCTTGGCTTTTTAGAACTTCCAGCAGTAAACTACCTTGTTCAGTTGGCACAGAGGCATACCTGCCTTGTCTTGAATCTGGTGCTATCCTGAGTTGCATCATAGCAAGATGCTACTGGATGCCCCATGCCTGCAGCATCACACCATCACTGGGTGTGTCTGGGTACCACTCTTCTGATCTCACAGGAAGTAGCCAAGCCGGGGAGTCGTTTTGCCAACAGCAGTGATGAATTCATACTGACCAGCCACACCCTTTTCTTGTCACCATTTTGATCAAGTATCTCTTCTCAAAAGGCTGAGATGGGCCTGTCTGAGATCAATAACTAGAACCTTGCTTTTCCAACTGTGGCAGACAGAGCAGCAGCCTGGGCATCACCTAGGCACTTCTTAAGAAGGCAAAGTCTAGAGGCTCAGAACCATTGTCTAACAGGATCCCCAGGTGATCCACGTGTACAATGAAGCACGAGAATTGCTGGAAAAGACACTTCCCCTTTCTTTCTTCCACAGCACCATTGCAATGCTTCAATGTTTACACTTAACATGTTTGTGTCCCAGAAGAGTGGTAGCATGAAGCCAACAAGGACTTGGGTTTGAAACCCAGCTTTGTCACCAGCTAGCTAGGTAACCATGGGCAAATGGCTACACCACTCTTGAGCACTTTTTTTCTCTACAGGTAAAGAGGATAATTTCTAAATCATAAGGTTGTCATGAGACAATGTATTTAAAACACCAAACTGTGCAAAGCCCATAGTAGGCATACAAAAAAAAAATTCCCAAAGAACTAGCTTAGTGCTTGACATGAACTCGCATTTAGAAAATTTAATTGAAATGAACTGCATTTAAGCAGGCTGACTTTCAGCCTCAAGAGCCAGAATGTCTGCACATGGAGGAGGAGGGAGTTTCAGAAACTTTGATCTCACTGCCTGTTCTCATTCCTCTTGCCCTTGATGGTTTTCACAACGTGTCATCAGCTGTTGACACATGGATGGATATGTCCCTGCCTATGCAATGTCTTTGCCTTGCAATGTCTGAAAGGATGGATGGAGACTAAAGGGACAAAGAGCAGGGACAGAGGCTATGTGGCCTTGGCATTTGGAGAGCACAGGCCACCCTCTAGACTTCAAAGCAAATATAGCAATCCAGCGGAACATGCCAAATTGAGCCCTGGCTCCCATTCTGTTTGCCCTATACAGGTTATACATTTTTTAAATTACTCGAAGATCCTACATAAGCATTTTATGCCTCTCACTATTTGAGCACTTGGGGTATGCCAAGATTTTTGCATAATTTTTGTGTTTTATCTTTACAGTGGCTCTGTGAGGTGGATGCAATGGGTCTCATTTGATGGATAAGAAAAGTGATGCTCTGAGAGATAAATATGATTCCTAAAACCACACAGGAGGCTAGCGGCAGAACCACACAGGAGGCCAGTGGCAGAGTCAGGACGTAAACCTGGATCTGGCAGATTCCAGAGTTCCTAAGCCCTTGACTGTAGGCTTAGCATCATATAGGTGTGTATGTAAAGAGCTGCAAGCTGGTAAACCCCCACAAAATAAAAAAGAACCAACTAATTCCATTATCAGTTATTTATAAATTCAGAAGCTAGTTGAAAAGAAAGAGAAAAAAATGACAAATTTTTTAGGATGCCTACTCTTTCATATGCCCTTGAATGTGTGATCAAACTCACTAGAGCAAGCCCTCCTCTTCACACAAGTGCCAGAGTAAGAACAGGACCCCTCTAAAGCCTACCGCACACCCCCACCAGCAAGCTAAGGGTTGACTGGGTCCTTGAGCTACAGCCAAACCTTCAAATGGGGCTTGTCCCTGGTGACCAGCAGTTCTGCAGAGTCCTGCTCATCTGTAGGAACTATGGGGCCCCCTTGTCACCCAGCTCTGATGCTGCCTTGTCACTCCCTCAGCTCACACTCAGAATTCGCTACCCTACCATCTCCTGCCAGGAATATTCCAAGAATGTGGAGTAACAGGGGACAGCTAGGCCCCAAATCACTTCCAGTCATAATTTTATATTATATTAGCACCCTCAAACTGTGGTTCCTCTTAAAGATATCCTTTCTGGCTTTCTGTCTTCTGTAGAGTCTTGCTAGATTTACACGCTGACAGAATGTTAAAAGTGGGAAAGGTTCTGTTTCCTCATTCATACAGACCCATCTCCCACCCACAGGGATTCCTTCTTCAGCACCCCTGACAGGATGGTGATGCAGCCTATGCTTCTTCCTTTGGAAATATAAAATGTATTACCTCAGAGGGCATTCTGTACTATATTTCAGAGCTCTGAGTTTTAACAAACCCTTCTTTACACCTACCTGAAATCTGCTCCATTTTTATACAATGTATCCACCAGCAAACCTGTGTTGAGCATAGTATTAGTTATGACATAATATTACAAGTGACAGAAAACCCACTCAAATTGACTTACCCTATAAAAGGTATTACTAGAAAAAAAATGGCTCCAAGTGAGGCTTGTCCCAGAGTTCAAAAATGCCACAAAAGACCAGGTGGTGCTCTCCTTTCACTCTGCCTTCCATGGTTTTTTATTTATTCTTATTTATTTTTAGTTTTAGTTTTTGAGATGGAGTCTCACTCTGCCACCCAGGCTGGAGTGCAGTGGCGTTATCTCGGTTCACTGCAAACTCTGCCTCCTGTGTTCAAGCAATTCTCCTGCCTCAGCCTCCCGAGTAGCTGGGACTACAGGCACGAACCACCACGCCCTGCTGATTTTTGTATTTTTAGTAGAGATGGGGTTTCGCCATGTTGGCCAGGGAACTCCTGACCTCAGGTGATCCACCCGCCTCGGCTTCCTAAAGTGCTGGGATTACAGGCGTAAGCCACCGCGCCTGGCCTCCATGTTGTTTTTCCACTCATCTTTAAGCTCTCATGGCCGTCCTGGGTCAATGAGGTTGTGAGCAAAATGGCTGCTGCAGACCAGGCCTCTTACCTCATCCTCCAGGAGACCTAAGAGCAACTCTGTTGCCAGCGCCTCTCACAACTCCTAAGACTCTCTCTTATTGGCTCACATTGGGTCATGTGCCCATCTCTGAACCAATCACTGCAACCAGAGAGATGGGCTATGGAGGCAGAGAAGGGAACAAGAGACAGGGGAGCCAACTTGAGGGTACGGGGAGGGAGGAGGGAGAGGATGGGAAAACTACATGTCAGGTTCTATGCTTATTACCTGGGTGGTAAAATAATGTGTACACCAAACCTCTGTGACACACAATTTACCTATATAACCAACCTGCAGATGTACCCTTGAACCTAAAATAATAGTAAAAAAAAAAGACTTGAAATGAAAGAGGGGTAAATTCTCTTAAGGAAAATGAGAACACCATTGACAAGAGAAGGTGGGAATAAACACTGGTCAGGAACCCACAAATGCCTCCTACCATTCTTTGCTTATTGACAGCCACCATGCTGGTTACTGAGGATGGCAAGTTGACTGAAACTCAACCCCTACCTAAAGAAGCCAATAGCTACACACGAACAGAAAAACAAATACTGCATGTTCTCACTTATAAGTGGAAGCTAAACATTGAGTATACATGGACACAGAGAAGGGAACAGGAGACAACGGAGCCAACTTGAGGGTAGGGGGTGGGAGGAGGGAGAGGATGGGAAAACTACTGATCAGGTTCTATGCTTATTACCTGGGTGGTAAAATAATTGTGTACACCAAACCTCTGTGACACACAATTTACCTATATAACAAACATGCACATGTACTCTTGAACCTAAAATAAAAGTTTTAAAAAAAGAAGCCAATAGCTTGGTGGGAACACTCATTATTACTGTACAAGGTTCATATCAGTGCTACTACATTCTGGAGTAGAGAAAATACATCCTCTTTTTATTGAGGGATCTTCCAAGCATCTGAAGACAACTTGCCCACCTCTTCAAAATCTCCCCTAAGTTAAACATCCCTGGCGTATCCAGTTTTAAGCCCTCTGACTTGGCTGCAAGACTCAGACTATGACAGTCCCTTCCTGGGAATAATATGAACACAGTGCACGGAATTGAACCTGATCTCCGGAAACAATGGGACTGCCTTAGGCTGGGATCCCCAGCAATAGAATCTGTGACAAGGATTGATACTGAAAGGGCAAAAACTAAAAGCATTCCCCTCAAAAACTGGAATAAGATAAGGATGGTCACTCTCACTACTCCTATTCAACATAATACTGGAAGTCCCTGCCACAGCAATCAGGAAAGAGAAAGGAAAAAAAGGCTTCCAAGTAGGAAAAGAAGAAGTCAAACTATTTCTCTTCACTGGTGATATGATTCTTTACCTAGAAAACCCTAAAGACTCTGCCAAAAGGCTCTTGAAACTGATAAATGAATTTAGTAAAGTTTCAGGATACAAAATCAATGTACAAAAACTAGTGACATTTCTATATACCAATAACATTCAAGGTGAGAGCCAAAGCCAGAACACAATCCCGTTTACAATAGCTACAAAAAAAGTTACCTAGGAATACATGTAATTAAGAAAGTGAAAGATCTCTACGAGGAAAACTATGAAACACTGCTGAAAGAAGTCATAGGTGACACAAACAAATGGAAAAACATTCCATGTTCCTGGATTAGAAGAATCATTATTGCTAAAATGGCCATACTGCCCAAAGCAATCTACAGATTCAGTGCTATTCCTATCAAGATACCAACATCATTCGTCACAGAACTAGAAAAAAAAATCCTAAAATTCATATGGAAAAAAAAAAAAAAAGAGCCCAAAGAGCCAAAGCAAACCTAAGCAAAAAGAACAAAGTCAGAGGCATCACATTACCTGACTTCAAACTATACGTAAGGCCACAGTAACCAAAACAGCATGGTACTGGTACAAAAACAGACACATTGACCAATGGAACAGAATAGAGAACTCAAAAATAAAGCCATACACCTACAGTCAGCTGATCTTCAACAATGCCAACAAAAATAAGCAATGGGGAAAGAACTCCCTGTTCAATAAATAGTGCTGTGATAGCTCTCTAGCCACATGCAAAAGAATAAAACTGGGCACCTACCTTTCACCATATACCAAAATTAACTCAAGATGAACTAAATATTTAAATGTAAGCCCTCAAACTATAATAATCCTAGAGAAAAACCTAGGAAACACCATTTTTGACACCAGCCTTGGGAAAGAATTTATGACTAAGTCCTCAGAACAATTGCAACAAAAACAAAATTGGCAAATGAGACGTAAATAAAGAGCTTCTGCATAGCAAAATAAACTATCCACAGAGTAAATGGAAACCTACAAAATGGGAGAAAATATTCACAAACTATGCATCCAACAAAGGGCTAATATCCAGAATCTATAAGGAACTTAAACAATTGACAGAAAAAACAAACAACTCCATTAAAAAATGAGCAAAAACATAAACAGACACTTCTCAAAAGAAGACATATAAATGGCTAACAAACATGAAAAAATGCTCAACATTACTGATCATCAGAAAGATGCAAATCATAACCACAATGAAATATCATCTCACACCACTCAGAATGGCTATTATTAAAAAGTCAAAAACAATGAATACTGGCGAGGGTGTGGAGAAAAGCGTATGCTTAAACACTGTTGGTGGGAATATAAATTAGGTCAGCCACTGTGGAAAGCAGTTTGAAGATTTCTCAAAGAACACAAATCAGAGCCACCATTCACTTCAGCAATCCCATTAGTGGGTATTCATCCAAAAGAAGATGAATTTTTCTATTAAGAAGGCACATGCATTTGCATGTTCATCACAGGACTATTCACGATAGCAAAGACATGGAATCAACCCAGGTGCCCATCAATGGTGGATTGGATAAAGAAAATGTGGTACATACATACCATGGTATACTATGCAGCCATATAAAGGAACAAAATCATGTCTTTTGCAGCAGCATGGACGCAGCTGGAGGCCATTATTCTAAGTGAATTAATGCAGGAACAGAAAACCAAATACCACATGTTCTCACTTTTAAGTAGGAGCTAAACAATGGGTACTCATGGACATACAGATAGGAAAAATAAACACTGGGGACTACTAGAGGGAGGAGGGAAGGAGGCAAAGGTTGAAAAACTATTGGGTACTATACTTAATACCTGGGTGATGAGATCAGTTGTACCCCAAACTTCAGCATCATGCAATATACCCAGGTAACAAACCTGCATGCACATGTACCCCCGAATCTAAAATAAAAGTTAAAATTATAAAAATAAATAAATAAATAAATATTGTAAAAAACAAGCCAAAAAAACACAATGATATATTTAGGTTTATTTATTTTGTGTGTCAAAATAAATTCTTGTTTTACTCAGAAAAAATAAAGGATTTATCTTGGAGGTGATCTCAGGAGATACCAGTACGGTAGGTAGGGTAGAAAAACTGATGCAGAGTGGTTAATGAGCAGGTTATCACCATGGGCAACTGGGGCTCACCCCTCCCAGGGAATTCTGGGAGACCATGAAGAGCATGCCATAGAGCAGCCCCAGTCAAGGAGAATGAGGCTGGGTAGTTAGTTCTCAACTGCCATCTGTCTATTGGTTAAAGCTGCTCCAAGGGTAGTGTTGTGATTTGAGTATGGTTTGTCTGGTTCTGCCAAGTCTCATGTTAAAATTTGATCCCCAACGTAGGAGGTGGGGACTGGTGGGAACTCTTTGGGTCGTCGAGGTAGATCCCTCATGAATGACTTGGAGCCATTCTCTCATTCTCTCAGGAGTGAGAGCTGGTTGTTAAAGAGCCTCCTCCCTCCTCCCTCTTCCTCCCTCCCTCCTCTTCCTCCTCCTCCACCTCCTCCTCCCTCCTCCTCCTCCTCCTTCTTCTTCTTCTTCTTCTTCTTCCTCTTCTTCTTCCTCTTCTTCTTTTCTCTCTCTCTTCCTCTCTCAGCATGTGATCTCCATACATGACGGCTCCCCTTCGCCTTCCACCATGAGTGGAAACAGACTGAAGCCCTCACCAGAAGTAGATGCCAGCACCATGCTTCTTGTACAGCCTGCGGAACCGTGAGCTGAATGAACTTTTTTTCTTTATAAATTACCCAGGCATAGGTATTCCTTTGTAGCAACACAAATGGACTAAGCGAGTGTTAACTTCCTAGCACCCTGGCCTGCCCCAAGCACAGGCCAAACACAGCCCTAAGGCCAGTGAAGCCACAGTTAGACAGGTGGGGAGGCTGTGGTCTGAAGGACAAAGACCCCAGTCAATCAATCAATAGTTTGTGCCAGGCACAGTGGCTCACACCTATAATCCCAGCACTTTGAGAGCCTGAGGCAAGAGGATCACTTGAGCCCTTCTTCATTAAGAAGTTGTTGGCCTTAAGGGGACCGTGAGTGGAGAGGGAACATGGAAAATCATTAACAGCACTTGTGACAGGGACTACTACTCCCCTCGAGCTGGACACTCACTCCGCTTCTACATGAACAATGTTAGCACCCAGACATCTTATAAGCTAAGACTGAATCTGTGGTTTCAGAAAATAAACAACCCAGGACTCGATCCCACAGATCAAGCGTTTGGTGCCCACCAGCACTTCCCATTACTCCATCCTGTACCTGTGCCCTTGGGTTTTGAATTAAATGTTGTGTCATGCATTTCTCCCTGGAAATTTTCACTGTTACGGTTTCAGCCCAAGACTCCAGCCTTTTGAAATCACCTGGTCTCTTGACTGGATTATCCATTGCACTAACTCTGCCTCCCTGCTTCAATCATGACCAAGTCTTAAATGTTGCCTTTTGTCTTTTTGTTTTCTTCAACTTTTTATGATACAAGCTATACCTATTCATAAGGAAAATTCATTAGAAAAATTAAATCAGTAAGATGAAGGAGAAAAAATTGCCTACTCTCCCATCACCCAGGGGTAGCTGCTGTTAATGTTGTAGTTTGTTTTCTTATAAAATTTTATGAACACATGAAAATATTTTTGCTACAAAAATGGGATCATATGATATATTATTTTACACTCCTCCCTTCAGAAGGTGAAATTTAATTCTCTTTCCCTCAAATATGGACTGGGCTTAGTGACTTACTTCTCACATATAAAAAAGAAAAAAATAATAGTTTTATAGTGGAAAAATCTGGCAAACACCACCTTAACCAAGTGATCAGGTTAAAATCACCACTGATAAGTCATGTTGATATCACGTGCTCTCTGTTGCAATGCAATGAGAAGGGCACTTCGCCTCAGTGGCAATGTTCTTCCCCAACACCTGTAACTCTATCTAATCTTGAAAAAACATCAGATAAACCCCAGTTGAGGGACAGCCTCCAAAACATCTGGTAAGTCTTCTTCAAAAGTGTCAAGATCATGAAAACAAGAAAAGACAGAAATGGCCACAGATTGGAGAATACTAAGGAGACATGACAACTAAATGCAATGGGTTATCCCAGAGTGGATCCTGGAACAGAAAAAGAGCGTTATGGAAGACTGGTAAAATTTGAATGAAGTTGGTAGTTTAATAAATAAAATTATATGGTTACTAATATCTTAGCTTTGATAAATCATGGTTATGCAAGATGTTAATATTCAGGGAAGCTTGCATGAAAAGTATACCAGAACTCTCCGTGCCATCTTTGCAACTGTACTATAAATCTAAACGGATTTCAAAATAAAACCATTGTTATTAATAAATATATACATGCTAAACATCTTTCCAGTTCAATTGAGATCCACAATAACATTTTTGATGGCTGCCCAGCATTTTATTATATAGAGATACAAAATTTTACTTAATCAATATCTAATGTTCCCCCTCAATGTTTCTATTTTGACAAACTGGCATGATAATTCTCTTAAATTTCCTTTGTGCACTGCCTTTAGGATAACTTTCAAAAGGTAGAATTTCTGGGTGCAATCTCTTTTCTAGTGTCTGGAAATACCTGCACCATTACTACCTAAAAAGCTTGTCTAAGGTGCAGTTGCTTAGCTGACACCCTGGATGTGCTGAACTCAGATATCTAGGAGTATAGGCCTAGGAATCTGCATTGTCACAAGCAGGGGCAAAGATTGTCATAGGCAGTATTGTTTGAGAAATATCGCTTTGGTCTTTGATAAACTAAAAAGGGTTGCAGATGCCATGGTTGGCCCAGGCCCTCCACAAGGCCTGCATTGACACCCCATGTACCAACTGGACTTTTGTAGGTGGGGAATCTGTGGTCTGAAGGATGAGGAACCCAGTTAATTAATCAATAGTTAGTTTGGGCCAGGCACAGTGGCTCACACCTATAATCCCAGCACTTTGAGAGGCTGAGGCGAGAGGATCGCTGGAGCCCAGGAATTGAAGACCGGCCTGGGCAACAAAGTGAGACCCTCATCTCCTCATCTCTACAAAAAAAAAAAAAAAAAAAAAATTATCCAAGTGTGGTGGTGCACGCCTGTAGTCCCAACTAATTGGGGTGCTAAGGTGGTAGGATCACTTGTGCCCAGGAGGTTGAGGCTGCAGTAAGCCATGTTCAGGTCACTGCACTCTAGCCTGAGTGACAGAGCAAGACCCTGTCTCAAAAAAAAAAGAAAAGAAAAGAAAAGAAAAAAGTTACTTCGGGGCCGTAGGCTTTGCAGAGTGTGCTGAGGGAAACATAGGCTGTGGCCACGGCAGTGGAGCTTTGCTCGTTTAAAATCCAAAAGCAGAGCTAAGTGGGAGAAGGTGGGTAGCTGAACTGCCCATCACCTCAGACTTCCTTCCCCTCTACAAACCCAGGAGCTGCCGGTGGATATCACCTCCCTTGCCTGGGCTTGAGAAAAGGGGAGAGTGGTGCTTCAATTTGTCAGAAAAGTGGTCTTTCCAGCTTTCTGGGTGACCAACTCATGCTGACTTGCCTGGGACTTTTTCCATTTTCACTGAGAGTCCTGAGTCCCGGGCAACCCTTTAGTCCCAGACAAACCTGGGCGTTTAGTTACCCTAAGTGGCCCAGAGAGAACCCTGGGCCCTAAATCAGAAATCTGGCCCTACTCAATGATGAGGATAGAACAAATCCCAGAGCTCTGAGGTTTGGAGGGTTGACCAAGGGGAGAAATCCAAGATGCTCCTGAGCCCTCAATCTGCCTGTTTCCACAGCACATCACTGTCTGCTTCCAACACCCTCTATGTGCCATGTCGTCTGTGTGGGCAGCTGTCTCACCCCTCTAGTCTCCTTCTAGGCATCAGCCAACACTTACTCAAATATTAAAATTCAGTTCCAGTATCACCTCCTCCAGGTATACTTCATGTCTCTCCACAGGCTGGGTTAGATGACAATGCCCCTGTGCTCCCTTTTTCAGGGAGCACTCAATCTCTCTCCAGGAGAGAATCACAAACACCAAATTCCTACTCTCCCACTTAACAGCTATGTGACATTGGGCAAGTGACTTAACCTCTCTGAGCCTTAATAATAGTACCTACCTCCTAAAGGGAGCACGGGATTAGATTCAGTGAGATAATGTATGTGTATATTTAACTCCAGTCAGAGGAGATCCAGGTGTTGTGAGGCCTGAGGCTTACACAACTCAGGAACTCTCTTTAACTGATAAAACCCATAAAATTACCAATACAAAATTAGGTAAGAAAATGAATACTTAGGATAAGAAATGGCAACGAATTATAAATTTTTAAAAGCTGACTGATATGGTTTGGCTGTCCCCACCCAAATCTCATCTTGAATTGTAGTTCCCATAATCCGCACCTGTAATGGGAGGGACCCAGTAGGAGGTAATTGAATCATGGGGCAGTTACCGCCATGCTGCTGTTCTCATGATAGCGAGTGATTTCTCACGAGATCTGATGGTTTTGTAAGGGGCTTTTACCCCTTTTGCTTTGCACTTCTCTGTCCTGCTGCCCCATGAAGAAGGACATATTTGCTTCCCCTTCTGCCATGATTGTAATTTTCCTGAGGCCTCCCCAGCCATAATGAACTGTGAGTCAATTAACCCTTTTTCCTTTATAAATTACACAGTCTCGGGTATGTCTTTATTAGCAGCATGAGAATGGACTAATACACACCCAAGAAATTACAAAATCAAAAAAAAGCATGTCGTTTTTATTAAATAACTGTCCCCTCTAAAAATACCTTTTCCCTGATTTTTTTTGGCTGCTTCTCTTTGATTACCTCCTGACATGGCACCAAGTTTATAATGTTATTTTTCTCTAAAGCCAACAGTTGGATAATTTGGACTTTCCTCTACCATGGTTCATCAATTATTTTTCATTATCAATAGTTTTTTAAAGTTTCTTGTAGCTTCACAACTCATCGCTGGTAAGGTCATGTACATTTTTAGGACTATTGTCAAATTTAGGAATCTCCTCTGAAGCTGACAAGTTTCAGGGTTTTGTGTTTTCTTATGCAGTGACCCATCTTTAACTATGCTTTGGGTTGAAGGTGCTCATTAACCAGTTTGCCATTCACATAATCATCATGGTGGCGCACTAGGAGGCCAATGCCATCACATCTGACAAGGGATAACATTCATTGTGTTGAGGCATTGAGTTAAACAGAATCCTTCACTTACAATTTCATGTGTCTAGTAACTGGAGGAAATTTCCTCAGAATATATTTCAAATCTTGTTTTTCCTCCTTCCGTCATGCAGTTCCATTGTGAGTGCTGTGGCTTGTGTTTCACATCGTGTGACAACCTGTGGCCCTGCATCTCCCAGACATAGTGCTAGGTGAGTCAGCTGTGTGGGTGGCAATCAAATTCTTGAAAGTCATTCTTACACTGGGACATCCAGCATAACTTAGCTAAGCCCCAAAGTGACGGTGAACCACATCCCTCCACATCCAATAGCATGAGTGACCAGTTCATCACCACCTTGGCCAGATCCCTGAACTGCCTGTGACTACTGCAACTGCACCCCACCCTAAGGGCAGTGTGATAGAGCAGGCATCACAGTGGAGAAACATGGTGGTTTTCATGGGTTGTTATTAAAATATCTTGCTTTTGTAAATTTACAAACACATGGCACCCTGGGTCCCAGGGCCTTGGAAGAAGCCTGTGTAAGGGAAGGGAACTCAAACTTACATTTAGTTAGCTTCACAAAGATCAGTCCTGCCTCCAGCAGCAGGTGACAGAATATCCAGCTCAAAGTGGCTCCCAAAACAAGAAATCTTACTGACACACATAACTGAAATCAGAAATGAGCAGTCTGAGGAATTCATCCGTAGTTTCTCATGTTCACCAGAGACCCAGGCTCTCTCTGCATTTCCTCTCTGCCTTCTGCAGAGCCAGCTTTGTCTTACACCTGGATCTCCTCCAGTGCTTGAGATGGCTGTCAGGAGCCACCTGTCTTTCTGCCTCCTTCAAGAACTACTATAGACCCTTCAACCACCCTCTACTTGAGTCTCATTGACTTAAAATGGGTCACTCACTGGTCTTAAACCGATCGTAGGCCAGGCCATAGGGATTACTTCTAGCCCATCAAGTCCATGCCTGGAGCTGAGATCAAGGCTCCAATCCTCACTGCTACTCCTCCATGGGGATGGAGGAGCCAAGCTGTTAGAGTCTCACAAAGGTCAGAGGTCATCCACAGTCAGTAGCCTACAGGGAACACACAGAGTCATTTTCAACACTCTTTCTGTGGAAAGATGCCTTCAGAGCTCCAAACCATCTATTCACTCTTTTGTTTATTAAATAAGCTTGTACAGATGCCTACTGGGGCCAGGCCCTGTGCTATAAACTGGGAAATCAAGATGGGACTCAGATATAGCCCTCACCCTTCAGTGAGCAGTCTAGTTCAGGAGAAATGAGAGCATATCGCTGCAATAGAGAATGAGAAGCTCAGCCTAAGCACAAAAGAAGGTCCAGGAAAAACTTCGAAGAGAAACACCACTAGATCATCTTTGAGGAGAAAGAGTGAGGGAGAGGATGTGACAGGCAGAATGATCCAATTGTGCAAAGGCCTAGGGTATAGACAAGGGCATGTGTGGATCCACATGGCTGGAGGATGGGGAGAACTTGGTGTCTGCTGGGTAAGAACTGCCTCCCACCTTCCAGTTGGAAGTGAGCACATCATGTAGGTCTTTGTGCTGGGCTTTGGGCCTGGGCTTCACCCTGAATGTGATGAGTGGCCAATGAAGATTATTCAGTCAGAGAGCAACACAGTTAAATTCAGATTTAAAAGCCTGCTTTTTAAAGTAGGTATGGAGGAGTGATGGGAGGAACACCATTTAGGAGTTGAGCAGAAATTATTTCAAATTCTGCTTAGTTGGCTGGAGTGGTATTCCCTCTGAAACAGACACCTCCCAATTCCCCAACACACACACATGTGCACGTGTACACACACACACACGGAGCTTCTACCAACCACTTCTGAGAGAACCCTAAACACCACCAAAAGTAGCTTCTTTCCTGGTGTTGGCCATTGTCAGCCATCTCACAGCTCCTAGTGTGTATGTATGTTAGTGTGTATGTGTGTGTGTTGGGGGTTGGTAGGGGCTGATCAGGAACCAGCTTCTACCTCTCACTACTTGATGCTCAGACTCTCTGCAAAGAGACCTGGAATCGTGTATGAAACAGAAACTGAGCCCTTAGTGTCCGTTTGAAACTCCCTCTGTCTCTTGAAAACCCTGAAATGGCGAAAGATAAGGATGGGACAAGGAGAGAGTACCAGCTTTGCACTCAGTCACTATATGATCTTGAGATAGATGTTTTATGTTCCCAAGTTTCTGTTTCCTCATGTGTAAAATGGGAAAGAGTATTCTCAGTTTTACCTACTTCCTGGGAGACTAAAATGGAACTAAGAGAATAAATTGCTGGAATGGAAGAGCTAAATGTTTCTTTTTAGGAATATCTGTGTGGAACAGGCATATAACAATATTAATAACATTTAATTTATTGTTATGTATGTGAATAACATTTATTGAGTACTGTCTTTGAGCCAGGCAACTTCATTACCCCTTTTAATTCTCAAATGACAGATAAGGAAGGGGATGGCCCAGAGGGGTTAACCAATGTCCTCACAGTCACAGGCCTGGTTAGGGGCAAAGCCAAGATTCTAACTCAGTGCTATCTGGCTCCAGTGGTGCTCTATTGTTACCACTCCAGACTGTCAGCTGAGAACAACTTAGAAGTTTTATGATTTGCACTCCAAACAAAATTTAAACCGGAATGGCATATACCATTTCCACACTCTTGGAAAAGACAAGAGGTCCCCATATATCAGGTACGTATTTGGAGCAAACCAAGACTTAACAGGATCTAACTTCAGAAGAGTAAGAGTAACTTCCAGGGGGCAGAGCAAGATGGCAGAATAGAAGGCTCCACCCATTGTCCTCCAAGCAAGAACACAATTTTAAAAACTATTTATACACACACACAAAAAAACCTTGATAAGAGCCAAAAATCAGGTGAGCACTAAAAACAGTCTTTTTCCTGTCTCTGAAGGGTAAGTCCCAGGCCAGGCAACATTCACCACTAACTGACTGAAGAACCCTTGGACCTTGAGGGAACATTGGTGGTAGCTTGGCAATACTCTCTGTGGGCCTGTGGTGGTGGCGGCCACAGGGTGAGGCTCCTTTGACTGTGGAAAGGGGAGGGAAGAGTGGGAAGGACTGTGTCTTGTAGTTTGAGCGACAGCTCAGCCACAGTACAATAAAACACCACGTAGACATCTATGGTTTTTGACTCTAGTTCCTGGCTGGAGCATGGTACCTCGATAGCTGCCCAGGGCCTGGAAGAACTCACCACCCTAAAGGAAAAGACACAGGCTTGACTGGCTTTGCCACCTGCTGATTGTAGAGCCCTAGGGCCTTGAATGAACATAGGCGGTACCCAGGGAGTGGTTACAGCAAGCCTTGGGTGAGATCCAGCACTTTGCTGGCTTTAGATCTGTCCAAACACAGTACTAGTTGTGGTGGCCACAGGGATTCTTGTGTCACTCTACACCCAGCTTCAGATGGGTCAGAACAGAGAAAGACACTCCGTTTGTTTGGGAGAAAGTAAGGGAAGAGAACAAGAGTCTCTGCCTGGTGACCCAGAGAATTCTGGATCTTCTCCAAGACTACCAAGGCAGTAAATCTATGAGTCTGCAAGGACCACAGCATTAGTGGGCTTTAGATAGACCCCTCACAACACCTAAGTCCTTTAGAATGTATGGAATGCCTTCCTTTCCAAGAAGGATGAGTACAAACAAGTTCAGACTGTGAAGACTATAATAAATACCTAACTCCTCAATGCCCAGACACAGACAAAAATCTATAAGTATCAAGACAATCCAGGAAAGCAAGACCTCACCTAAAGAACTAAATAAGGCATCAGGGACCAATCCTGGAGAAACAGAGATAAGTGACCTCTCAGAGAATTCAAAATAGCTATTTTGAGAAAACTCAAATTCAAGATAACACAGAAAAGGAATTCAGAATTCTATCAGACAAATTTAACAAAGAGATTGAAATAATTACAAATAATTAAGCAGAAATTAAGCACACCCCACTTTCAGTATTGGACAGATCTTCCAGACAAAAAGTCAACAAAGAAACATCAGACTTAATCTGCACTATAGATCAAATGGACTTAATAGATATTTACAGAACATTTCATCCAACAGCTGCAGAATACACATTCTTTTCCTCAGTACATCGATCATTCTCAAGTATAGACCATACATTCAGTTACAAGACAAGTCTTAAAACATTCAAAATGTGGTGGCTCATGCCTGTAATCCCACCACTTTG
Source organism: Pan paniscus (assembly GCF_029289425.2). Taxonomy (NCBI): domain Eukaryota; kingdom Metazoa; phylum Chordata; class Mammalia; order Primates; family Hominidae; genus Pan; species Pan paniscus. The sequence continues at coordinate 41,010,992 of NC_085926.1, read as the reverse complement.
GGAGGCCAAGGCAGGCGGATCACCTGAGGTCAGAAGTTTGAGACCAGCCTGGTCAACATGGCAAAACCCCATCTCTACTGAAAATATAAAAAATAGCTGTGCATGGTGGCACACCATTGCAATCCAGCCTGGGTGACAGAGTGAGACTCCATCTCAAAAAAAAAAAAAAAATTAAATAATATCAAGCATCTTCTCTGACCATAATGGAATAAAAGTAGAACTCAATAATGAGGAATTTTGGAAACTATACAAACACATGGAAATTAAACAATATGCTCCTGAATGACCAGTGGGTCAGTGAAGAAATTAAGAAGGAAATTAAAAAATTTCTTGAAACAAATGATAATGTAAACACAACACATCAAAACCTATGGGATACAGCAAAAGCGGTACTAAGAGGCAACTTTATAGCTACAAGTGCCTATGTATAAAAAAAAAGAGGAAAAATGTCAAATAAACCACCTAACAATGCATGTTAAAGAACTAGAATAGCAAGAGCAAACAAACACAAAAATAGTAGAGGAAAAGACATAATAAAGATCAGAACAGAAATAAATGAAATTGAAAAGAAGAAAACAATACAAAACATCAATGAAACAAAAAGTTGGTTTTTTTTAAAGTTAAACAAAATTGACAAACCTTTAACCAGGCTAAGAAAAAAGAGAGAAGACCCAAATAAGCAAAATCAGAGGTGAGAAAAAGACATTACAATTGACACTGCAGAAAGTCAAAGGATCATTAATGGCTACCATGAGCAACTATATGCCAATAAATTGGAAAATCTAGAAGAAATGGACAAATTACTGGATACATACAACCTACCAAGATTGAACCATGAAGAAATTCAAAAGCTAAACAGATCAATAACAAGTAATGAGATAGAAGTCATAATAAAAAGTCTCCAAGCAAAGAAAAGCCCTGAACTGATGGCTTCACTGCTGAATTCTACCAAACATTTAAAGAAGAACTAATACCAATCCTGCTCAAACTATTCTGGAAAATATAGGAGGAGGAAATACTTCCAAACTCATTCTATGAGGCCAGTATTACCTTGAGAAAGACACATAAAAACAATAACAACTACTACAGGCCAATATCTCTGATGAATATTGTTGCAAAAATCCTTGACAAAATACTAGCAAACCAAATTCAACAATACATTAAAAATATTATTCACTGTGATCAAGTGAGATTTATCCCTGGGATGCAAGGATAGTTCAACATATGCAAATCAATCAATGTGACACATTATATCAACAGAATGAAGGACAAAAACCATATGATCATTTCAATGGATACTGTAAAAGCATTTGATAAAGTTCAACATCCCTTCATGATAAAAACCCTCATGAAACTGGGTATAGAAGAAGCATACCTCAACATAGTAAAAGCCATATATGAAAGACCCACAGCTAGTATCATATTGAATGGGGAAAAACTGAAAGCCTTTCCTCTAAGATCTGGAACATGACAAGGATACCCACTCTCACCACTATTATTCAACATAGTACTAAAATTTCTAGCTACAGCAATCAGACAAGAGAAAGAAATAAAGGGAAAGGAAGAAGTTAAATTATCCTTGTTTGCAGATGATGTAATTTTGTATTTGGAAAAACCTAAAGACTCCACCAAAAAACTATTAGAACAGATAAACAAATCAAGTAAGGTTGCAGAATACAAAATCAAAAACCAAAAATTAGTAGCATTTCTATATGCCAAGAGTGAACAATCTGAAAAAGAAATCAAGAAAGTAATCCCATATACAATAGCTACAAATAAAATTAAATACCTAGCAATTAACCAAAGAAGTAAAAGATTACTATAAAACACTGATGAAATAAATTGAAGAGGACACCAAAAAAATGAAAAGATATTCCATGTTCATAGATTGGAAGAATCAATATTGTTAAAATGTCCATGCTACCCAAAGCAATTGACAGATTCAGTGCAATCCCTATAAAAAACAAAAACAAAAACCAATGACATTCTTCACAGAAATAGAAAAAACAATCCAAACATTTCTATGGAATTACAAATGACCCAAAATAGCCAAAGCTGTCCTAAGCAAAAAAACAAAACGGGAGGAATCACATTACCTGACTTCAAAGTATATGACAGAGGTATAGTAACCAAAACAGCATGGTACAGATACATAGACCAATGGAACAGGATAAAGAACCCAGAATCTAATCCACACACCTACAGTGAACTCATTTCCAACAAAGATGCCAAGAATTTACAGTGGGGCAAAGACAGTCTCTTTAATAAATTGTGCTGGGAAGACCAGATATCCACATGCAGAAGAATGAATCTAGACCCCTGTCTCTTGCCATATACAAAAATCAAATCAAAATGGATTAAAGACTTAAATCTAAGACCTCAAACTATGACACTTCTGCAAGAAAACATTGGGGAGACTCTCCAGGACATTGATCTGGGCCAAAAATTTCTTGAGTGATACCCCACAAGCACAGGCAACCAAAGCAAAAATGGACAAATGGAATCACCTCAAGTGAGAAAACTGCTGAGCAAAGGGAACAATCAACAAAGCAAAGAGACAACACACAGAATCGGAGAAAATATTTGCAAACTATCCATCTGACAAGGGGATAATAACTAGAATATATAAGGAGCTTAAACAACTCTGTAGTAAAAAATCTATCTTTTTAGATTTAATGGGATTTTTAATCCAATTTTTAAAATGGGCAAAAGATCTGAATAGACATTTCTTAAAGAAAGACATACAAATGCTAAACAGGCATATGAAAATGTGCTGAACATCATTGAACATCAAAGAAATGCAATTCCAAACTACAATGAGATATCAGTGAGAGTGTGTCAGAACTTTTGGGATTAAGTTCTTATCTTCATTGTCATGAGACGTATGTGTGAGCTGTCATTCTGGGGCCCTGGCAGTGGATCTTTTAGGAAAGCCAGGTTCCCATATCTCTAGCTTTCTGGACCAGCCTATAAACTTGGTCTTTAGCAATCTCTGCATCACTCTCTGGGGAAATTGGAGGAAGGGGGCTCACTGCTTTCTAGTCAGGGCCTGTATTGGAGAGAACAAATTCGAGTCAGCTCTGTAACTCTGAGTTTGAAAAGATACAAATCACAATGGAAATTCTGGCCAAGCATAGTCCTGTTGGAGCAGTATGTATGTGTTACTTCTTCCAGCACTCCTCCTTAGTTACCAGAAATGTGCTCTTATGCCCTAATGAGAACCCCAAGGGTTTATAAATTTCCCCTGGCCTAGCTGGAGACTCTCTGAAGACAGAAGAGGTTAAAAATGTGTCTTAAGCTTCAGGCAATTATAGCAACCTTGCAGAACCCCTGACACCAAGGGGATTTATATTGGATTTTCTCTAATATTAACATGATCGAGTACAGTTGAGCACAGGTCTAAGGGGCACCTGGTTCTCCAGGAAAGTATCTTCTGGTTTGGGACTTAAAGAAGACAATATGATGCTTGGGGTCCAGACTTTGCCAGAAAAATATAATCAGGACATGAAAGAGCCCAAGAATTAGAGCCTCACGCTCCTGTTTTTAACACCTGTGCTGAAGGGAGGCTTTGGAGAGACAGAGGTCACACACACAACTTCATTCACAGAATGTCCTGAAGGAGAGAGCAGACCTTTTCCACTCAAGCCAGTAGTACATCATGGGGGCAGAAAGAAAGGCTGGAGACCCTCTGGGGGGTCTACAACAGCAGTGGATCTCAAAGTGTGGCCCCAGGATCAGCTGCACTGGCATTTCCTGGGAAGTCGTTAGAAATGCAAATTTCTGGCCTCCAACTCGAGCTGCTGAATAAGAGACTCTGGGGTGGAGCCCAGTAATCCATGCTATTACTAAGTTCTGAAGGAGACTGTGATACCTACTTAACATTTGAGAACCACTATTCTACAACAAACAAGGGAGACTAGATCCAGCCTTCAGATGCACTTTTATTGACCAGAGTAGTGTTTTGAACATTTTTAAACTAGTTTCCAATGTTTCAAAATGGGTGTCTTTTTTTTTCATGAAAATCCACATTTCTGGCTTTTCTTGGGGAAAAAAAATAGGAAAATCTAGACACAGAGGACTCACACACCTATTTGGAAATAATTGTCTGGAGCTGAGAAGAGGCTGCCACTCTGAGAAAGGTCACAAGCCCTCCTGGGAGCAGCGGCCCCTCATTACCTATCTCACTGGCCAGCTTTGCTTCTTTCCACCTGGAGGCATTTGAGCCATTGGCCTGTGATCTATATAATGTCTGGCGTCATCTCAAGCTGAAGTTCATTCAACACGCATTAGCTGAACGCTGAGACTTTCTGCTGCCCTCATAACCTTCTCTCCCTGACCCTTATAATTCTCTTCCCACCCCAACCTCAACTCCTTCTACTTTTTGCTCAGATGGAGAAAAAGGAACAGACTTAGTGTTCCCAGACTTAGCACAATATCCAGAGCACAGCCATGGGAGTCAGTTAATATCAGCGAGAAAGAGGTTTACTTGTTTAACCTTCACTCCCCTCTGGTCTTACTCTTGAGAAAGTGATCTCATTATTGCATTCAGAAAGGAAGGGACGGTGCTCTTCTGTTAGGCTTAGAAGGCTTTTATCTATGGTTTGTGGCTCACAGAGGTGGACAAGCTCATCTTTCAGCAGCGGGTGGCCCCTCAGACTGGGATTGCCTGGGACATTTGATACTCATCGACTATCTTCTCTGTGCCAGACACTGGGCTGGGCTCCCAGGAAATATACAGGAGATGGGATCCTTTGTCTTTTTCTTTTGGAGAGGGTTGGCAGGTCAGCAGGTAAAGGCCAGCCTTGCACTATCAACCCCAAACATGTAGTCCTAAACGCTCCCTTGCTGGTGGCAGACACACTACCCTTTATAAAGTAATTCCTTTGGCTCTTTGCTGTGTCTGTTTTCACAAAGGCAAATATTTCTACATGGGGTCCATTAGGTCAACTGGTGATCCAGCAAGGTGTAGGTTCTGGGGAAAGAATAAAAATAAAAATTGGAGTGTGAGGGGCGTGAGCAGAGTACATGTGTGGGAGGGAGGGGATATTGGCAAAAGTGCACTTGACTTTTTCAGGTTGGCCCTGACCTGGGTGCCCAAGGTACCCTCAACTGAAGACAAACTTTCTCATTTGTGAATGTACATCTCTAAGGCAGCTTGTGAGCCATGTACTCACTGGGTCTGACTCTCCACGGGGATCCAGTGGTGACTGAGTAGGAATGGGGCAGAGCAGAAACAGCGCAGGATTTTTCTGATGGGTGCCTGTGGCCTCTGACTACTTACTGGGGCCTATTCATTCAAGGAAGCAGAGGTGAAAAAGGTGAGGTAGGGCCTGGGGCCAGGTGGAGCTGCGGGGATGGGGATTGTGACAGGAGGCTGACATAAGAGTGAGGTCAGGGAGGGGAAAGATGGAAAAGGGGTCTGGATGAGGGACCAGGGACAAGACAGAGCCACTGAATGATGAGCTCCACGATGGTGCTCCCTCCAGCTCGACTGGCCTCTCGTGGCTATGGGCAGCCATTGAATGGCGCCTGCCATCAGCAGCCACATTCTTCAAAAGGGATGGGAGGTGGAGAGCAGGCAGGAGGCATAGGAGTCAGGAAAAGTAGTCATTAAACGTAAGCTTCACCTCAACCCTGCAAAGCTTGAGATTATATTCCCATGTGGTTCAGGTATCGGTTGAGGTCAGTTTATCCTTTGCAACCAAGCAGAGATGGCTCTACCTCTGCTGCCAGCCTACTCCTCTCACCATGCTGTCTGTGATGCCCCGGCACTGGGGTGCTTGTGGCCATTTCTCAACTCCCATTTTCACCTCCACTCACCTCCTAGGGCCACTTTCCTCCCGCTGCTCTGTGCTGACTCTTCTCCTTGTCCCATGCCCAACCTCCCTCCTATTTTGCCCTAAACCACTTTTTTTGTGTGTGTGAGTAATGGACTTTTTCACATGTTTGGGAGCTGCAGATAGTTTTTATTACAAACAGTGCAAAACAATACTAGCTATTCTTGATGTTAAAAGTTTTCTCTTTACCAGACCAGTGTCCACACCTCGTCTTCCCATCTCAGTTTCTCGTCTCTGCCTTCCCACCTGATTATCTCCCAAGCCCAATATTGCTGATACTTTTTTCATGCAGAGCATGTTAGTGACCACCTTGTTTCATGGTCTTCTTACAGACCATTCTCTGGGAGTCTCACCCTCCTTACCCAAAGTGGCCCATCACTTTGTAGTTTCTTGAACAAATATGAGAGATGCTGTTGCCAGCCAAAATGCTACAACCATTTTACAGGTAAGGACCCTGAGGCTCTAACAAAGTAAGCAACCTGGCTGGACACAGTTTCTGGGCTACTTGGGGGAGAATTCTGAAGGGGATCCCTGCCCACCAGGAGGCTGGAGATATGGAGGGGCTGGCTGTGGTGTGGCGGGGTCTTGCCCTGCTGTTCTCCCCCTCAGGACATGAGGCTCATCTCCTCTCATTGCTTGCTCTTTCCAAGCAAGGTCGTGCAGGGAGGCTCTGATGCACTCGGCTTCCTATTAATTTGCTCTTTGGGGAGAATAACCAGGGGTGTTGGGTAGGGCCAAAGTGCTGCGCTGTCAGCAAGTTCCATCTCTGCAGCGATAGCCAGCCCAGCACACTTTTCTCAGTTTAACACACCGACGGGTACATTGTACCTCATAGCTCAGAATCAATAAAGTCAAGGCAATTTCCTTAACATGCCATCAGTAAGAGATTATGGAAGGGGGAGGGTTTTCTTTAGAAGCTAATGCCTTACTAAAGTTCAAATGAGGCAATATATAGTAAAATAAATTCAATCTCTATTTTCACTCCTTGCAATTTTAGCGGAGACTAAATGAAATGGAACTGTGTTGATCCTAACCCGTTCAATATATCTTCACTTCCTAAGAACCAAGGTCATTTTTACCTTCATGGGAAGGGAGGCAAAATATAAAATACTCACCCATACTGAACAGAAATGCATTTGCAGGTTTTTGAAAGCCAGGTAGATGACTGATATATTATGTAATTCATTTCATGGCACAACCGAATGTGTTTTATAGATAGTGTTTAACCTTGCCAATTCTGCTCTGAGATAATCCCCCTTCTGAGGATAACAATCATATTTAACATAAAGGGAAAGGTTGGGAGGAGAAACGAAGCATAATGTATCCTATACAACAGATAACCAGAAGTTGCTTACACAGAAAGAGGATCAGAGCAGGTTCATTGCTGCTTTGCCTTATTAGCTAATCATCATGTTATGCTAATCAGGAGTGAGGTGATAACCTCTTGAGTGGCACTGTGGCAGTGTGCTGCTGAATGACAAAATGTACCCAACGCTGTGTGGCAGGCTGGCATGTGGGCAATGACACATACCACAGCGGAACAGACCCTGGATTGAATTCCTGCTCTATGCAGTGTGCCATCTATGGCCTGGAGTAATTTACTTAACCCCTCTTAGCCTCAGCTTCCTTGTTTGTGAAATGGGAGTAACAACACTCACTCCAGTAGATAACATTGGTTATTTACCTATCATCCATTTCCCTTCCTCCTCCTTTCCAACAGAATCACGATTTCATTCAGCTTTTCCCAACTTTTACTTCCAAAGAAAAATCTTGATTCATCTCAAGCAGTATATGAAAGTCCGTGGCACTGTTAATGGTTCAGAGAAGGGCATGTGCTCCCAGTTGGTCCAATTAGACTGGAAGAGAGATATTTTTACTTTCTCCTGGGGGGATATGAGCAAGGAAACACATTGTCCCAATGGCCACTGGTCACTGTCTTGCATCCACACAGGAAACTAGACGACGTGAAGGCTGACACATCAAGTGAGAGAAGCAAACACTGAGAGAGAAAGTCCCTAAGTCCTTAATAACCTCACTGACTGTGCTGGTCCTGGAAACAACTGTTTTCTGGACTCTCAGGTATAGATAAATATTATTCATCTTAAAATCAATCATGGATTTATTTTTATTATTTTATTCTTATTTATTTATTTTTTTCATCTTCTCAGAGCAAGAAAGGAATTATCAAGCCATTTCCAACTGGGGTTTTTTGTTACCAGCAGTCCAATACATTCTAACTGATAAACTACCTCAGAGAACTATTGCAAAGATTAAGGGGGAAAGGTCTGTATATAGGGCTGTCCAGTGGACACCTCCGTGATAATAAAAATTTTCCGTGTCTACACTGTACAATTCAGCAGCCACAAGCCACACATGACTGTTGAGCACTTAAAATGTGGCTAGAGTAACTGAAGAACTGAATTTTAAATTTATTTAATTTTCATTAATTAAAATTAGAAATTTAAATAGCTCCATGTGGTTACTGGCCACTGTGTTGTCCAGCACAGATCTATAGAATCATCTGGTACAGTATCTGAAACCTAGTAGGGGTCAATGAATGTTGGCTTCTCTTCTTGTGTCCCGTGTAACCCCTCCACACCTCTCTGAAAACTTACTTGGTCACAAATGTCTCAACAGGTAGCAACAAGAGCAGGAGGCATTAATTTTGGAGGTGAGGGGAGCCAAGTGTTTGAAAGAGAACTAGATTTGAGGGTCAGACCTGTATAGGTGTTTCCAATAACAGTGTTTGAACTTTGTTCCTAGTCTAGTTATCTGGTGAAGCCAGGACTCTGTGTTGTTGGAGGCCCAAGAAAAAGCCACTTCTTGCCATTGTATATCCTTTGCCAGTGTTATCCTTTGGGCTGCATAAGAAGCTGGTGTGCAGATAAGTACTGACTTAGGACTTAGCAGAACACTTCTAGACAATTTAACAAGCCAGTGAGTATGATAAATGTCTCCTAAGAGCCTCAGCCTTCTGAGGGCTCATATCTATGAAGCAGCTGAGGCTTGGGTGGTATGTTCTGTGCTGTGACCATTTTAGCAACCATCATGGCAGATAATGTCACCTCATAGAATGGCCTTCAGAAGGAATTCTGGGCTGCAGGAGTTGGGATCTTTCACTGGGTGACTGGGACCAATGTTTGTTTCCTGCAAGTCATGTTCATTGTCATTTGCTAATTCACTTCCTATCCTCGTCTTTATTCTTCTACCAACCCCATCTTCCCCTCTACGTCCAACTTGGTACCACTTGGCAGCTGTTTTATTGACAGAGGGAAATATTAGGGTCCTCATAACCCAGCCAGTGAAATATCAATGTCTAACATGGTTGGGGAAAAGAAAGAACTTACTACATCTCCCAATCCTATCAGGACTGAAGGTATGGTGTGCCCAGAGGCTGACTCAGTGCCACAGGCTCTGAGGGAAAGTGTGCTGTTGTTGGCTCCCCAGTACCTAGGCATGTTGGATTCAGAATTGTCTGCATTTGGGGGGTATTTATTCTTTTAAACAACATTTTCATTAAGATGTAACAAAATAAAGTGCACAAATCTTGAGTGTACATCTTGACGACTCTTTGACGACGATACGTGCACCTTGTAACTCCCTCCCAGAATAAGAAATCCCAGCCCATATCTTCCCTCAAAAGCAATCACTTTTCTTATTTCTGTCTCTATTGATTGGTTTTGCCTGTTCAAGAACTTTGCATTATTAAATCATGCAGTTTCTCTGCTCAAAATTTTGTCTGTGAGGTGAATCCAGATAGTTGCATGTAGCAAAGTGTGTTCTTTTCCATTCCCATATTGTACTCCACTGTATTGAATATACCAAACTTTATTTATCCATTCCACTGTCTCTGGACATTTGGGCTGTTTCCAGTTTTTGGTTATTATGAATAAGCCACTACATACATGTTTGTACATGTGTTTGGCAGACATATGCATGTACTTTAATTGGGTTTATATCCATTAGTGGAATTGCTGGGTTATAGGCTGTGTATGTTCAGCTTTAGTAGATACTGTCAATGTTTCCCAAAGTGATTGCACTGATTTACACCCCCATAAACAATGTATGTAAGTTACAGTTTCTCCATATCCTCACCCAAACTTAGTTATGTCAGTCCTTTTAGTTTTAGTTATTCTTGTGTGTTTGGCAATTCTGGTGCAAATATATTACCAGATTTTGAAGCTCAAAGACAGAGGTTGGAAAAATATTGCCTGCAGGACAAATCCAGCTCACTATTTTTGTACACACAGTCTTATTGGAACACAACCATGCTCATTGATTTATAAATTGTCTATGACTGCTTTCGCACTTAAACAGTCAAGCTGAACACTGCAACAGAGACCATATGGCCCACAGTCCTTAAAATAGCTGGCCATTTATAAAGTTTGCTGACCCCTGCTTAAAGTAAGTAGTTCATGAAAAAGACGGTTTCAGTCATCATTGTAGACATCTTGTTGCTGTTTTCGTGGCTGTATGGGGCAGGCAATAAGGCCCAACTGCCCAGCTGTTATGCCTTGGTACTATGATGCTAGAATGTTTTACAGAATGCAGAGATATTTATCCCCTCAGCCCTCAAGGCAGCAGAACAGAGCTTGGGGCAGTCAGAGTTCCTGGGATGATCTTTGATTTTGAGCAGCCTCAGTGGTTTGTCCCAGTGTGTTGTGTAAACACAATTTTCTGTGTGTACCATGACTTTTAAAAGTTTGGGAGACCCTAAGACAGTCCACATCAGCAGTCTTCATTTTCAGAAGCCTGCCAACTGGCTTCTACTTGTTTCTGCTCACTGAAATAACAAATCCTGGTTTTTAAAACATTTTTCTCAAGTCTTCATTTTTTCTTAATCTCTTTGTGGTATTGGATACTGTTTGCTACCCTTCTGCAAAACACTTGTTCATCTTACCTATATATTAATTATAACACTGGTTAACATTCATTGAATCCCTACTATGGGACATAAGATTGACATACAGCATCTTAGCTGTTTATGACAGCAACCAGACATAGTAGGTATTGTCACCCAGACTTAGAGTTGAGGAAATGGTTCCAGCAAATCTCAGTTCCCAGCTGGTAAGTGGAAAAGCAGGGATTCAAGCCTGGGTCCATGGGATTTGACTGTCAATACTCCCTAGAAGGTCAGTTGTTACCTTTCACTGCATGATCCTGTTGCTGTTCCTCTAATTTTAAAGATACTCTTTTGTTTTTGGCTTTTGATCCTTCTGCTGTCCCCTAACTCTTGTTTCCCCCAAGGCTCAGACCTTAATCTCCTCTTTTTACTATATACTCTTTCCTTTAAGGTCTGACTTATGGTTTTAACTTTAACTTTGATCCTGAATGTGAATTAATATGGATTTTTCTGAGGGTGCTATGAAGACTTTACATATGGTTTCTCATTAAGTCCTCAACATAACCCTGAAGGTCAATGCTGCACTCACTTCACAGAGGAGAATTGAAACTGAGAGGGGATTATTGACCTGGCTGAGGGGCATTCAGTTGGAGGGTGATGAGAGACAGGACACCTCAAACCCAGCTCTGTGATGACCCCAAAGCCCATGAGTATGTAGGACACCCCCCACCCCACCTGCATTTCAGAGATATCTTTGAATTTGAGATTTAGGACAAAAGCCTTCAAATTCATTCATTCTGCGAAGAAGCACTGAGCCCTTGATATGTACAAAAAAAAGCATCAGAGGAGGCACAAAAAAGGGTGCAAGAGAAGTAGGAGAGGAAGGTTGAGTGTTAGTCAGGTCATTTCCCTGCTTCCTCCTTCTGGATCTAGTTTTCTCATCTGTGAACGAAGGGCTGCACCTGTGAACAAAGGGTTGTACCAGATCGGTGTTTCTCAGAGGAAGGTATTAATAGAAGGCCACGTGCATTAAAATCCCAAAGGTACTTATTAAAAATGCAAATTCTCACCCTTACTTCTTACAACTTCCCTACTTCCTACAGGATATGTCTGTTTATATATTTCATCAAGAACTTGAATACAACATGTCTAAAAGCAAACTCACCTTTCTACTTTCCTGCTTCATGCAAGTTCTGCCTTATAGATTCTCTGTTTCCCACTATTCTCTTGGCACCTATGTTGATGGCTACAAGTCACCCTGGTTTTTAGATTCCCCAATCTGTACCTACATGCTGCCACCCAACCCCACTAGATTTTGACATCTCCTGTTTATATATTCATGCTTCAGGTCTTGGTAATGCTTTTTCTATTTCCTGACACCATGCACAACCATCTAGATTACAGCCCCTTTATCTGAGTCTCCAGCAATCCTTGCCTGTCCATTTCTTCTGAAATTTAGTGAAGTGTCATCTGCTTTCACCTATCTGATTTTGTATCCACTGGGGCTTGTACATGTCCCATCAGGTCAGCGTAGACCATTCATTATCATCTCTTATGGTGGCTCTCAAACTTGCCTGAGCCTTGGAATCAAGTGCAGTTTTTCCCCCAAGCAGGTTTCTGACCAACATCTGATTCAGTGAATCTGAAGTAAGCTCAAGCATTTGCATTTTATTTTATTTTTTATTTTTTTATAAACACAGGATAAAGTCTGCAAGGAATTTGCATTTTAACAGTACCTTTGGGATTCTAGTGCAGGTGTCCCTCTACCTCACTTTGAGAAACACTGATCTGATATACCTGTGCGTTCTCAGGTGCACCTCTTCCTTCACAAAGGAGAGCCCAGAGACCCGAAGGAGGTGGGGAAGAGAACCAATTGGCACTCAACCCTCATCTCCTGCTTCTTTTGCATCCTTTTTTGTGCCTCCTCTGATGCTTTCTTTGTACATATCAAGGGCTCGGTGCTTCTTGGTAAAATGAATGAATTTGAAGGCCTTTTTCCTATTATCTCAAAGTTATTCTCTGGTTGTGAAGTTAAGAGATGCCTATGAAAACTGCATGAGGTCTGTCCTCTGGTAGGATATCTTGGGTAAAAAATGGTGGGACTGAGGAACATTCTACAAAACACCTGACCAGCACTCCTCAAAATTCTCAAGGTCATTCCAGACAAGCAAAGTCTGAGAAACTGTTACAGCCAAGGGGTACATAAGGAGACACAACAACTAAATGTAATGTGATATTCTGGATGGGATCCTGGGACAGAAAAAGGACATTAGGTAAAAACTTAAAAAAAAAAGTCCTTTAATTAATTTTTTAAAAAGAAGTGGTAGAGCAGGAATCTAAACTACTCATGCTGTCTTCCCTTTAGCACATGGAGAGGTAGATTCAGTCATGACCTCAGTCAGGGTCAACATCTTAGCCTGTTCACAAAGTCGACACTAGTTGTGTTTGCAAAGACTGACACTAGCTCAGCTATTGCTTCGTTCCCTCCCTTGTTTATTTTCTGAAGGCTTAGATGGCACAAGTGGGTCATTGAGAGAAAGACCTTGACTTTGAGAGCTGGTGGAAAGACAGCGCAGTAATTTCAACAGAACTGGGTACCAAACCTAGCCCTGACACCCATCATCTGTGTGACCGTAGGTGTGTTACTTAACCTTCTCATAAGTTGAATGGAGGTGACGGTACCACTCTTGCAAACTATTGCATTTGGTGAATGTAGACGGACAGGGCATAGTAGAAAATAGCTGGAAGATGGTACTTTACCTAACATATTTTTTGGTCAGGGATTGGGAGTTTCAGATTGGCTAAAGATAATAATTCTGGGACCTCTCAGAACTTCTGCCTCCAACTTGTTTTCCAAGTTGGCCTCTGTTCCATCCCTGCAGTGCTGGGGGTGAACTTCCTCTCAGAAGTCCCCTGGTTCCCCTGTCATACTTGGCTGGCCAACCTCAGCCATCTCTCAGACTTCTGGTTCCTTATAAATGGAACATTTATCTGCACTGGTCCCAGATGTCATTTTTATTGGTGTCTAAAAATAAAAATAATAGTAATTTCCTAAATGTCAGTAGCCTCAACCGAGCCAGCTGGAGTTCTTCCTCTGGGCATGCTGTGAGAAGCCATTCACACCACGTCCAGATTGCAGACTTCTGACCTACCATCAGCCTGTTGGAGTGAGTGTGATGCCTGGGAAGAAAGGGCAGGCCAGCAGTACAGGAAGGAAGCTTCCAGTCGGTGCCCAGATTGCTGGGGCTCTTCCCCATCTAGCTTGCTCCCTCTTTAAGGTCATGGACGGGAGTGGGGAAGAAGGGGAGAAGGAGGGGAAGAAGGGGAGAAAGAGGCAAAAGGCAAGAGGCAAGGGAGGCAGGGAGGGAGAGACAGAGACAGAATTAGAAAGAAGACCCTGACAGCTTAAAGGTGAAAGAGGTAGTGCTGGCAGATAAGTAACAAACATGGCTACCTCCTGCATGAGATGCCCATGCAGCTGATTAGATTTAGAACCGTTCTGATGTGCTCCGTGCCACGTGAGGGAAAGATTTACAAGTGCAATTCTCAGAGATGCTGTTCTGGGGAGTTATGGCATCTCTGCACAGTGCAGCCAGGGAGGCCAGGAAAGTCTCATGCAATTTAAAACACTCCATAGATCTTTCTGGACAGAAAGATCTTTCTCCTTCTTGATGCATCTCTGTGGTTGCTGGCCAACAGAGGCAGGGAGTGGGTTGAGGACTGGCCGACCCCTGCCAGGTACAACACTTCTAGAGGGCCTCAGGCTCCACTCTGGGGGGCCCCTAACTTAAGCAGAGATAGTGGGATCCTCCTTGAGTAAACTCAGTCTTGGTCCAAGGGGCCTGGATTCCCAAGGGCTGGTGTATGTTTTAAATGTTTTTAGTTACATAGTAATGCTTGAAAGCATTCTCCTTGTAAAAAGAACATTAAAGCAATACAGAGAATCTTAATGCATCATTCCTAAACTTTCCCTCACCTCAAGAAATAACTATGGTTACCATTTAGTCGGGCTTTTCTCAGAGCGTTTTAATGCATACCTATCCATATATATGAATGCCGGGGTTATAGCTCAGGGGTAGAGCATTTGACTGCATATATGTGAATACATAGAAAAAATATGTTTGTGTGTGAGGTTTATTTCCTTCCTTCCTTTGTTCCTCCATTCTTGTATTTTTCTTTTTCTTTACCTTTAAAAAATACTTATTCATATAGGTGTCTGTTTATTTACATAATGGTATCTTAGCGTATGCAGGGTCCTGTAACTTGCTATTTTCATTAATCAATGGAAGTGCCAGTTCAGGCATCCTCTGGGAAGTGGACACTGAGAGGAGTTAGGAGTATAAGGGGTTAATTGGGGGTGATGCCTGTGAAAGATAAAGGTAGAGGGAGCAAGGGAGCAGGGCTGAGCAAGGAGAGCAGTCTGTGATGCGGGTCTGACAGTCTCACCTGCCCAGTGGGAGCTCAGAGTTGACATTGCCCTTTGGAGGATTGCCTCATTGGGCAGAAATGGCCAAGCTTTAGTTCCCCAGCCATGCTCAGTCACCTGCTGGGAGACTCCCTGGAAAGCATGGCCTCAACTCAAATGCTGTAGTGAATCCTAAAAGCTCCACAGCTGGAGACTGTTAGCTCACTGCACTCCTTGCAGCTGAGTGGCAGTTGCTTTCTTGAAGGGAAGTCTGAGTGGCACAGCTCCATGGCTGGCTCTTGGATCTTGGACTCTTCATGTGAGGTATGTGTGTCTTTGTTGGAGCATGTTCCTCTGAGTGGGTTTATTACAATTGACCCAGCCATTCCCCTCCTGATGGACACTTAGCTTGTTTCCTTTGCTATAATGAACCATTTGGTAATCATCATCCTTGAAGAGGACTCTGTGCCTTCCTTCCACAGCAGGAGCAGATAAGGGTTCCTTTGGGGTAAATACGGGGAGAAGGAACTTCTGGCTCTAAGGATGCCCATTATGAATCATAGACTCCAGGCAAATTGCGTTCTTGAGGGGCTGTATACAATGACCTTTCTCCCTACGGCAGGGGTCCCCAACCCCTGGCCACCAACCAGTACCAATCTGTGGCCTGTTAGGAACTGGGCTGCACAGTCGGAGGTGAGCACGGGCGAGTGAGAATTACTGCCTGAGCACTACCTCCTGTCAGATCAGTGGCGGTATGAGATTCTCATAGGAGTGTGAACCCTATTGTGAACTGCGTAGGTGAGGGATCTAGCTTGTGCACTCCTTATGAGAATCTAATGCCTGATGATCTGAGGTAGAACAGTTTCATCCCAAAACCATCCCCTTCCCCTATCCGTGGAAAAATTGTCTTCCACAAAACAAGTCCCTGGTGCCAAAAAGGTTGGGGACCGCTGCTGTATGGGATGGGAAGCCTGCATTTCTCACCCCCACAAGAGGCCTGAGTTTGATGAGAGATTTCTGCATTTGAGGTTGGCCTCCCTGCACTGGACCTCTGACCCTGTTTGTCCAGGCTTTGGCTCCTGACACCTGCTGCTGCTTCCTCAAAAGATTCCTTTACCTAAACCTTTGTCCTGTGTTTGCCTGGCTGGCCCTTGGCCAGCTGAAGTGGCAAATGTAGGGTTTATAATTGTGAACTCTAGAAACAACTAATAACATTTAATCCCAGCTCCTGCAGTTACTAAATATGATGCTGGATGAGTTACTTAATCTCTCTTTGCACCTCAGTTTCCCCATATGTACAACGAGGATAATAATAGTACCTACCTCACAGGATAGAGTTAGTACATGTGGCATGCTCAGCACCCTGCCTGGGACATAGGAAAGTCAGTGCAATAAATATTAGCTATTGCTGTTATCTGACCATCAGGCTTGGACCTTGGCACCCTGCCAATTATAAAGCCAGTTTTTTCCAGTGCTGATTCTTATTTCCCAATGTACTGCCCTTGTGAATAGTCTCCCCAGGTGGCTCGGCACAGTAGCTCACACCTGTAATCCCAGCACTTTGGGAGGCCAAGGAGGGTAAATCATTTGAGGTTAGGAGTTCGAGACCAGCCTGGCCAACATGGTGAAACCCCATCTCTACTAAAAATACAAAAATTAGCAGGGTGTGGTGGTGTGTGCCTGTAATCCCAGCTACTCAGGAGGCTGAGGCAGGAGAATCACTTGAGGCTGGGAGGTGGAGGTGCAGTGAGCCAAGATTGCGCCACTGCACTCTAGTCTGAGCGACAGAATGAGACCTTGTCTCGAAAAAAAAAAAAAAAAAAAGAACAAGCTCCCGAAGTTCTAGACTGGCTTTAGTTTTGGTCTAGGAAACATGATCACCCCATTCTTTCATCTGGCTTGGGATATGCTACTCTCTCTGTGTCAGCTTTCCTGCTCAGACCCTGCATACCTTTCAGCCTCCGAGATGCAACCCCTGCTCTATCTTGTAGTGTGGCACAGTTGGATAAACACATGATTTTCAGCTCTTTTTTTCAAATCTTAGTTTGACTATTTTGATTCCAAAATACAGCAAAACTCCAGTTGTTCAAATATTGACTCTAAAACATGTGAAACTTAGTTCCCTCATCTGTAAAATGGGGTTGGTAATATGACCTACCTTATAGGGCTATTGTGAGGATTAAAGGAAATAACACATACAAATACATTAATGCTGTGCTCATCAAATGGTATTAACACTATTATCTCCCCCAGAATGGACTATTCTTCAATGCTGTTCGCTTGCACCTCTGAGTTAACTGAGGACTTAGCGCTTCCATTCTTACTATAATCAGATGTGACTTGTATTTAGTTAAGTGTATAATAACAGGGCCTGGTATAAAGAGACGGGTAAATTCTGAATAGGACAAAGATGGTAAAAGCAAAGGAATCAGAGTATCAACAGCAGAGTTACTTTTCCTCTCTGCTCAAGCAAAACATCTTCATTGTGATGTCAATATAAGTACATGCTGCAAGGTCAGTGCAGTGCAGAGAAATGTGAAAGTGTCCCCATCTAAAGAGGAAAAGGGACTACCCAGCTACTACTCACTATTATCTTCAGGATCTTGGGCCCAGCATTGTGAAGGTCAATTTTCAGAAAGAGAGAGAGAGAAAAAAAAACAAAAAAACGGAAGTTAGGATTTTTATGAGAAACTTCTCAATTTTATGACATTGACAACTAATTCAAGTGAACCTAGCCAGCCAGTTGGTGCTTCTGCTTTAGGGCATTTCTTCACAGTGTGACTATAACTTCCCATGTCACCTGAAAGCTGATGGAGTTTTTCTCTCTAAAGCGCACGGTAGCTTCACAGGTTGGTAACGTTTAAGTGGCAATTATGGGGCACTTTGGAATTTCAGTGGCCAGCATTAAACACTTCCTTCTTTGGGTTTCCTGGTTTTATTTCTCCTGGGGTCCTGTTCCACTTCTGTTAATTAGGTCCTTCCTTCCCCACTTTCCATAAGGGCAAGTGATCAAGTGGGCTGCCCGGCTCATAATATTCATTGAATAATTGCAAAGTTAGGAATCCAGGAACTTCTTTCCCCCAGTAACTCTTTCAGTTTGTATCTTTTTTCCTGGAGTGAAATTAAAGCAATGTTTCAGCAACCTGTTTAACCAGATGGAGAGCAAGGCTTCTCTGGGACCACAAATTTCCCTTTGGTCCTCCTCTTTGTATCTAGGGGGTTGCATTTTTCATTTCCAAGGGCTTTATTTACAAGTTGCCAAAGCTCCCTTCTTTCTGGCTCTGTCCCTTGTCTATGTCTGAGCACCAGCTCATTGTGACACACTGAAAAGTGAAATATATTCTCTGCATATTTATGTTTAGGGCCTCCCACAGAATTCTGTGAGTGTAGCCAGAGCAAGGACTCGGGGTCTCCAGCCTGGTGCAGGACCTGGGGGCAGGGCGTGGTGTTCCTCAAGGGCTGGGATTGTTGCTGTCCCAGGATAGGGTAGATGACTCCTCCCAAGGGCCACCACACTGATTTACCATCCTGATTTACTCTGCCCACCCTACATGTGGAGGGGATACAGAGCTATTGCAGGATGTTTTTCCAAACTTCTTTTCAGCAGGGGAAGCCTTCCTTTAAACGACGTTGTACATAAAAGGCAATAAGTAAAAGAACGGAGAGAGAAGCTGCTCTCATTGGAGATCCTGGCATGCTCAGCCCCTCCTCGGCCCTCCTCCTAATTGGAGTGGCTCCTTAGATGCTCCTCGGCAGACTCTGAGGTTCTACAGAGGAAATTGGTGTTCAAGTCCGAGTGTTTCTGTTGATCATTCCTTCCCCTTTACAGGCAGGGATTTGTAACTGAAGTGAACATTGTGCCCTGCCCAGATTTATTCATGTCCCTTTATCTGATCTGTGTGTCTCTCCCTGGCTTTGGTGAATTGTTGCTTCCAGTAATGGAGCACTGCCCTCCAACTCCTGGAGCCTGTCTGCTTAGGAGGCGCTGGGAGTGCCAGGGAGTGTACATCCCTAAGGGTAACTACTGACCAATGCCCAACTGGAGAAGGCTTATGAGAGCCAGCTCCCTTCCCTAAAGCTGGGTGGGGAGGAGCAACATGAGATGGAACTTACACACCAGGGCTTCCCCGAGGGATCAGGCTGAAGCTACCCTCTGAAGGATTTTGCCTGAAACCACCAGTCTTGTTTGCCTTTCTCTCCGTCTTTGTCCTGCTTCCTTCTTTCCCATACTAACCTTGCCTGTGAGCATATCCTTAATATATTACCTGTATCCAGAAGCCGGGCGCATTGGCTTATGCCTATAATCCCAGCACTTTGGGAGGCCAAGGCAGGTGGATCACGAGGTCAGGAGTTCGAGATCATCCTGGTCAACATGGTGAAAACCCATCTCTACTAAAAATACAAAAAAAATTAGCTGGACTTGGTGGTGCGTGCCTGTAATCCCAGCTACTCGGGAGGCTGAGGCAGGAGAATCGCTTGAACCAGGTAGTCGGCAGTTGCAGTGAGCTGAGGTCGCACCACTGCACTCCAGCCTGGGGACAGAGCGAGACTCTGTCTCAAAACAAAAACAAAAACAAAACAAAACAAAAACCCTGCATCCAAATCCTCATCTTAGGTTCCCCCCAATTCTGACTATCTCTCTCATGCTGTGTACTTTCCCAGGGCAATTCTTCCTTTCATTGGCTAGTCTTCAGCCAACGAAAGGTACAAAGGGGCCTCTCCACCAGTGGCCTTTCAGGATCAGGGCAACTGTTCAGTTGGGCCTGCAGCCATTTCTCTCTGCTGTGTGTTGATGTATTTCAGGGAAGCACAACTCACTGGCCAATGTTCAACTTATCAGGGACTTTGTTACCTTGGAAACACAGGGCTAGGAGGCTGAGGAACCAAGCATGCCTAAGTCAGAGAGCTGGTGCCTGGGGCATCTTTTGAGGTGAGGGCAGCTTCTTTGGGGCATCTGCCAGGACAGAACCCACTTCATAGCCCGCTTCTTCTTTCGCGTAACCACTGACCCTCACTCAAAATCTGATGCTCGTTAGAAGTTTGAAGATGTGCCTTTCAGGCTTTTGATTAATAGTTTCCTTTATTAATCCAATTTAAGGCCAGGGCATTTTCCCCATCTCTAAGACACCAAAGAGCACAGCAAAACACAGCCTTTCCTTAAGGCGCTACATCTGCCTGGCTTTTATGTGGTTAAGGTCTCATGTGCATTTCTCCTGGGCCAGGCAGTGAGGGAAATGAGGGAGACTGACATGACCTGTGGGTGCCAAAAGCCTTTCTTGACCCTTGCAAGGCTGGGTTAGGACTCTTACTAAGCATCCCCACAGACCCCTACTGCATCCTTTCATATACCATTTTCTAATTGCTGATTTGCTTGTCTAGTGGGTGAGGTTGAAGGAGAACCTCTAGGTCTGAAGGATTTAAAGTCACTGAACAATAATATTTAAAAGCAAATCATGATGCCTTAATCAAGTGGTAAATTGTATTTGCTGGCTTTGCCCACTTGGCAACAAAAGAACAGCCTGGGGTGAACATGAGAATGTAATTTGGACATAGAAGAAAATAGGTCAGTATTCATATTCATAGACTGTGTTTTTTTGTTTGTATTTTGTTTTTTTTTTTGAGACGGAGTCTCGCTCTGTCCCCCAGGCTGGAGTGCAGTGGTGTGATCTCAGCTCACTGCAAGCTCCACCTCCCGAGTTCACACCATTCTCCTGCCTCAGCCTCCCCAGTAGATGGGACTACAGGCACCTGCCACCACGCATGGCTAATTTTTTTTGTTTTTTGTATTTTTAGTAGAGATGGGATTTCACCATGTTAGCCAGGATGGTCTTGATCTCCTGACCTCGTGATCCACCTGCCTCAGCCTTCCAAAGTGCTGGGATTACAGGCGTGAGCCACCGCGCCCAGCCCACTGTGTTTTTTAAATTGAAAAAAGTCAGGGCACAAGATCTCATACATGCTTATGGGAACTATGGGAGAAGACAGTTGTAAATGCAGAATGGGTTGCCCTTGTCATGAAGCCAGCCATGCCTAAGTTTCTAGCCCCATAGCTCTCCTACTGCAACCCTGGTCCTACCTTCACATTCATCAAAGGTGATGGAGACTGGATCACTCCCTTCTTCTCCATCCCATTCCTGCCTGCATCCTAGGCAGTCTTGGGTGATCCTGCTAACACCCTACAGCTCCTTGATCTGCTCAGTTCTCATGGCCTTCCCCCTCCACTCTTCCAAGCCTGTGGCACCTGCTGGACATTGTCATCCCCAGAGCTGCTATTGACTCTACCTGCTCCTCTGAGCTCAGCCTCTTGACCATCCTTGGCTTCTCAGTCTCTGATTTCTTCCACATTTACTCTTTGACTTCACTATGCTTTCATTTGCATGTGTCCTCTCTATCTGGGGGATTCATCAGCTGGTCCCCGCCTGGCTTTACTTTCCTGCTTATCTTGGGAGGCATCACATCATTCTTGGTTTGGCCAGCACCCTCATCTGCCTGCCCCTTAGCCTGCAACACCACTCTGCAGACCTCATCCCTGCTGTCCACTCTTCTCTAGTCTTCTCAGTGCTTCTAGCGGCAATCACAACAGTCCCATCCGTACCTTCAATACTGCTCAGCATGTATATAATGTGCCCAGTTTCTTCTGCCCTGTCATTGCAGCTGTTCCAAGCCCATTCTCAGGTCTCACAGAGAATAACTTGCTGCATTACAGAAGAAAAGAAGTTTCTGGCATGAATTCCTCTACTTTTACCCCTATTTACTGCAAACCCTGCTTCACCTTGTCTCCTCCTCTTCCCTCCTGTGCTGTTGCTGCCTGTCTCCTGTCTAGGGAAATCAGGTCTAAGGCTAGATATCACTTCTTCCAGAAAATCTTTCCTGTGCACCCTCACCTCTGCTGGCCAAGGCTAGGTTAGGGTCTCCTGCTGGGTTTCTACTGAACCCTGATTTTCACTCCATCCCACCACACTGTAATGGTTGATTTACTGTACATCTCTTTTGCTGGGCTGTGTGAGCTCTTTGAGGGCAGAAGCGTGTTTTTCTTGTTTTCTTTTATATACCCAGCACCTGGTAAAGTAAGTGCTTGATATATGTTGTTGAATGAATGAATCTCATTTTCTTTATACATAGTTTATTCAACTGCATTCAGGATCCCTTCCCTTCCTGCCTCTTTGTGCTGTCAATTGTTCCTTTTCTGGGTTGTGTCCTCAACCTGCCTTCTGGTGGTGTTTTATGTACAACTGCTATTATTGTTATTATTAATGATATTATAGCCACTGTTTATTGGACACTTACTATGTTCAGGCACCTTGCTAAACACCTTACATGCATGCAGTAGTTTAACCCTTACAATAATCCTATGAGGGTAGTATTATTATTCCCACTTTCCCAATGACATTTAAGCAGAATTAAATCTCCTTTAAAGTAAAGTCCTTCCTAGACTCTGTATGCTCCTCCATCTAATGTCATATATCTTCATTACATTTACACCATGTTTCTAAAGTGTCATCTCTACCAGCTGTCTCCCCATTCTGACCCCTCTTACTTCTAGCTCCCTGGAACAGAGCCCTGTCTGACTATGAAAGCTCCCACTGACGTCACCAGTGACCTCCATGTGGCTAACACAGTGAATGCTTTCAGGCTTATCTTCCCAGTTTTGCAGCAGCAGATGACACTGACTGGCCACTCCCCCCTGTGGTTCTGTTTCCTTCCCAGCTCCCATTTCCTCTGGCCCCATTAAGTGTTTTGTTCCCAGGGGCTCAGTTCTTGGCTCTTTTATTTCTTGCTCCATACCCTGTCTCTAAGTATTATCTGTTTCAGCTTAACTAAAAATCCTGCTGGCATCCCAGGCTGCTCCCCTATGCCCTAAAACCACAGGACCAAGGCTTCTGTTTCACCTTGATAACCCTTCCACAGAGGCCAAACTCAGTGTGCCAATCAGATCTTATCCTTTACTGTCTCCATCCCAACATGTCTCAACACCTACTCCTCCTCTTGTATTCCTTAACTTAGCCAAGGATACTATCACCTGCACAGTGGCCCAAGTAAAAATGTCGTCAAAATTTTTGGTGACATTTTTTCTTCCACCTTATATCTAACTAGCCACCAAATCCCATTTATTATTGCTAGGCTTCTCTCCTGTCTGTTCTTTTCCCTCTCTATCTTCATTGGAATTGAACTGTGTTTTGACTGGTTAATTACAGTGGCGTCTTGAATGCCTTTCTTTTCACCCAATGAGTAGTATTTTTTAAATAAAAAGATAATGACATCTACTCTGCTTTAATTCTTCAATGGCTCCTGATGCTTAGCATGACTGTGAAGACCTTTTTTTTTTTTTTTGAGACAGGGTCTCACTCTGTCACCCAGGCTGGAGTGCAGTGGCATGATCTCAGCTCACTGCAGCCTCTGCCTCCCAGGTCCAAGCTATTCTCCCACCTCACCCTCTTGAGTAGCTGGGATTACAGGTGCCCATCACCATGCCTGGCTAATTTTTGCATTCTTAGTAGACATGGGGTTTCCAGGCTGGTCTGGAACTCCTGACCTCATGTGATCCACCTGCCATGGTCTCCCAAAGTGCTGGGATTACAGGTGTGAGCCACTGCGCCCGGACAAAGACCCTTCTTGATCTGAGCAGTGATGACTTTTGTAGCCTCATTTCCTGCCTCCACCCCCAGTCTGTGTCCACCTCCCCACCTGACATTATGCACGAGTAACACTGACACACATGCCCTCCTGAGAATCAGTCAAGCTCTTCCTCCCCTCTGAATCTTTACCTCTGTTCTCTCTCTCCTACTTGACAACCGGTCCAACCCTTCCTTGTTCCTATTTTGTGCACATTTCATTATAGACGTTACCTTTTTGCATTACAAATACTGGAATATCTCTTTATAGCTCCTAATTAGACCATGAGCATCCAGAGCACATGAATTCTTAGGGTCAGAGGCAGATCATATAGGCGACTCTCTGGGTTTAAAACCGGAGATGCCAGCAAAGGGCATTCTTGGCACCATCTTTCCCTCCCGACTTTCTGAGGAGGAGCTCAGGAACCATGGGAAATCAGGCAGACGGTGTTTGGGGAGAAAAAAGAGCTGCCATGATATACCCAATGGGTAGATTTGTATTTTGCCCCATCAGATATCTTAAAACCTGCAGGTTTTAAAATTTAGTCAAGAAGTTAAGACCAGCAACCCAGAAGGTGCCCTTGAATGTTAATATCCAGCCTTCGTGGGCAGTGTCTATTTGCAAATCTCAGGGTTTTAACTCTATTTCTTCCATCTCCTTCAAAGAACCCCTGATCCTGAATTCTCCCAAGGAATAAAATCCTGATCACGGCACTCATGAATAACTAAGAGTGGGCTGTTATTACCTGAGCTTGAATAAAGGTTATTTTTTTATTCCTCCAAGCTGTTCCTAGCCTCCCAGAGGTACATAATCCATACTGGAGTCTGGGTACAGAGGGGTTGAAGTAAATGATCTTTGATGAGCTAAAACATTGGAATTCATGGAACTTGGAATAATCTCTGACATTTAGTAGAAATGTACAAGCTTGTCCTGAGACATTTAGCAGAAAGGTAAATGATAGGGTGGGGTTTCATCTTTGTCTTAACTTGAATATTTAATGCCTAGAAATGGCCTTTTAACCCTCTTGTACAGGTGCCACCACCATGTGAACATGACCGGGCTAGCCTGCTGGAGAATGAAAGACATGTGTCCTGACCACCCTGTCACCTAGCTGATAGCAAGCTCTTCCCAGAAAAAAGAGCGACCTGAATGACTTGCATTGTCTGCAGGCTCATGAGGGAGCCCAGCTGACACCAGAATAATCACTCAACTGAGTTCAGCCTAACTGATGACCCTCAGAATAGTGAGCTAAATAAATGGTGGTTGTTTTAAGCTGCTAAGTTTTGGGATAGCCTGCTTCAAAGCAAAAATGAGCTACTGGTATCTGTGTGGCTCATTTTCATGCCATAGCTCCAATGACTGACAAGGAGTGGAGCTCCTTGGAAATGGTCAATAAAAGCACAAAGCATTAGGGAATGGAGCCAAGTCTCAGGTTCATAGGTCGCTTAACTAGAGAGAATCAGGGACGGAATTGAGGAGTGGGCTGATGCTGCCAATGAATTCAGAGCTGAGTCCAGCAGTCAGGCTTGTTGTTATGCCGGCAAAGCCCCAGACCCACCTCCTTTCCCTTAGGGGCAGGTTGGGTGGCTCCTTTAGTTCTAGTCTCTGCAAAACAACAAGCAGTGTTTTGTGTTTCAGTCAGAAGGGAACTTAACATTTTACAAGACAGCCACCAGTCTTACCACAGGAGTTCTTAATTTGTGGAGTTTAAGGGGCCAAGTGGGAACAGTGGCAGAAAGAAGAAAAGTGTCTTTGGAGTGAACCTACTCAGAGATGCCAATGCCTTCTCGCTTGAAGGGCAGAACATGAAAAGTAGTAATTTGCTCTGGCCCAGCCAGGGGATAGAATGTTAAATGTAAACAGCTGTTTGCTTTGTAATGGTCTGGTCTGGAAGGCTCCATGACAGCAGCGAGTCACAGAATTTTTAGATCTGGAATGAGTATTAAAGATTGTCTTGTGGGAAATCTCTGTCTTCCACTTGAATGCTTCATTTTATTTTTATAGTTACTTACACAAGCAATACCTTGTATACATTCAACCCACCCTCCAACTGTGTGGGTTATGCATCCTGTATTCAACCAACTGCAGATAAAAAATATTTGAAAAAAGAAACTAATAAAAAAAACATAAAAACTAGTACAAATAGGAAATACACTAGAACAACTATTTAGATAGCATTTACATTGTATTAGGTATTATAAGTAGAGATAATTTTAAATACACAGGAGGATGTACACAAATAGTTCCCCATTTTCTATCAGGGACTTGAGCATCCTGACAATACTGAGGGATGACTGTATTCTCAATGTGCAGCATTCCCCCTTCATGCCATGGTATCTAAGCCCACCCTTGAAGAAGAAGCTAGTGAGCATCCTCACAGCCCATTTCTACAAAAATGGATATACATTCACAGATCTACTTTACTATTGCAACATTATAGGATTATATAAAACATGCTGTTTTTAAATTTGATTTTTTTTTTTACCAACTGATATGTTTTAAAGATCTGTGTATATACATAGAGGTTGAATTCTGTATATATACATACAGGTTGAATACAAAGGCTGCATAGTATTCTTTCATATAATTATCCACACTCTATTAAATACTCCATTTTTGATGGGGAATGTAGATTGCTTCCACTTCTTTGGCTATTGTAAATCTCAAAGCAAGAGGCCAGGACTAATGGCTCATGCCTGTAATCCCAGCAATTTGGGACACTGAGGCAGGAGGATCACTTGAGGCCAAGAGTTCAAGACCAGACTGGGCAACAAAGAAAGACCCCATTTCTACAAAACAATAAAATTAAATAATAAAATAAAAATAAAAAAATAATAAAAATTAGCCAGTCATGGTGGCACTCATCTGTAGTTCCAGCTACTCGGAACCAGGAGGATTGCTTGAGCCCAGGAGTTTGAGGCTGCTGTGAGCTATAAACACGCCTGCACTCCAGCCTGGATGACAGAACAAGACCCTGTCTCTAAAAAATCCAAAAAATTAAAATAAAGCCAGAAACATTTTTGTGCATAACTCTTCGAGCATTTCTTTCTTTCTTTTTTTTTTTTTTGAGATGGAGTCTCACTCTGTCGCCAGGCTGGAGTGCAGCGGCACGATCTCAGCTCACTGCAACCTCTGCATCCTGGGTTCAAGCGATTCTCCTGCCTCAGCCCCCCGAGTAGCTGGTTCTACAGGCGTGCACCATCATGCCCAGCTAATTTTTGTATTTTTAGTTGAGACGGGGTTTCACCATGTTGGCCATGATGGTCTCAATCTCTTGACCTCGTGATCTGCCTACCTCGGTCTCCCAAAGTGCTGGGATTACAGGCTTGAGCCACCGTGCCTGGCTCCTCTTTGAGCATTTCTTTAGGATTCCTAGAAACAGAATAGATAGAACAGATGGCATATATATTTCTAAAGTTTGGCATAATTTGTTTTTAAATAATCTCAACTTGGTGCCTGCTCTAGGGAAGTTATTTAGCTACCTTTTCTTTTTCTTCAGTCAATATCTATCTATTCAGGTTTTGCTTCTTGTTGAATTAATTTTTAAAATGTATTTTTCCCCAGGAAATCATACATTACGCACAGATTTTTGAATCTGCTGTTATGTTTTTATACATGTAGTGTCTTAATTTATAAAAATCTCCTCTTGGACTCATCATCCATTTTTGTCATCAATATTGTTCATGTCTTCTAAATTTGTTTCCTTGATTAGATTTGCCAGAGGTTTGTTTGTTGGTCTGTTAAATGAACAAGTTTATTGATTATTCTTTTGTTTTCTAGCCTATTAATTTCTGCTTTTATCATTATTAAATTTCCCTACTCCTTTGGAACTAGTCTGTAGAGCTTTTATATAATTTTCTGGGTATAAGGCTCAGTTCATTTATTTTTAAGAGTTTTAGTTTTCTAACATATGCATTTAAAGCTGTAACTTTTCCTTTGAGAGCTGCTTTTGATGTGTGGTATTCTCATGTTTGTTCACTTTTAAATAGTAATAATTTCCATGTTAATTCTTCCTCTTATCCAAAAATTATATTTAAGACTGTTTAAATATTCCTAAGCAAATAGATTTTTTGGCTATCCTTTAAATGTTGATTTCTAATTTTATAGCATTGTGGTCAGAGAATATGGCCTATATTAATTTCTGCTTTGGGGAATTTTTTTTGTTGAGATATTACTTGTGTGTTTGTGTATGTGTAAGGGGTTTAATGCATGGTCAACTTTTGTGGAAATTTTATGTGGGTTTGATAAAGCTTCCTTGTTCTCTTTCTTTTCTCATAAAGTTTATTACTACAGCATTCACATTCTCCACGTTGGCCGGGTACAGTGGCTCACGCCTGTAATCCCAGCACTTTGGGAAGCCGAGGAGGGCGGATCACTTGAGGTCAGGAGTTTGAGGTCAGAAACCTTTCACTTGAGGTGAAACCCCATCTCTACTGAAAATACAAAAATTAGTCAGGCATGGTGGCACACACCTGTAGTCCTAGCTACTCAGGAGGCTGAGGCAGGAGAATTGCTTGAACTCAGGAGGCAGAGGTTGCAGTGAGCCGAGATTGTGCCACTGCACTCCAGCCTGGGCAACAGAGTGAGACTCCATTTCAGAAAAAGAACAAACAAAAAACAAACAAACAAACAAACAAAAAAACCCCAAATTCTCCATGTCTTTAAAGTTTTGCTTAATTTATAAGAGAGATAAACAAATATTCCTCTCTGACGGTAAACTTGTAGATTTCCCCCCCTTGAATTTCTATCATTTTTGCTTTGTATATTGTAAGTGTAAAGGTTTATGTCTGATGTATCTTTTGGTAGTTGGGCTTTTTATCAATATGAAATACTACTCTTTTAATGTCTTTTACCTTGACTTTAATTTTATGATATTAACACGTTTTATTTTTGTTTACAATTTTCTTGAATTATCTTTTGTATTTCTTTATTTTAAACACTCCCACTTAAGAGAAGCCATATAAACTAGTGAGTAGGATTCAATGCCCATCTTTGTCATTACCTGGTTCAGAAGCCTTTAGCAAGTTACTTGAACCCTTTGTGCCTTAGTTCCTCCCCTATAAAATGAGAATAATAATAGTTCTAGTTCATATACTTGTGTGGATTAAACATAGAGAACAATGTAAATGCTTAGTAAATATTAGAAATTATTATTTTATGTGTGTCATCTTAAACAACATATAGCAGGATATTTAAAACCCAATCTGAGAATCTCCTTTTTTTAAGTGATGAATTTAACATATTTATGTCTTTTAAATGTTTTAAACAGTTTTAAAATTTACCTACTTTAAGTGTACAATTAAGTGATGTTTAGTAAATGCAGAGTTGTACAATTGTTTCTTCCTTCCAATTTTAGAACATTTTTATCATTACAAAAATATATCTTGTACCCATTTGCGGTTACTTTCCATTCCCACTCTCAGGCCTAGATGACTGCTAACCTACTTTCTGTCTCTATAAACTTTCCTTTTTCTGGACATTTTACAAAAAGGAATCATATAATATAAGGCATCTTGCCGGGATAATTAGGGAAGATTGTGTTATTAAAAAAAAAAAAAAAAAGCATCCAGATTGGGAACAAAAAAGAAACAAAACTATCTCTATTTGCAGATGACATGATCTTGTATATAAAATTTTAAGAAATCCACTAAAAAGCTATTAGAACTAATAGTTCTTTTTTAAAAAATCTGTCATGATGCTTTTTTTTTTAACTTTTAGGTTTGGGGGTACATGTACAGGTTTATTATAAAGGTAAACTCATATCACAGGGGTTGGTTGTACAGATTATTTCATCACACAGGTATTAAGCCTGGTACCCAATAGTTAATTTTTCTGCTCCTCTCCCTCCTCCCACCCTCCACCTTCAAGTAGGCCCCAGTGTCTGTTGTTCTCTTCTTTGTAGAACTAATAGTTCTGACAGTTTTTTAGAGCAAGGTTGCAGGGTACAAAATCAATATACAAAAATCAGTTGTATTTTTATATACTTGCAGTTAATCTAAAGATAAACATTTAAAAATTTCATTCACAAAAAGAATACAAAACAATACATTTAACGAAAGAAGTACAAACTTATACTCTGAAAACTATGAAACGTTGTTGAAAACATTACTGTTATATGCCTTTTATTATTGAATTGTAAATGTTCTTTATATATTCTTGATATAAGTATCTTACCAGATATATGATTTGCAAATATTTTCTCATGATCTGTGGCTTGTCTTTTCATTTTCTTAATGGTGTCTTTGAAGTAAAACATTTTTCATTTTGGAGAAGTCAAATTTATCAATTTCTTATGGGTAGTTCTTTTGATATCATATTTAAGAAATATCTGTCTAATGCTAAATTATAAAGATTTTTTTCATGATTTAAAAGTGCTATGACTTTAGTCCTTATATGTAGATCTATGATCCGTTTTGTGTTAATTTTTATTTTATGGTGTAGGATAACAGTGTAAAATCATCTTTCTGCATGTGGATATCCAGTTGTTTGAGTGCCATATGTTAAAAAACTATTCATTACCTATTGACTTGCCTTGACACATTTCTTGATCATAAGTATAAAAGTTTATTTTTGTATGCTCAATTCTGTATGTCTATACTTTTGCTTGTACCATGCTGCCTTGGTTATTGTAGATTTTTAGTGAGTTTCGAAATTGGAGCTTGTAAGCCCTCTTATTTTGTTCTGCTTTTTAAAGATCCTTTTGGTTATGCTGAGTCATTTGTATTTTCATAAAAATTTTAGGATCAGCTTGAAAATTTCTGCCATAAAAAGCATAATTCAGCTGAAATTTTGATAGAAATTGTATTAAATCTATAGATTCAATGAAGGATTGATGTTAATTTTTCAAATATTTTGGTAGAATTAATCAGTGAATTGGCCAGGCACGTGGCTCACGCCTGAAATCCCAACACTTTGGGAGGCAGAGACAGGAGGAACACTTGAGCCCAGGAGTTCAAGACCAACCTGGGCAACATAGCAAAACCTCATCTCTACTAAAAAAAATTAAAAATTAACCGGGCATGATGGCACACACCTGTAGTCCCAGCTACTGGGAAGGCTGAGGTGGGAGGATTGCTTGAACTCAGGAGTTCGAGTTTGCAGTGAGCAATGATTATGCCCCTGCCCTCCAGCCTAGACAACAGAGAGAAACCCGGTCTCAAAAAAAAAAAAAAAAAAAAAGTAGTGACGCCATCTGTACTTTTATTTATGGGGAAAATTAAAATCTATTTAAACTTTCTATTTCTTCTTGAGTCATGTTAATATGAGGCAGTACTTCTCCATTTGTTATACGCTTTTTGGTCAATCTCCAGAATCTTTAAATGATTATTTATTACAACTTTTTCCAGTTTTACTGTTTATTTTTAATGAAAGGATTTTCCAAGCTTTTCCCTCAGCCCTTTCGGAAGTCCTCTCCTCCTGTCCCCATCATTTACATTTATTACAATTGCTTATACAAACACAGACTTTATTCCTGACATCTAACTTTAGTTTCCTATGTACCATGTTTTCTTTCCCCATTCTGCCTTTTAGTGAATTAATTGCAACTTCTTTTATCCTTTTCTTTCTTAATGATTTGAGCATTTATATACTGTTTCTCGTCTCCTACTGGTTACCCTTGATTTTTGAACAAATACATTTAAATATTTTTTGATCAATGTCTAAAGTCAATCAGGGTTTATGTCCTCTCTCCAAATAAGAATGAAACATTAGCATATTTTTATTCCCCTGGTCTCTCTACCATCTTCCTCTTCACTTCTCTGAAATCATTTCTCATGTTGAGATTATTTGGCATTTTTATCTTTAATTTTAATTCTTTTTATGTGTATGCCTTTTTAAATCGCTGTGGATTTTGTTTATTTCTTTGTCACCATTCTTTCCTCACTGCACCTCAGACACTCACTCATTTCTAGTCTAGACTTCATCCTTCGTAAGAAGCAAATCATGATCTAATTCTTTAAATATTCCACTATCTGATTACCATTGCCTTTTACTTCTATCTCACTACTCTGGTTCTCTCATGGCAGAAAATGCCTAAATTTACTGAAACGTCTAAGTCTTTGATTTTTACCTTTACCATCATCCTTCACTATTTTCCTATCTCCACTCGTTAGGTTACACGGACAGCACAGTATAATCATCCCCTTGGACACACCCTTTGCTCCTCTGTCCCTCCATTATTACCCCTGGAAACATGGCCTGGTTAAACCCTGTTTTCTTCTTATTCTGTTTGTAGCCAAGAAGCTAAACATTACTGGAGAAAATTATGTTAACTTAAAATTTACGACCTCAGATCTCAAATGGGCACTCAATCCCTTCAGATACTCCTGCTACTCTTCCCCAATAAACTTATTTTTCTATTCTCCCAAACAGCTGTGTTACTTCTTTTCTTAAGCCTCCAACAGCCTCTCACCTCTCATGGCCTCAGTTTCGACTTCATAGAGAAAAATGATTTTATTAGATGAGAATTATCTTATCTTTCTACCTTCTGGTCTACGTCTTAGTTGATTTTGTGCTGCTATAATAGAATACTTAAGCCTGGGTAATATTTTTAAAGAACAGAAATTTATTTCCTCTAGTTCTGGAGGTTGAGAAGTCCAAGATCAAGATGCCAGCAGGTTTGGTGTCTGGTGAGGGTCCAGCCTCTGCTTCCAATATAGCACCTTGAATGCTGCATTCATTAGAGGGAAGGAACCCTGTATCCTCTCATAGCAGATGTCAGAAGGGCAAAAAGGGGTAAGACTCCCTCCATCAAGTCTGTTTAGAAGGGCACCTAATCCCTTTCATGAGGGAAGAGCCCTCATGACTCAATCACCTCCTAGAGGCCACACCTCCCAATGCTGTTGCATTGGGGATTAAGTTTCTACATGAATTTCTGGGGACATTTTCAGACCATGGCAGTCTCCTACTCTGCCTGAATTTGTACCCCACTGTTACAATGGAAGACTTGTGTTATCTCCTTTCTAAGCTTTGCATTCTACCCTGGATCCTATCTGCCTTTTGCTGAAGGATTTCCCTACTGTTAAGTGTCCACTTTCTCTCCTACATGAAAACTTTTTCCTTTCAACTAGGTTATTCTTATACGTACATACCTTAATCTTCTATCTTAAATAAAACCCTCTTGACCTGGCATTGGCTTCCAGCTATCTACCTCCTTCCCTCATTTCTCTGTTCCCGTCACAACAAGACTCGTGGAAATATCTGAATACAAACACACCTTTCAAATTCCTTGCATCCCGTTTTCACCTCAGTCACTCCATCCACACTTTCATTCTCATCAATCCACACCAAAAAGGCTTTTACTAAGACCTACATCTTCTGATTCTGAGATAACACACTCTTCTTGTTTTTTTGTATTTTTTTGTTTGTTTGTTTGTTTGTTTGTTTTCTACCTCACCCCATTTCTTAGTCTACTTTGCTGGCTGCTGCTTCTGTTCCAGATCTCTAAATGTTAGAATGCCCAAAGCTCTTTCCTTGGCCCTCTTCTCTATCCAGATTCTATTGTTGACCTCCTATAATCTCATGTATAATGAAATGTATGTGTTGATGACTCTAAGATTTTAATCAAGCAATTGGTTCTTTACTCTGGGTTTTAGACTCATATATTCAACCACCAACTCAACATCTTCACTTGCTTGTCTATTAGACATCCCAAATTTTGTATGTCCAGAGAGAGCTAGTGTTTACTATACCCTCCCATTCTAGCCCCAACTGTCCCCTCTAAGTCATCCCCATAGTACCACATCTCAGCACCATTCCTGTATTTATGGTACCAGAAACTTAGTTCCAACTCTTCTATTTTCCTCACACTTCAATCCATTGGCAGGTCTCTTTGGCTTTACCTCAAATCCATATATTAAATCTGTCTACTTTCTTCACTACTTTCACTTTAGTCCAATTTACCTTCATTTCTGCCTAGCACAACATTAATAGACTCCTTAGTTGTCTTACCACCTCCATTTTTGTCTCTCTAACAGTCAGGATAAAATTCATACGGTGAAATATTTCTGAGTCACAGAAAAGTACAGAATAGCACAGCAAACTTCTATGTAGCCATCATTCAACATAAGGAATAAAATATTATTGACACAATCAAAGGCTCCTTGAGAACCGGATTCTCTCTTTCTTACTCACCTTTAATTTGGTGGACACATATCTTTATACTTTAAATACACACACATATGTGTATGTATATAACCATTCCCTGTCATTTGACAGACTTACCTTCTGATATGACAACCTACCATGCTCCCTGCCTGTCCTTGAAAATCAACACTGGACCATTTTTGAAGACACAGAAGGTTTGAGAGAGGTGATTTTAAATATATTTCATCATAAATAGGAATCGTGAGAGCAACTTCCTACATCCTTATTCTACCTCTCTACTCCAATGCGAATGGAGATTTGGGATATGTATGTATATTTATGTGTGTGTATATCTATATATATACACACACATGCCCCTAATCAATATGTAGTTTTGTTTCCCATGTTTTAAAACTGTATATAGACACCATGTGTCCAGAAAAGATTTAAAATAAATACATATTTTTTAAATAGTGACCTGACTTGGAAGACCTTCAAATTGCCAAGCTTAAGCTCCTGTGTTGTTCTTTTCCTCATCCCTTGGCTTGACTTTTTTTTCTTAGAGATGTCTGTGGCATAGCTGAATGGCTGCAATTCCCTCTCTCCTCTTACCTCAGGATTTCTGGATCCAAATCTGTGCTCCTCATCAATTTGCAGAGGGCTTTTTGGGTCTCATTGCGTGCATGGACCCACTATTTGGCTACTTCTGACTTTTCCCTTTGTTCCCACTTCTCACTTATGTTATTTGAAATTATGTATTTCTGTAAGTTGCTGCAAACTTTTTCTTATTATTGGGCAAGGCAGAGATAGATAAATAAATGAATAAACCTGACACCTCCCAGAGGAAAGAGAAGAGTTCGAGACAGATCCCTGGCATGGTTGCAGCAGTAAGCCCGCTTTTTTGCCTTAGGATTCTGTGCTATAACTGACCAGGTCACCTTGTACTGTCACAGAGGCTAATTTGATGTTTTAATAACACTTCAGGATTAACTGCATTATTCAAAACCATGCTGTAAAGGAACATGAACCATAAAACAGCTGCTCAAACATCTTATCACACAATGTCATCGAAGACATCCCAAGTCTCCATTTGCATTTGAGTAGAATGGTAGAATAAGGATGTAGGAAGTTGCTCTCAGGATTCCTATTTATAATGTAATATATTTAAAATTGCCTCTCTCAAACCTTCTGTTTCTTCGAAAATGGTCCCAGTGTTGATTTTCAAGGACAGGCAGGTAGCATGGTAGGTTTTTGCATCTGAAGGTAAGTCTGGGATGACAGGGAATATAGCAATTGTCTTTGGACATGACAACAGTCATCATGGGAGAGGAGAATTGTCTGCATTTTATTTATCAAGGCAATCACCAAGTCCTTCCCAGGGTTCAAGGGGAAGGGAAATATACTCTACTACTTGATAACAAGTGGCAAGGTTCTGAAAGAGCATTTGAGACTGGAAATATTGCTGCGGCCATTTTTGGAAAACACAATTTGTTAAAAGAGTAAAACGAGACATAACTATAGTTAAAATAGAGATGTAGGAAACCTAAGAAAATACTAAAATACAATGTCATTAAATTTGAAAACTTAGAGGAAGTAGATAATTTTCTAGAATATAATTTACTGAAATTGAAATAGAAAACATGGAGTAAACCAGTAACCATTACATAAATTGAATCTGAAATCAAATCTAGATTTTTTCCTGTGTGGCCCCATGGGGCAGAACCAGACCAGAGGGTTTAGTTCAGTCTCAGAAAGGAACTTCTCATGGTCAAAGCTGACCAAAGCTGGAAGGTTTGTGCTGGATTGGATGCCTTGCTGATTCTATTCAGCACTTGTCCTTCAGTATGCACTGCCCACTGTATGCCCTTGCATTCTCTGCCTGAGGGTTTTCTCTGGCTTCAGAGGTATGCACCGCCTATGCACAGAAGTGGTCGGAACTGCTAGGGAGTCAGTGCTCCCAGGAACAGTTCACAACCAAAATGCTGAGGAGTTGGTGGATAAATGCTCTGTCTTCCTTGTGCATCAGGTGGGGTATGATCTGAGGCATGCTCTTTGCACTATTCCAGAGTGTCTTATTGAGCCTTAGAGATCACAGTAGGAACACACTCATCAACCACCCTGTGGTGGCTGCCTTCCCTTTCCTGCCTCATTTCCCCACTCCATCACTCTGAATACTGAGTCTACTTCCAAAATAAACCAGTGGAACTAGAATTCTTGTCTCAGAGTCGGTTTCTGGGGGAAACTCTTGTGAACATGTTATTAGTTACAGCTTGCTTTTACCTCTTAGGGGAGATTGGTACCTGGTTATAGGAAGGCTGTCAACCGTTCATCTTTGGAGAGAGGAAGTTTGGTAAAATTAATTAAACAAATATTTATAGTATGCTTACATCAAGACTCTGAGATGGTTACTAGTGGACTCTCCTCTCCAGAAATAGATAGTTCACCAAGCATCACGCTGTAGAAATTGCAATGGAATGTCATCAGTGCTATAACTGAAGAAGGATCACAGGGTGATGGTATCACTGAGAAGGGAAGGAATCATTCTGATTAGCAGAATAAGGAAGGGTCCAAGGAAAAGTGACATTTGAGCCGGGTCTAGGAGACATCAAAGTTCAACAGGCAAGGAGGCAAAGAGAACAGAAAAAAAAAAAAAAATCTTCACCAGGAGGGAAGGATTATCAAATTTATCTTCTGTCAGATTGATCATACATGTTCAGAAATAATTTAAATAAACAAGTAAAAATAAGAGAAATGATAAAAAATACAAATAAGCGTGTAAGTAAATAATTTTTTAAAATATCAAATCAAATAGTGGTAATGACTAAAGGTGTAGAGAGGTTAATGGCATTTAACAACACATGTATTGACAATTCAAACAAAAACCTTGCAAAATTATAACATACAATTTGTTGCTATTTCATGTCTTGAGACAAATGAAAAATGAGAATGATGATTGAGGTCAGCTGTGTACTTGAGTTGGCAAAAATAAAGTCCCCATCAGCTGTGAAATAAAGACATTACCCATCTCTAAAATGTTTACAGATATTCTTACTACACACTAATTATTGAAGATGGAAAATTCTGCTTAAGAACTCCGTGAAGACATTATAACAATGTGGATATTTGGGGCAAGGGCATGTGACTTCTCAAGGGCTGTCTCATTGCCCTCATTTATACTGTTTGGATTTTCTGATGTGACAGTCGAGAGGGGGTAATGAAAGGGGCTATGAGCTGAGAAAATCTGAGAATTCTTGAGTGCTCCCTTGGGCTACTTAAGTGAATCAATGAAAAAAAAAAAGATGTATCTCTTCTGATATCTTAAGTGTTAACTGGGGCAGTGTGCCTAAGAAGTAAACAGAAGTGAGTAAACACAGACATCTAAGATGCTGGGTGAGTTACTGCTGATGTAGTTCATTCTGATTTTCATATTTATTGTTAAATGCATACCTTATCTTTCAGTGGTCTGGAATTCTGGCAGTCCTATTTGAAAGGCAATATTTTATAACAAGCATTAATACTCGTGAATTTGAATTCCATATTGTGACCTGCGTTTCACCCTTTGCTCACAGCTTTCCCCATTGGTCAGTGGTGGGTGGGGGAGTGGGTAAAACACTGAAGCATCTCTCCTCAGTGGCATATTGTGCATCTTTTCCTGTCTGCCCTAGGTCACCCTGGGGCACCTGCTCAGCCATATTGATGCTCAGAAGCCAGGAAGTATGAGGGAGTTAGCACCCCATGGGGAAACCCTTGATAACAGGGACAGAAACTAGCATTCTCTCCTTCTCTACTACACTTTTCCCAGGGCCCCTTTCCTATTCTTTGGGATAATTTTCTAAAATGTGCAACTGGCATGTAAGCCCTGGCCCCAGACTGTGCTTTTGGGGGTAAACTAGGCTAAGATATACACCAATTAGTTATATTCTGGACAAGTTATTTTTGCTCACTGAGCTTCTGTTTCCTCTCCAATTAAATGAAGGAATCAGGCTTGTTCATTCCTCCCAGCTTTAACAGTCTATTACATAAAAGAAAACTGTCAAGAATGCCTGAAAATCCCATCTTCCTCAATAATTTAAAAAATCAACACTCATGATTTAACTACAATTCAGATAAGGTTTTTAGGGTTTTAAACACTTCTGTTTCTCCTTGTGTGGGTGCTACAGTTCTCTGAGTTATAGCTTTTGTTATCTCCTCAGCTCTTCAGACCTTATCCTAAAGTAGTGAAAAAAAGAGGTATCTATCAGGGACCATAGCAATGCTGATTGTTGTAGGTCTATGCCCTTACTACTTTTCTGCCCTTCACAATTACTGCTACAGTGGAAAACTCTGGAATGGGGTTTGGTCTCTGTAAATGATGGCAGCATTGCTGAGTCTGATGGTCATGACAGGCCCGGAAAGAGGTGATATGCTGTCAACGAACACTAGTTTTGATCACATGGAGCAATGAAGGAATGAAGACAAACCAGAAATTCTCCACTCACAAATTTCACGATCAGTGTTCAGAACTAGGAACACTGGACCGGACACGTTTTAAGAAGCAGCAGATTCCCATTCAGTTACAAACTTTAAGGCAGTTTACGATAGAGACTAAATATTTAGTACTAAGAGTGATGTCAGTAAGATGGCAGAATACGACTTTCCACTGCATGTCCCCTTGCAGAAACATCAATTTGAACAACTATCCATGCACAAAAATATCTTCACAAGAGCTAAAGAATCCAGGTGAGAGATTCTAGCACCTGGATGCAGTGCAGAAATAACAAAAGACACATTGAAGAGGATAGGAAGGACAGTTTTACATTACCTGTGTTACCTTTCCCCCAAGCCTGGGCAGCACAGCAGGGAGAGAGATATCATCTGCATGGAGGAAGGGGAGTGAAGTGAGCATCCAACTTTGCTGTGGACCTTGGCCTGAGGCCCACCCCAGTGAAACACAGTGTCAGGTCAGCACTCATAACCCCAGAATAACCCAGTGCCAGGCTGGCCTTTATATCCTCAGGCTCGCCTTTATATCCTCAGGCTCCAGGTCTGCCTCAGTGGCTGTGATGGTTAATACTGAATGTCAACTCGATTGGATGGAAGGATGCAAAGTATTGATCTTGGGTGTGTCTGTGAGGGTGTTGCCAAAGGAGATTAACATTTGAGTAAGTGGGCTGGGAAAGGCAGACCCACCCTTAATCTGGGTGGGCACAATCTAATCAGCCAGGATATAAAGCAGGTAGAAAAAATGTGAAAAGGATAGACTGGCTTAAGCTCCCAGCCTACATCTTTCTCCTGTGCTGGATGCTTCTTGCCCTCGAACATCAGACTCCAAGTTCTTCAGCTTTGGGACTTGGACTGGCTTCCTTGCTCCTCAGCTTGGAGATGGCCTATTGTGGGACCTTGTGATTGTGTGAGTTAATACTCCTTAATAAACTCCCGTATATATGTGTATGTATCTATCTATCTATCTATCTATCTATCTATCTATCTATCTATCTATCTATCTATCGCTCCTACTAGTTCTGTCCCTCTAGAGAACCCTGACTAAATACAGTGGCCCAGGCTCCAGGCTGGCCCTGCAGCTATAGGCTTCATGCTCCCCTCCACAGTCCCAGGCTCCAGGCCAGCTCCAGTGCCAGACTTGTACCCAAAGACCCCAGTTCCAGTCCAGGCCCCATAGCACCAGGCTTCAAACTCACCCTAGTGCCAGTCCAGCTCCTGTAGACCCAGCCTCCAGGCCTTCCTCAGCCCCAGTCTAGGCTCCACAGCCCCAGGCTCCAGGCTGGCACCTACGGCCTAATGCTCCAGTGGACTCAGCATCCAGTCCTGTCCTGGTAGACTCTGGCACTAGGCTGGCCCCTGCACACCTAGGCTCCAGAACCACTCTCATGGACCCAAGCACCAGGCTGGTTACCGTGTACTTAGTTTCCAGGCTAGCACTTGCAGACCCTGCCTCTAGGATAGCCCCCAGAGGCTCAGGGTCAAGACCAGCTCCAGTACCAGGCCATCCTTTGTGGATTCACCTAGGCTTCAGACCACCCCCATGGATTTAGGCTCTAGGCATAGCCCCTGAAACCCAAGCACCAAGCCCACCCACCTACTGACCAAGGCACCAGGCCAGCCTGCCTGATGACTCCAACAGCAATCCCACTTGCAGGCCTCACTAGATGGCCCACTCAGAATTTCTGGATGAGCTGACTGGTGAAAGATTTTGCCTGCTGAAGCCAGTCTGTAAAGATTAGAATAGGTGTCCACTTCTTCATATGTGCACATACCAACATATAGCCACAAGGATCATGAATAATCAGGGAAACATGATACTACCAAAGGAACAAAATATAATACAAGTAACAAGCCCTAGAGAAATATAGGTGTATGAACTGCGTGACAAAAATTCAAAATAATCATCCTGAAGAAGCTCATTGAGCTACAAGAGAACACAGATATACAACTAAACCAAAATTAAGAAAAGAGTACACTAACAAAATTAGAGGTTCAACAAGGAGATATAAACCATTAAAAACCAAACAGAAATTCTGGAGATAAAGATCACAATGACTAATTGAAAAATTCCATAGAGAGCTTCACCAGCAGACTTAATCAAGCAGAAGAAAGAATCAGTGAGCTTAAAAACATGTCATTTGAAATTACCCATCAGAGGCACAAAAAGAACAAAGAATAAAAAAGAGTGAAGAAGGCCTATGAGACTTAAGAAACACCATCAAGTGAACCAATATACTCATTCGTTATGTGAATTTCAGAAGGAGCAGAGAAAGAGAAAGAAGACAAAAGCTTATTTAAAGGAATAATGACAGAAAATCCCCAAAATCTGGAGAGAGAAATAAACACGCAGATCCATGAATCCCAAAGAACCCCAAATATATTAAATGTAAAGAGATATTAACTGAGACACATTGCAATGAAATTCTTAAAAGTTAAAGACAAAGAGAAAAATTTGAAAGCAGCAAGAGAAAAGCAACTCAGCACATACAAGAGAACCCCCATAATACTTAAGGATATTCCTCAGCAGAAACCTTGCAGGTCAAGAGAAAGTGGGATGATGTGGGTGGTATATTTAAAGTGCTGAAAGAACAAAACTGCCAATCGAGAACCCTATACCCCTCAAGTCTGTCCTCCAGAAAGGAAGGAGAGATAAGAACTTTCCCAAACAAACAAAAGTGGGAGTTCATCACCACTAGACCTGTATTACAAGAAATGCTAAATGGAATTCTTCAAGTTAAAATAAAAGGACACTAATTAAAAACAAGGAAACATATGAAAATATAAAACTCATCATGAATGAAATAATACAAATTCACAATACTGTAATAATGTAATGGTGTTACATAAATCGCTTTTAACTCTAGTATAAAAGTTAAAAGACAAAGGTATTAAAAATAGCTATAGCTACAACAATTTGTTAATGGATACGTATTACATACAAGATGTAAATTGTGGGGAGGCCGAGGTGGGCGGATCATGAGGTCAGGAGATCAAGATCATCCTGGCTAAAACGGTGAAACCCCATCTCTACTAAAAATACAAAAAAATTAGCCGGGTGTGGTGGTGGGCCCCTGTAGTCCCAGCTACTCGGGAGGCTGAGGCAGGAGAACGGTGTGAACCTGGGAGGCGGAGCTCGCAGTGAGTTGAGATCACACCACTGCACTCCAGCCTGGGCGACAGAGTGAGACTCCATCTCAAAAAAGAAAAAAATTAAATTAAATTAAATTTAAAAAATAAATAAATAAATAAATAAAAAGATGTAAATTGTGACATCAATAACATACAATGTGGTACAAGATAAATTGAAGTGTAGAGTTTTGTATATGGTGAAAGTGAAGTTATTTATCAGCTTAAGTTAGACTGTTATAAGATGTTTTATATAAGCCCCATGGTAGCTACAAAGAAAAAAGAAAATATGTACAAGATGCAAAGAAAGGAATGAAAGCATACCACTACAAAAAACAAATGAACAAACAGAAACCAAGAAATGAACCTACACTAAATCACAAAGGAAGACACTGAAAAGGAAGAATGGAACAACAACCACAAAACCCTACAAAACTACCATTGATAAAATGGCAGTAGTAAATCCTTACCTATCAACAATTACATTAAATGTAAATAGATCAAATTCTCTAATTAAAAGACGGAATGGCTAAATGAATTTTAAAAACAAGATTCAACTGTATGCTGCCACCAAGGACTCACTTTAATTTTAGTGACACACATAGGCTGAAAGTGAAGGGATGGGAAAAGATGTTTCATGCAAATGGTAACCAAAAGAGAGAAGGATTGAGTATACTTATATCAGAAAAAATAGACTTCAATTCAAAAATTATCACAGGAGACAAGGTCATTATATAATGGTAAAGAAGTCAATTCATCAAGAGAAATAACAATTGTAAATATATATGCGCCCCAAATCAAAACACCTAAATAGATAAAGCAAATATTAACAGAAATGAAGCAATAGAGCAATAGTAGGGGCTCTCAATACACAATTTTTAATAATGCGCAGATCATCAGGACAGAAAATCAATAAGGAAACAGAGGATTTGAACAATATTATAGACCAAATGGATCTGACAGACATATACAGAACATTTCATCCAACAGCAGCAGAATACACATGCTTTGCAAGCACACATGGAATATTATTCAGGATAGATCATATGTTAGGCCATGAAGCAAGTGTCAGCAAATTCAAAAGACTGAAATCACATCAAGCATCTTTTTTGACCACAATGGTATAAAACTAGATAAAAATACAGGAGGAAATTGGGAAATTCACAAATGTGTGAAATTTAAACAGTACACTTTTAAATAACCAATGGGTCAAAGAAGAAATCAGAAGGGAATTAAAAATATCAATACAAATGGAAGTGAAAACAACATATCAAAATTTATGAAATATAGGAAAAGCAGTTCTAAGAGGGGTGTTTATAGCAATAAACGCCTACATTAAGAAAGAAGAAAGATCTCAAACAACCTAACCTTACACCTCAAGGAACTAGTAAAAGAAGAAGAAACTAATCCTGAAGTCAGCAGAAGGAAGAAAATATAAAGATCAGAGCAGAAATAAATGAAATAGAAATTATAAAAACAATTTTAAGAAATCAATAAAACTGAGAGTTAGTTTTCTGAAAAGATAAACAAAATTTATAAACCTCTAGCTAGACTAAGAAAAAAGCAGAGAAGACTCAAATAAGTAAAATTAGAAATGAAAGAGGAGACATTATGCCAGATACCTCAGAAATAAGAAGGATTATAAAAGACTGTTACAAGTAATTACATACCAACAAATTGGATTGTCTAGGAGAAATGAATAAATTCCAAGAAATACACAACATACCAAGACTAAAGCACAAATAAATAGAAAATCTGAACAGAACAATAATGAAAAAAGAGATTGAATCTGTTATTAAAAACCTTTTAACAGAAAATTTCAGGAC
Source organism: Pan paniscus (assembly GCF_029289425.2). Classification (NCBI taxonomy): domain Eukaryota; kingdom Metazoa; phylum Chordata; class Mammalia; order Primates; family Hominidae; genus Pan; species Pan paniscus. The sequence goes on along the minus strand of NC_085926.1, from coordinate 40,967,777 downwards.
GTGATGACTTCACTGGTAAATTCTGTCAAGCATTTAAAGAAAAATTAATGCTAAATTCTTCCTAAACTCTTCCAAAAACTTGAAGAGGAGGGACTACTTCTAAACTCATTTTATGAAGCCAGCTTTACCCTGATACCAAAGCCAGACAAGAATGCTACAAGAAGAGAAAATTACAGGCCAATGTCCCTGATGAACATAGATGCCAAAATCTTCAACAAAATATTAGCAAAACAAATTCAACAGCACATGAAAAGGATCATACACAATGATCAAATAAGATTTATCCCTGAGATGCAAGGATGTCTCCACACATGCACATCAATCAATGTGATACACCATATTAACAGAATGAAGGATAAAAAAATCATATAATCATGTCAATAGGTGCAGAAAAAGCATCTGACATTCTTTCATGACAAAAACTCTGAACAAATTGGGTATAGAAAGAATGCATCTCAACATAATAAAGACCATATGAGAGGAGTCAAAAAGTCTGTGGAAAAATGGAAATAAAATGTAAAAATAAAAAATATCAACTTTATTTCTCAACATAAGTTCCATCAAGGTCAAGAAACTTTTATAAGTGATAGTACCAGCTATTTAGTTCATCCCTAAAAAACTGAGTGTCCTGGGAATTTAACCATGGCAATGCAGCCTTTTTTACATTATTAACTGAAGAAAAATGGGTGCCCCTTACAGATTTTTAGGAAATAAAAAGACCTTCTAAATAGGAAATAAAAATATTTTCTTACTTTCAGGGAATAAAAATATTTGTTAGGAAACAAAAAGAAGTCTGAAGGAAACAAATTGGGATCTTAAGGTGGAATGCCTAATGATTTCTCAACAAAACTTTTGCAAAACTACTCTTATTTGATGAGAGAAATGAGCAGAAACATTGTTGTGGTGAAGAAGGACTCCCTGGTGAACTTTTCCTGAGCATTTTTCTGCTAAAGCTTCGGCTAACTTTCTCAAAACACTCTCATAATAAGCAGATGTTATTGTTCTTTGGCCCTCCAGAAAATCAGCAAGCAAAATGCCTTGAGCATTTTAAAAAACTGTTGCTGTGACTTTTGCTCTTGACTGGTCTGCTTTGCTTTTGACTGGATCACTTCCACCTCTTGGTAGCATTGCCTTGATTGCTCTTTGTCTTCAGGATCATACTGGTAAAGCCATATTTCATCTCCTGTTACAATTCTTCAAAGAAATGCTTTAGGATCTTGATCCCACTTATTTAAAATTTCTATTGATTTTGGCACCCATCGAGTGGGGAGTTTGCTCAACTTTAATTTTTTAGTCAGAATTGTATAAGCTGAACCAATTGAGATGCCTATGATGTTGGCTATTGTTTGCACTGTTAATTATAAGTCCTCTTCAATTAGGGCACAAATAAGACTAACTTTTTCCTTGCAAATTGATGTGAGTGGTCTCCTGTTGTGGGCTTCATCTTCAACATTGCTTTGTCCCTTCATAAAATAAACTATCCATTTTTAAACTGCTGATTTCTTTGGTGGGGATTGTCCCCATATAGTTTCCATAAAGCATAAATGATTTCACCATTCTTCCACCCAAGCTTCATCATAAGTTTGATGTTTGTTCTTGTTTCAGTTTTAGCAGAATTCATGTTCCTCTAATAGGGGCTCCTTTCAAAGTAATGTCTTATTCTTCTTAGTACCTCAAACTAGATCCCGTTCAGACATATTATAATAAGTTAGTACAAGTTTGTTTTGGTGTGAAAAAGATTTGAAACCCATGCGCAGTGTTTTCATAATATGCATTTTCCATGAACTTTTTGAAAATCCCATGGTTAACATCATACTCAATGGTGAAAAGTTGAAAGCTTTTTCTTTACAATTGGGAACACAGGATGCCCATTCTCATTCTTTCTAATTAATATAGTATTGAAATTTCAAGCCAAAGCAATTGGCAAGAAAAGAAATAAAATTGGAAAGGAAGAAATAAAACAAGTCTCTGTGGATGGCACAATCATTTAGAAAACCCTAAAAACTCCACCAAAAAACTGTTAGAACTAATAAACGAACTGAGTAAAGTTGTAGGATATAAAAGTGACTTACAAAAATTAATAGTGTTTCTGTACATTAACAATAAACTATTTTTTAAAAATCAAGAAAAATCTCATTTACAATAGCATAAAAACACTTAAGAATAAATTTAACCAAGGAGGTGAAAGACATGTACACTGAAAACTATAAAACATTGACAAAAAAAGCTAAAGAATACACAAATAAATGGAAAACTATCCCATGTTCGTGTACTGGAAGTATTAATATTGTTAAAATGTTCATATTACCAAAAGTGACCTAGAAGTTCAATGCAATTCTTATCAAAATTCCAGTGACTTTTTTCACAGAAATAGAAACATCAATCCCAAAATTCAGATGGAACCAAAAAAATACCCTGAATAGCCAGAACAATTTTGAGTGAAAAGAACAAAGCTGGAGACATCACACTGCCTGATTTCAAAATTACTGCAAAGGTATGCTAATCAAAACAAAATGATATTGTCATAAAAACAGATATATAGACCAATGGAACAGAGTAGAGAGCCCAGAAATAAATCTACACATTTAACATTAACTGAACTTTGACACATGTACCAAGAACTCAATGGAGAAATAATAGTCTCTTCAATGAATGGTGTTGGGAAAACTGGACATCCACGTAATTGGACACTTTGTACACCATGCACAAAAATCAACTCAAAAGCAAATAGAGACTTAAATGTGAAATCTGAAACTATGAAACTACTAAAATAAAACATAGGAGAAAAGCTTCCCGAAATTGGTACAGGCAATGAGTTTTTGAATATGACCCCAAAAGCACAGGAAACAAAAGCAAAAATACACAAATGGGATTGTAACCAACTAAAAAGCTTCTGCACAGCAAAGGAAGCAATCAACAGAATGAAAATACAACTTACGGAATGAGAGAAAATATTTGCAAAGCATATATCTAATAAGGGGTTAATATCTAAAATGTATAAGAAATTTAGAATTCAATAGCAAGAAAATAAATAACCCAACTAAAGCATGGGCAGAGCACCTGAATAGACATTTCTCAAAAGAAGACATACAAATTGCCAACAGTTAATTGTCTTTGCAATTGGCTTGTGGCTACCTGAAAATATCTTAATTATTTATTGACTTGTTTTCTCTCCCTGCCCACTAGAATGTGGGCTCTGGGAGAGTAGGGACCTATGTGTTTTGTTGACCACAGTGTCCTCAACAGTATAGACAGGGCTTAAGATTTAGTGCTCAACAAATATGGATTAAATTTGTTCACCAAAGTCCTCCAAAAAGGGGGTATTACTCATACCCATAAGGGGTATATGTCAAAAGGAACCCAAAAGTTAAAAATCTGGCTGATTTTGGAGATGAAGGGGCATTCATGTCCTCAGTAACTCATTTTGACACAGGTTCTTGTGCAGTGAGAAGCCATGGAAAACAAGATGCCAAGCTCTTAGCTCATACTATTCAAAACAGAGCATACCCTAATACTAGGGATTTGGAAAAAAACTTGTGCCCACGGGCTGCTCTGAGGTGAACCAGCTGGCAGGCTATGTGCTGTTATGCACACCCTGAAGATGCTTAGGGTTCTCCCTGTCCCATTCCCAGATGCTGTCCAACACAGCACCTGGGAAGTTAGGAAGAGAATGACAGTCAGCCGACCATGGAATTGGTCCCCAGAGGTTGAGCAAGGAAGTGACCAGTGGCTGGTCCCACCACCTATTCTTGGGGTTGGGCCGGGCTGAGCTGGTCTTGGGTTCAGTTGTGAACTAGAATTTGTTGCAGCAGGAGCTGGGGAGCTCAGCTTTTAATTTGAATCAGTGAGAGGGTTGGACTGATTGATGTCGAGGAAGTAGAGCTTGGAGAGTGGGGCAGACACCCAGGTGTGCTGGTCCTTTCATCTTCACATCAAATGCTACCTGGTGAGTTACAGGGCACAGGCTGGGGGTGTGGGGGCCGAGGGGTAGGCAGCTGCTGCTCAAAAGCAGACAGGCCACATGGCTGAAGACAGATCCTGGCTTCCTGTCAGACAGCTGCCTGCAAATAATAACCTGCAATTTCCTGGGAGGGGCAGACAGGTAAGAGTCTCTTAGTAGATGAAAGAGCTACGACTGATAATATAGGTAATGGAAATTTAACAAATTAATTCATTTATTACTTATTCATTCATTTGTTAATTTAACAAGCCTCTGCAGCCTAGCTCCTAAAAGCACAGTCCATGCACCAGCAGCATGAGCATCACCTGGGAGAGCTTGTCAGAAATTCAGGATCTCAGACCCCACCCCCGTCCTGCAGAACTACAGTCTTCATTTAAACAAAACTCCCAGGGAGTTCTTAGCCACCCAAAAGTCAGAAGGCCTGATCTACAGGATAACTGCTGCACCCACTACTGGGTAGGGCCCTACAGGGATGCTGGAAGGGTGCATCTGGCAAACATCACTCCCTCACTGGGAGGCACTTTGAGAAGAAGGGCCGGGTGCAACTTCCTGCAGGTGTTACTTTGAGAAGACACATTTCACACCTGGTTCATTTCTTTCCAGAGTTCATGTAACATCTGCCTACTTCAACGAGATAGGAACACAAATGACAATAACACATAGCAGTGATGATACAGCAGGGGAGGTATGAGGGCCTTTTCTTAATGGCATTTGAAATGAAGTTGCCAGTGGCCCCAGTCCCTTCTCTTGTGGCCTCTCCCCATCCTGCTAAAATTCCCAGTGTCCTTTCATCAAAGAAAACCTATTCTTTCTGGAACGAATCTACCAAGAATCACTTACACCTCTGTGCGAATTCAATCAATGAATATTTGCATTTCTATACTTTTGATACCTGTTCCAGCTGTGCCAGAGTTTACAAACTCATGGGGGAGGAATTTGTGCGCAGAAAAGTTACACTGTTCAGGCAAGCCTTGCCAGCTTAGAATGCAGGTCCTGAAAACAATGCTGTCAACACAGAAATCTAAAAAGCAGTTTACCATTTATAAAATTATTTCCCTAGGCACCAACTTTATAGATGAAAAGACTGAAGTTCAGAGAGGCTGTGACTTGCCCAAAGTCACACAACTAGTAAGTGGTTAAACTGAGATTTCAGCCTCGTCTTCAACTATAATTTTTTTATTCTTTATACTGTTTAGGCACTTCTATATCAGGAGAATTCTTGTCTATCCAAGAAGACCAAGTCCCTCTTCTCTATTTTTCATTACTTCATGCAAAAAATATTTTGGTCGGCACCTTTTTGTGTTTAGAGTTGAGAAAAGAGGACAAGTAAAGGGGAAATATTTCTCTCTCTTCACCCATCCAATTGCTATTTTCAACCTCAAGAACCTTACAGACCAATAAAGGAGAAAAGACATACTGAGAACACTGTATCATATTCCTATTCCTCTGGTAGGGACTAAACTTGGCTTCAACATCCAATTTTTTGGCCCCATAAAGTCTGACGTCCTCCCAGTGACAAACACTAATTTTCAGAGTTACCCTCTCTTGGGGCTCTTTACTGCCAACTCCTGAATCAAGTATGCTAACAACATCTCATTCTGCGTCAGTGGACACATGGAACTAAGCCACTTTACCACAGTCCAGAAAAAATCCACTTGTGCCAAGCATTTTGTGAATTTAGATAATGTGTTGAAAGCTGAGAGTCACGGAGTGGCAATCGCCTTGTGGGTGTGTGGTTGTTCTTCCTTTCCTCCGTCTATCCTGCTCACCCACTCTTCCCGACTCTGGGAAGCCACAGTTCTTCCTCCTTGGGGGCAAGTCATTCAGCCATCTCCTAATCCTCAAGTTGTATAACCCAAATGTATCATAGCACTCAGAAGGAAAAAAGGACTTTCCCTCTGCCATGAGAACTTTAGATTGCAGCCGATATTTTATTTTTAAATAAATGATTTTATTAACAGGTAATGTGCACACATTAGAAGCACATCATTTGATAATTTTCCACAAAGTGAACACACCTGTGTAACCATTAGGCAGACCTAGAAACAAGACAAGAGCAGCATCCAGAGCCTCCTGTCTGAGACAGGTGGTAATTTCAATAGAAAATTCTTGCTATTATACACATGAGAGGAACATGGAAAGTGCCACGAGAGGTGAACAATATCTTGCCAGAAAATGGAGGAGACTTTGACCTGGGTAAAGGGAGCAAAGAGGGCTCCAGACTCGAACCCTGCAAGATGGATGGCATTTGGTCCAACAGAGAAGGGCTGGGTGCATGAGTGGGATGTGCCTAGTGGCAGAAATGGCTTGACTGTACAAAAGTGCATGGAGGATTTCCACTATCAGTGAGGAGCCCAGTCTGGTCTGTGTCTGGAGGTGGGGAAGGGTGGGGTAGAGTGTTGGAGAAGCTAAGGCTGGAACCACGTTGTGAAGGATCTGGAATGGCAGTGGCAGTGCTGTCCAGTGGTTTTTGCACAATTTTAGATATATCTGCTAAGACTCAGTGCTGCAACTGACAAAAAAAATACCAGGTTTGTTTAAGGAAAAAAAATGCTGTATTGCCTCAGACATTACTTGATCCAGGGTTCAAATGATGACTGAGACTACTTTTCCTTGCCTCCTTTTGTTATTTTAACTGTGTCCTTGGTGTTGCCACCTTTTAATGTGGGTTTCCCCAAAGCAGACCCTGAGGCAAGAATTTGACTGTGATTTGGAAGATGCAGGAGGTACCAGTGAGAGTGTGGGGAAGTGAGACAGGGAAGGGAAGATAGCCAAAAAGCGGTGCAGGATCCAGCCAGCTCTCCCTGTGGGTATCTGGAGCTTAATCCCACAGTGCAGCTCTGGGAAACCTGGTGGATTGCATGCCTCAGTGTCACCCACCTGAGGGGTGAGGCAGCTGGGGCAACAATTCCCATCAGTCGATGGTAGAGGGCCTCCCTGAGGGAGTATTAATTCCCTGGCGCTTCCAGCTGCTGGGCACTCAGGCAGTGCAGCCTTCGGAGAGTTCTGAGAAAGCCCATGGGCAAAGAGATGCAGCTGGAAGCGGCTGGCACCCTGAAGCGGAGAGAACCCGTAACAGCTGCCTGACAGCTTCAGCCTCTTCTTCACTCTTAGTAGGCTCTGCCTTTACACACACACACACACACACACAAACACACACACACGGCAGCCCCATGTCTTGGGGATGGAAATAAGAGATTTTCTTTCCCAATAACTGGGCAAAAAAACTGATCCTGGCTTTCATTTTATCCAAATTGGGTCACTTAAATGACTCCCTGAGGTCAGCAGGAGGTGATACTCCTAGGAAAGGATCTTCATGCAGTTAACTGACTCGGCAGAGGAGGGAGAAGAATGAGTCCACAGGGCAAAACAAGGAGTCCGGCTGGGGTGTCATGGGGGTGTCCCTTAGACAACTGGTGTGTGGTACTGAAGCCTGAAGCCTGAGGAAGAGCTTGGACTGAAAACATTTAAGTGTGTGTGTGTGTGTGTGTGTGTCTTCATTTGGGTTTCTGCAAGGTAGACCCTGAGATGAGGACTTGGGTGCCGGTTGTTTATTTGGGAGGTGATCCCAGAAAGCAGCCATGAGGGAGTGGGAAAGTGAGTCAGGGCAGGAGGAGAAACCCATTCAAGGGGCATTAATGAGCACAGTGCTCTGCGGGCAAGTGGGCTCCCTCCTGCTGGGGCCGTCTGGGAACCAGGGTAGAACATACCTCAGAATTTCTCACCAAGGTGTAGCAAACTGGAGTTTCCTTCACTATCTCCCATCCCTCATTGTCTGAGAAACTTTCTGAGGCATCTACTCTCCCATCTTTCAGACCTAAGCTGTATGTGGGCCCGGCGTGTGCCTGTGGCCAGAGAACGCCCCCTGGTCGACAGGTACGGAGGCCCAGGACGGAGGGCCTCAGCAGGTGGGCATCCACCGGCTGCAGGAATCCTCCAGCGTGCAGCGAGGGTATGTGGCTGGGACACCGTCCTCATCTGCTGCTGTATCCTTCCTGTCCTTGGTGGAACCCCCTGGTGGGCGGGGAGGGCAGAATTCCCCCACCCCTCACTCCCGGTGCCCACCCCTTTTCATCTTTGAATTCACCATTCTCTGCTCCCAGGTAGCCCAGAGCCCCTGTCTTCTCTAACATGACTGTCTGTACCTCCACATTGGCCCTGGCTGTGCGTGTTCTAGTTAGTAAATGCAGCTCTTTGATAAACTCCCACATTACAAAGAATCCAGGAATAAAGGCTTGGGGTTGGGGTGTGTGTGTCAAATGTTACTCCAAGAATGTCCCTCGGAATGGAAATAGCAGTTATGTGGGCAGGAAAATGATTATGTGATCTGGCCTGTGTCTTTTGGTTTAATTAAATCAGTGATACTCAAGTGGCCTAGAGGGTGTTTTAGAAGGTTCTGGGGAGCCTTTTTCAAACCAGACACTTCCTCTAATGGGTCCCACTGCAGAGGTGGGGGGGTGGGGACATGGCCTCCTCTCTGTCTCCCTGGTGGAGAATCCCTGTGTGTAATTTGGGAAGTTACTGATGGGTGAACTTTGGAATGTAGACAATGTGAAGGCAGAGGGAAGGCTGAGAATTACTGGTTTGAAATACAACCCTGGATCCACAAGTGTGGCAGAGTGGGAGAAACTTGTGGAGAGAAGACATATGTTTGAATTCAGAGCTGACTAGCCACTGAGCTTCTCTGGGCCTCTGTGTCATTATCTGTAAAATGGGAATGTTAATGCAAATGGCCTGGGGTTGTTGTGGGAATTCAGTTTCTGGCATATTTGATTGCACTTTTTTTTTGTTTTTGTTTTTGTTTTTTTTGCTGTTAACTCTGAGTGATCTTTAATGCAGAGCCCCTAATCCAGTGTGACTATGGGATAGCAATCTCCTGGTCCCTCCCTTCTACCCACATTACTGACCTCCTGCTAGGCTGGTCAGTGTCTGCCTCACAGCACAGCTGGAGGCCCCTCTGTTGTTATCAAAAGCGTCCCTGATGTTGGGGGGTGGTTAGGGGCGTTCCTCATCACCTCATGGTCACAGGCCTTGTAGAGCCACCTCACTCTTTTTGGGCGGGAACCTTAGGAGAGCAGGAGGTGCCCCAGAGGCTGTTTCAGATGTCCCAAAGGCTAGAATGTGGATAAGGCCTGCTTGTGGGTGTTTGTCAGAAAAGACGTAGCTGAGGCTGGACTAGCATTCTTCCTTGAGCATTCTTCCTTGCAGAGAGAGGGGGAGTGAGAGCCCTGAGCAGATCACCTCCTCAGAGACGCCTTTCTGACTCTCCCGCCGCTCACCTAGGACAACACCTCCCTTGCTTTGAGCTCTACAGAGCACACTCTCACCAAAGAACTGCCAGTCTCTTCCATTACATGCTTTCTCCCCTTCTTATATGCCTTTAATTAATACTGAAATCATTGCCCTCATTCAATATAATCTATATTTTAAAAAATATAATAAACAAAATAGCACACACACAAAATAGCACACATGAGAAAATGCCTTTTACATTCCAAAAAAGACGCTGATTACTGTGGATTCTCCAAGAAGCCTGGGTAAGTTAACAATTATTCCTAAATGCAAATGCAAACACAAATGTCGTCAGAGTGAAAAGCCACTTGCTATCCTTTGGAGGAGAGGAAGTGGGTGGAAATTCCCAGGAATTCCCTTGGTGAATCCTGCAGAGGCATTGCCTCAGGGAGACTGACCCCAAATATAGCAGGTGCAGCTGGCCCCAGGCTGGAATGCACTCCTCGGCTGTTCTTCACCCTGAGCCAGCAGGGACTCTGCCTGATACTGCACTCTCTCTTTTCTGCCTCCTGGATCAGGGTGACATGCTTTGAGCCTTTTTTTTTTTCTTTAAAGCTCTACGTGACAAAATAAAAAGGAAATCGCTGAGCCCTCTTTCCTCCCCTGTTTGCTTTACCTAGTGAGAGCTAAGGACACAGTTTTGGCTCTTTTTTGGTAGATTGCTCCATGCACACATGAATTCACTAAGAATCGAAGCAGAAAGCTCCTGTGATGAGAACCTGCTCAATTAAAGTCACCCTAGTGCGGGACCTTTAAGACGGCCTGTTGCAGAAGAACTCTACTGAGATGAAGATGCAAAGTAACTATCTAGTACGTTCCACTGCTGAAACAATGGTACAACCCTGGGCATAATCCATTCTGAAATAAGGTGCAACATAAATGAAGAAAAAAAGTATGTAATGTTAGCTACATATTAGTACATATCATTCTCTGTATTTGCTGGTTCCACATCCATGGATCAAAATCTGTAGATACCGAGAACCGACTGTATCTATTTTCCATCCATGGTTGGTGGAACCCACAGACTGGGTTGCAGGGGTCTGACTGTACTGTGCCATTTTATGTAAAGGACTTGAGCATCAGAGGATTTGGTGTCTGCAGGGGTCCTAGAACCAATCTTCCACAGTTAGGGAGGGCCGAATGTATATTTAGCATTTACATGTGCAGTGTATTTTCAGAATGGTTTGCAAGTACTCTGAATTCAGGAACTCAATATGTGTGATGCACACCCATATTCAAATTTTTCTGTAATAGGATTTGCTGAAAGGGGGAGAAAAGATTGGATTATTCACAAAAAGCTGTTAGAAAGAAAGAAATGATATTGTACTCCAACACCACACCATACACAGAAATATATTCTAAGTGGATTAAGAAGTTAAATCTAAAAGAAAAAGTACAGTCATGCACTGAAAATGATGTTGCAGATAACAATGGTGATTATAATGGAGATTATAATGAAGGTGAAAAATTCCTCTCACTGAGTGACGTGTGGCCATCATCAAGTTGTAGCACAACATTACTCACATGTTTGGGGTGATGCTGGTATAAACAAACCTGTGTTGCCAGTTGTATAAAGGCATAGCACATACAACAATGTACACTATGTAACACTTGATAATAAACAACTGTGTTACTGATTTTTGTATTTACTATACTATAGTTTTCATCATTAGTTTAGCGTGTACTCCTTCTCCTTATATAAAAAAAAGTTAACTGTGAAACAGCCTCAGGCGGGTCCTCCAGGAGGTATTCCAGAAGAAGACATTCTTATCATCAGAGATGACAGCTCCATGCATGTTATTGCCCCGAAGACCTACGAGTGGAACAAGATGTGGAGGTGGAAGCCAGTGATGTTGATTATCCTGACCCTGTGTAGGCATGGGCTAATGTGTGTACTGGTGTCTTAGTTTTAACAAAAAAAGCTTAAAAAGTAAAAAAAAAAAAATTATAGAATAAGGACATAAAGAAAGAAAATAGTTCCATATAGCTAGCTGTACAATGTATTTGTGTTTTAAGCTAAATATTGTTTAAAAAAAAAGTGTCAAAAAGTTAAAAAAATTCAAAAACTTAGGCTTTTGTGTTTATGTGCAGTGTTTATAAAGTTTGCAGTGGCGTGATTTCTTGGCCTTCCCATTCACTCACCACTCACTCACTGACTCACCCAGAGTAATTACTAGCCCTGTAAGCTTCATTCATGGTAAGTGCCCTATATAGGTGCACTGTTTTTAAATCTTTTGCATCATATTTTGACTGTACTTTTTCTATGTTTAGATGTGTTTAGATACACAAATCCTTACTGTTGTGTTACAATTGCCTAGTATTCAGTACAATAACATGCTGTATAGGTTTATAGCCTAGGATATAGGCTAGACCATAAAGCCTACGTATGTAGTAGGCTGCGCCATCTAGGTTTGTGTAAATACACTCCATGATGGTTGCACAAAAATAAAATTGCCTAATGGTGCATTTCTTAGACTGTATCCCCATTGTTAAGGGACTCATGACTGTATAAAGGTATTAGAATAAAACACAAGATAGTTTCTTTTAAAAAAATTTTGGATGAAGGAGCTTAGCAACATTGCAAGAGACAAGGTCAATATACAAAAATTAACCACATTTTTACACACTAGCAATGAAAAACTGAAAAATTGAAATTTTAAAGAGTACCATTTTTAATAGCACCAAAATGTGGATACTTAGGTACAAATTTTACAAAGTATATTCCAGTATGCTGAAAACTACAAAAAAACTGATGATAGAAATTAAAGAAGTCTCCTAAATAGAAATGTACTGTGTTCATGAGTTAGAAGACTCAGCATAGTTTAGATACCAGTTATCTTCAAGTTGATCTGTATATTCAGTGCCATTCAAATCAAAACCCCAGCAGGCTTTTTGTAGACATTGACAAACTATTCTAAAATGTATATAGAAATGCAGAGGAACTAGAAGAGCCAAAAGAATTTTGAAAAAGAACAGGGTTAGAGGACCAACACTACTGGATTTCAAGGCTTATTATAAAGCTACGGTGATAAACAGTGTGATATTTGTCAAAAGTAAACATGAAGATCAATAAGACAGAATATAAAGTCCAAAAATGGACCCGCAGATATATGCTTGATTGATTTTCAACAAAATTGCAAAGGAAATTTAATAGAATAGGCATTGCCTTTTCAGCAAATGATGTGGGAGTAATTGGACATCCACATGCAAACAAACAAAAATCCCTGATCCATATGTCACACCATAAACAAAAACCAACTCAAAATTGATCATAGATCTAAATGTAAACCCCAAAACTATAAAGCTGTAGCGGAAAATAGAGGATAAAATCTTTGTGAATGTGGGTTAGGCAAAGATTTCTTAAATATACCACCAAAAGCAAGATTCATAAAAGAAGAAGAATAAATTAGACTTTATTAAAATTAAGAACTTCTGCTCTTTGGAAACATTGTTTAAGGTAATTGGAAGACAAGCTATAGACTGGTAAAGAATATTTGCAAATCACATAGCTGATAGAGTTACTGCATATATTCAGAACTCCTAAAATTCAACAATAAGATAACAAACAACCCAATTAAAAATGAACAAAGAAGTGAACGGACATTTTACCAACAAGATATATAGATAGCAAGTAAGCATATATCATTAGAAAAATGCAAATTAAAATCATTAGATATCCCTACACAACAATTAGAATGGCAAAAGAAAAAGAAAGTAGAGAGAAAGAAAGAATTTTAAAAAAGGAAGGAAGGAGAGAAGGAAAGAATGAAGAAAGGAAGGGAGGGAGGAAGGAAGGAAGGAAGGAAGAAAAAACATCATTAATAACAAGGAAAAAGAAACATTATTAATAACAATGTGGAGAAACTGAAACTTGTATTTTGCTTGTGCAAATGCAAAATGATGTAGCCATTTTGGAAAGCATTTTGACAGTTTCTTACAAAGTTTAATAAAGTTTTCATATGACCCAGCAGTATCACTCACAGGTACTTACCCAAGTGAAATGAAAACTATGTTGACACAAAAACCTGTACATGAATGTGTATTTATAATCATCAAAAACTGGAAAGAACACACAAATTCTTCAATGAGTAAATGAATAAACACGCTGTAATACTTCCAACTCAGTAAATAAAAAAGAATGAAGTATTGATTCACATAACAACGTGAATGTATTTCAAATGCTTTATGCTACATTACAGAAGACATACTTGAAAGGTCATATATTCTATAATTCAATTTATATGACCACTTAGAAAAGGCAAAACTGTATAAATAGAAAACATATCAATGGTTGCCAGGGGCCATATGTGTGAGAAAGGTTGACTACAAGGTGACATATGTGTATTTTTATTTTTGGGGAACTGGCTTTTTTTTTTATCTTAATTGTGGTGGTGGTTACATAATTCTATGCACCTGTTAAATCTCACAGAACTGTTCAATAAAATATCTAAATTTTACTACATGTAAATTTAACCTAAAAGTGAAACAATAAGGTAAGACTACAGCATAAAAAATTTTACAGCAATAGGAAATATCAATATCCTACAAAGCAGGGTAAAGGAAATTCAAATACACTGTAGGCCAAAAATCAGTTGCTGAATATTTCTTGGAAGGCAGTTTGGCAGTACATCTTAAAATTTTAAAAAACATGTACTTTTCACAATAGGCACTTCCACTTCTGGGAATGTATCCTACAGACATGCTTGCACATGTGCACACTGGTGCAGTCAGGCCTGCAGGGAATGTGGTCCACCTGGTCTTCTCAGCTTGGGAACAGCCAGGAAATGGCATCTTTACCATGGGTATTGGTGAGACAGACACTATGGGTTCCCCACTCATATCCTCTTGGGCCTTACTGTTGTAGTGCATACCAGCCTGTCTTCCAGTTGCCTAAGGTTTTTCTCTGGCATGAACTAAGACCCCCTACCCCAATAGCCCTTGAATAATTAATGACTGATGGGAGCTGGTGTGTAAATACTCCTGAGGGCAGAGGGCCAACTCTGAGGTGTGCTTTCTATATTGCTTCCAAGAGTCTCTCATTGAGATTAAACTTCAGGTGCCAATGATGGTGATTGGCTTGCTAACAAATCTGTTGTTTCTTTCCCCTCCCTGCTTGATTCTGTACTCCTGGGATTATGTCTCACATAAGGTAATTGTGGTTGAATCCTTGTCTTAGGTTCTGCTTCTTTGGAAACCCAACTAAAACAATTGGGTTCCCCTAGAAGAAACACAGTGGTGGGCACTACCCTTAAGTGGCTTCCTCATTGGTGAGCATCAGTGATGGGCCAGAGAAGAGGAAAAAACAGCTGTTTATGAGCATACGAGGGACCCTTGCAGTTTGGAGGAACAGGGGATGGTTTTGCATGAGGTATGGGCTTGTGCTGCTGAAATGGAAATGACTGCTGTCATTTGGACCCCTCTAGCCCCCACTTTGCTTACATTGCTGGTCAGCAGGACTTAAACATATGCCATATCAGAGTTTCTCACAGTCCCTGATTTAAATAAGACCAAGACAGCTGAACGTGTGGTATTACTGAAGGTGCACTTTCCCCAAGCACCATCAGTCACTGCTCAGAGATTTAAATTTCACAAATGGAATCTGCAGCTTGTGAACTACTGCTGTTTAAGTTGGATATTAATAATTTGTGCTCCTTCTACTACCAAAAAAGAGTTTTGAAAAATTGCTGCTTAGGTTGTGAATTTTATAACATCCTGGGCCAATTCATCTTCTTAGGTTACCTGGTCAAAGCACCTGCTATTCACAGCACCAAAGATTAGATTTTCATAATCCACAGTGGGCTGACTCAAAAGAGAAGCCATGAATTTCAAGCCTATCCAAGACTGCTTGATTTAGGTCTTGTTCTTTCACAAACAGCAACCTTTGCTGAATTACTTCAGTGACAACTGGACTCCTTATGAAGACCATCCTGTCTGGAAGATGATACAAGGTCAGTGATATCATTGAAGACACTTTTGAGTCTCTGCAAATATACTGTGTTCTTACCACTGACAATATCAGAGTGGAAGGCCTATTTGAGGTCAACTAGTTCATGCTGGATCAGATGTTGCTAAGCCACCTGCCATACTGGTCCTGCATTTCACTGGGCTAGTTTCTCTAAGATACAGCCCACAGGATGATCAATTAATACTATTAACTGTGTGGCTTGATGCTGTAGATGGTCTTGATTGACAGGTGTCTTAATAGGTGTGGGTAGGTGGCCGGTAATGGAATTTGTTTCATCAATTTGGTTTATTCATAATCTGTAGAAAGGATAACCCCTCTACTTAAGAGTGACTTTCACAGGAAAACTCTGTATGATTATAGAAGACAGTTTTTGTGATATGTTGGCCCTATAATTCATCCAGGTGTTGCACCTGATAACATTCCAGGAGGTTTGGAATGAATTCTCACATTTAGCATGACTAGTCAACAGATTTTGATGAGAAATCCATCTAGGTTTCTGCGAAATGAGTGCAAGGAAAGAATTTCTTGATATAAATCTATCTTGATATAAATCGATATATATTTATCGATCTATATAGTTTGGAATAGGCTGTAACTTCTTGTTAACAGTAGTGTCAATCAGATATTAGAGTTATAAAACTTAAAGGTATGTATGACCTCTGCATTGCATAAACTAAAACTTTCAGAAAGACTTAGACCTTTAAGAAAGGTCATTCAGTGGCTGGGTCTGTTGGGACAGAGTGAAGCAGATGGTTGCTCAATCCTAGTAACTCTCCTTTGAAAAATAACCTTTTGTTTTCCCTTAATTACAAGTTTCTTTGCTTATTAAAAATTTAGATATGATTTCATCCCTTTACATAACCTATCCTGAATGTAGAGTAGGATAAGAATGGTAGGTGCCTAGCTGCAAAAATTCAGATGGGCTTGGGGTGAAACACACACAAACCTCAAAAACAGGCTTGGAGGAGATAGAGCTAGGGAAGAATGCAAAGAATGGGAATGGGGGTCAGGAACATGACTGTAGGGCAGGGACTTGCCAGGACAACCCAGACTTTGGACAAATAGTAGGAGTGTCCAAAACAGCAGAGGCAGGAGGTGGTACTCTAAGCACGAGTATGATTAACACACTTAGACATGATTCCCCTAACCAGGCTGACTAAGAATTGCAGAGGCCCCAGTGGACAGAGCCATCTGGTCACTTGCCAGAGCAAGGCTCCGGTGGACCCTCAGCAGGTTCAGGGCTCAGACCAACAAAGTGGAAGCTTAGGAACAGGCTTATGGATAACACAGTGTGGGAGGTTGGCCCAACACGTTGGACATCAGTGAAAGGCTGCAGCAGGGAGTTCTTTGGTGGCCAGAGAACTCATCACAGCAGATGTCAGGCCTGTGGCTTAGCAGGAATAATGCCAACCCACATGCTGGGGCTGGGGTTGCTGAAAGGCTTTTTGTGATAAAGCATGTCCCTGATTGGCAAAGGACATGTCCTGCATCTTGAATGGTGGGGCCTTCTCACAAGAAGTCCAAGTATGGCCCAGGTGCCCTTAGGGCTTCCTCATAAAGCAAACACAATGTAGCATGCTGCCCCTCAGAACGTCCCCCTGTCCTGCTCTGCCTCACCCTTGCAGCCTCAGCCACGCTGGCCTCTTTGTTTTTCCTTAGAAAGTCTAATCACTATTCTGCCTCAGGGCCTTTGCACTGGCTGTCCCCTCTGCCTATACTCCTCTTCCCACAAATATCTGCTTAGCTTACTCCCTCACTTTCTCCCAGTTTCTGCTCTAATAAACCTCTTAAGAAAGGTCTTTCCAGACCATGCTTACTAAAAATAACACCTTTTCTTTCTCTAACATCTTGGCTTGGATTTTTTTTCTTGATTGCATTTACAACTCTTTTATATTATATCACCTACTCATTGTACATTGTCTATCTCCTGACTCTAATAAAAACACTATAGAGTAGAACTTTATATACCATCATATCTTCAGTGTGAGCTTGGTACAAAGAGGTGCTCAAGAAAAATTTGTTGAATGAATGCATAAACAAATGAACAAGGCATATGAGTGTGTACCATATGTAGTGAGTGGCTATGGTGGTCATCACCAGCACTCATGTGGCTTGATCATGACAGTTAATGAAATGGGGTTGCCTAAAGTTGCCAGTGGTCCTAAGAAAGCCTTGCAAGACTCCATAAAATGTGAGGTTGCTGAGTGTTGTGAGGAGAAGCTTTCAATTCACAGCGAACCCTCCTACTGCATGGTTCTCTCCCCAGCTAGTTTTTCCATCTGCTGTGGACAATGGCAGCCCTGATTGACACAAGCACTCCTAGCAGGGGCTGGAGACTGGCAGGCACTCAGGCAAGTTGCAACCTTGGGAACAACCAGGGAACTGCATCCACAGAAAACAAAACCCTCTAATTTGTATTCTCAGCAAGATTCAAGGGGACAACGCACTTATGAAAAGGGAGAAATCTGAGATCAGGATAGATTGGTTTCTGATGAAAAACATGAATTCTTTAATTTGGAAAACCATCCTGGACACTATGAATAGCGTGGTGAATAAGGTAGAAAAGAGACTCATTGATTTTGAAGGATGGTTTGATAAATTATCTGATTATTCAGAAATGTAAAAAGGTTTCTTATAAGTGTAAAAAGATTGAGATCATGAGCAAAAAGATGAAAGTCATAAAAAATGAATTCAGGAGGTATAATAAAAGCCATTTTCTTGAGGTAAAAAAGACTAGAATCTTCAGATTAAAAGGATTTACTAAGTATCTGAGACATTAATGTAAAAGAAGGCACACTTAGAAATATTCTAGAAAGTTTAAAAAATTTTAAGAATAAGGGAAACAGATCTTACATGTAACCATGCAGATAAAACAAACAAAAAGATAAAGCTGACAACTCACTTATTTTCTGCAACTCTAAAGATCAGAGGAAGTCTAGGCGCTGTGGCTCACGCCTGTAACCCCAGCACTTTGGGAGGCCAAGGTGGCAGATCACAAGGTCAAGAGATCAAGACCATCCTGGCCAACATGGTGAAATCCCATCTCTACTAAAAATACAAAAATTAGCTGGGCATGGTGGTATGTGCCTGTAGTCCCAGCTACTCGGGAGGCTGAGGCAGGAGAATCGCTTGAATCCAGGAGGTGGAGGTTGCAGTGAACCGAGATCACACTACTACACTCCAGCCTGGCGAGGGAGAGAGACTCTGTCTCAAAAACAAGCAAACAAACAAAAATCAGAGGTAAATGGGACAATGTTAGAGATGGCAATCGAATAATTCTGGGCTGAGGCAAATGGAGAGAACTTCCTAGCCAGACAAGGTCTCTGAAAGGACGCAACTCACCTTCCTTTCTTAATTCTGTTTTCTCAAAAAGCAGTCTAGTGATGTTAGAGACAAACATGACAAAGAACTCAAATATGAGGAAAATAGGATGTAAAAGAAATGTGCACTTTGGGAGGCTGAGGCTGGTGGATCACCTGAGGTCAGGAGATCGAGACCAGCCTGGCCAACATGGTGAAACCCTATCTCTGCTAAAAATACAAAAATTAGCTAGACATGGTGGTGCATGCCTGTAATCCCAGCTACTTGGAGGCTGAGGCAGGAGAATCACTGGAACCCTGGGAGGTAGAGGGTGCAGTGAGCCGAGATCATGCCACTGTACTCCAGCCTGGGCAAGAGAGTGAGACTCTGTCTGAAAAAAAAAAAAATGATATAGCTTAAAGTTAGAATTATTGTATAAATAAGGATATTTGATTGTGTAAGGAAACAATACAATTTTAAAAATAATTTTAAAAGGAAAGAGATTTCTAATGTAACAGTATTAGTAACTTGGATTTAAAAGCCAAGGTTATACTAAAAAATCTTGGGAAGTTGGAGGTGTACATAGGTGGGAAAGAAATGATCTATATGGAGATCTCATTTTTCACGGAGAGTGTCAAAAGGTCCTGCATAAAAGAATATAAGATCAAATATTTTTTGAACTGTAAGGATAGCCATGAAGCCAGCAAAAATAGAATTCATGACTTTGAAATCACTAGGGTAAAAACAGCAAATAAACAAAAGACATTTGGCAAAAGATAGGAAGAAAAGAAGCAAAGAGGCATAAAAAACAAGGCATAAACTAAGATGAAAGAAGCAAGAGCAAACATGTCAATCTTCACAATAAATGTAATAATGAATACAATAAAAGCAAAGACTCCCAGATTAGATCCAAATGCAAGTTGTTTATAAGAAACATGTCTCAAACAATAACCGAGACATGAAAATAAGTAAGTTAGTAAATAAGGAAATAAATGAAGGAAGGAACGGGCAGGAATATATCAGAATAAGGCACACAATTAAAAAGTAATCTGTTTAAAATGAAGGCTTGTGGAAGGAAGTCTTGTTATTCCACATAATTCCTCTTGGCAAGAGCATCATATTTATGTGGAAGAAATATAATGATGAACCACTGAGGTGCTGCTGGGAGCCCAAGGGCAAGCTTAAGCCTCAGAAGATGGTTACTAACCTGCTGTGCAGAACCCAGAAGAGGACTTTATCTGGATCTTAGGAGACAACTAGAGAGAGAAGAGAAGGAGCCAGCAAAATCCTGGCAGGCTGTGTTCTATGTGATGCTAACTTCTTTCTGCACTCCTGGAAATTTCAGTTAGTTTAGCCAAAATCCCTGCTTAACCCTGGGCATCAGTAGGCTCTTTGTGGAAGTGGGTACGGGAGCTTGATGTGATGTCTGAGTTGATTCAAGATGGAATATTTAAAGCAAATTCCAGATGCAGAAGGGATCATAAGGAAGCCCCAGCAATTGTGGCAGTATTGGTGGAGGCAGGGGGAAGTCTTCATAGTTTTCCACAGGGCACGGATTTGGGAGTTTGACGCTGATTTGCTGACATCTGGATTACACCAGTAGATGCACTATAATGAAGATGTAAAAAACACACAAACCAGACACAAGCATAAGTTGGGGACTGGAATGAAACAAATGCAGGCTCCAAGCTAGCAATTACAGCATTCATACCTAGAGATGATGGAGCACAGAGCCATGGCTAAAAAGTGTGTGTCCCTGGCAGCTGTGCTTGGGACCTGTGAGGCACTCCATAAATGACTGCTGTTGAGGTTGGGCCTGCAGCCTCAAGTAAAATAAGTGTGCAGCAGACAACGTCAGTGATCTACCCAGATCCCCTCAGGATCCCTTTCTACCACTTTTACGTGCTCCATGTCTGTGGTATATCTTCACTTCCAACAGCCAGCACCTGCAACCTGCAGTGTTTTTATGGGGGATTGCCCCCAGGCTGCTGGAGCCCACTTGGGCCACCTGTAGGAAAGGCTGGAAGTTCCTAGGAGTTTACTTCTCCATCATGGCCCTTAACCAACGGCTAATGAGTGTGGGAGAATTCGAGCCCATTCCCTTTTCTGAGGTGTAGCTTGTGCTCCAGAGCAAAACGTACATGCCAGAGCTCCCATGCAGGGTCAAGCTGAAACTATCTTCTGTGGGATCTTGCCTGAGACAGCTCCCTTGTTTGGCTTCCTCCCTGCTCTCCCTTATCAGGTTCTTATCTCAGGATCTGCTTCTAGAGAATCCAACCAAAACCTGGTGTGTCTGGCCTCTTGCAGCTCTGGCTCTGACTCTAATGAAATTGCCTCCCTTTGCTTTGGCTGCTTGCCAGAAAGTAAGCTTATGATTTGTTCCTCAAGTAGACTCTGTCACTCATAGAGAATGAGTGAATTGGCCTACAAACACTAGCATGAGGGTGTACGCTCATGTTAGCACCTTGCTCATGGAGGGCCTGTAAAAGAATATGCCCATCCAGCATCCTGAAGAGTGTAAAGCCACCACTGAGGCTTTCAGCTACTGGAGTCCCTCCTCAGCTATACCATGCTTCTCCTCTTTAGGAAGCATTATTCTTCGTTGTGGGGGACTGTCCTATGCATTTTATAATGTTTAGTAGCACCATGCTAGATGCGAATCATATTCCACCTCTCCGATCAAGTTGTGATAAACAAACATGTCTCCAGACATTGCCAAATGTCCCATGGGAGAGAAATCACTCCTGGTTGAGAACCAGTGATCTGTACTGGTCCCCAGGACTATGGCTGGTGCTACCACCACACCTTCTCCCTGGAGTGAAAACCCACTTCTTCTTCCTCCTTAAGACACGATTTATTAATGGTAAGAGGTAAAATATTAATTTTATCAATCAGAGTTGTCCTGAGTGAAGCCTGATACTTTAAAGTTATGGAGCTCCCTGTTATGGCAGATATTTAAGAATAGGCAGAACAAACAGCCAGAAGAGATACTGAAGGGAGAATTCTGTTTTTGTTGGGGTTTTGGTTGCACCAGAATGTAAATATGCCAAGAACATCAGGTTTGGGGCTCTAGAAAACACAAAATATATGTGGAATACAGTCTGTGTGGGAAAGCTATCATAAGCAGGAAGGCAGGTTCTATCTAGAAAAGAAAATAGGATTGAATATAATGGATCATAGGTTGAGTTAGATCTAATACCAGGAGACCCAGGATGGCTGAAGAGATGGAAGAGCTAGGAAAGACAAGATGGGAGCTAATGCGAGTGTCCAGAAATTCAAAAAAGCTAGATAAGTTTGAGCAGGCAACTGCATTTCCAACCCAGGAGATTAATGTAGACATCTGGGTCTCCATTAACTCTTAGATATATGGGTCTCTATTAACTTTTTCTTAGACATGTGGGTCTACATTAACTCTCCCAAGGTGGGCAGGAGCTAACACACTTTGTGTGTTAGACTATGAAGTTCAAGCTTTGTCTTTTAGGCAAAGAGGAGCCACAGACTAGCTGTAGATAAGTTGCTAAATTTGGGACATGAGGAGTGGTGGGTCAACTTACATCTGTATATCACACAGAGAAGCCCTTGTAATTCTGGTCAGGCAGCAATGCATGGAAGATCAGTCACAGCACTTCTACCTGACTTCTCATTGACTTCACTCATAGGCCAAAGTCATAGGTCTGCTCTTGTCAAGCTTACCAGTGGGTTTCATCTTGGAAAACTATGGGTAATTTTCTGTCCTCATCTTACTTTACTTTGAGCATTTTACACAGTAACACTGTCCTAGATGGGCTTTCATTATATCATCTTCTCCAGAGTTCTTTTCCTTTTACATTAAAATATTTTAAACATACAAACAGCATAGGAAGTATGTTAGACACCCTTACAACCACTACCAATATCAAACAGAAGTTTACATTTTGTCGTATTAATTCCAATTCTATTGTATCTTACATTTTCCTTCTGGATTTAATTTTCCTCATCCTAAAGTGTCTCTCTGGTTAATTCAGGGAAAAATCTCTGAGTGACGGATTCTCCTACGTTTTGTTTAAAAATGTCATTATTTTGCTCTTACTCTTGACTGATACTTAGCTGAGTATAGATTACTTTTATAGCTGACTTTCAGATTAAGAATGGGTTTTCCCTTGGTTATTCTATCATATGACACCAATCTATTGTTGTGGAAAAGGCTATCATCAGAATAAATATTTCTGTGAACACTCCATCTTCCTTCTCTGGTTGCTAGGGTGGTTTTCTTTGTTTTTGGTACTCTGTAGTTTTGCAACAATGTGTTAGGTGTAGATTTATTTATTCTGCTTGTAAACTTTTCCAGTCTGAGAATTCATGTTCTTTGTCAATCTTAATTTTTTCTCTTTTTCAAATATTTCATTTCCTCTTTATTTTTTTCCTCTGGAACTCCTTTTAGATAAATGTTGCACTTTCTCATTTTGTCCTCAAAATCCTTTACCTCTCCTTCATGTTGTCAGCATTTTTATGTTTCTGGGCTGCCTGTGGGTATTCTCCTTAGATTTACCCTCTAGACAACAAATTCTCTATTCAGCCACAAATAACCTGATCTCTAACACATCCTTCAGCTTTTAATTTTAATGATGGTATTTTTTCCTTCAAAAAAATTTCCATTTGGATACTAGACTTCTGCTTTCAGTCAAATAAAATAACAGAGACGAGATTTACCCTCCTGACAGAATAAACCAAAATAAGCAAACAAACAACAAACGAAGTTTTAGGAAGTCTTAGACGAAGTATAAGAAATAATGGTTTACAAGATACTGGACCTTAAGCAATGAAAAGCAGTGGTCCCTGAGAGTCAGAAGGCAAATGAGGTGAGTCCCAGCTTACATCTTGAGAGGGTTTCCAGCCACAGAGCAGGAAGAAGAACAACGATGGAACCTGAAGGTCTCCTTGAGTTGAGGAGATAAAGCTGAGAGTTTAGGGAGACCAAGATAGCTAGAGTTTGCAGGATAGGGGACTAAAAACAGGGGAGAGCTGCATAAAAGGAAAGCCCCAGAGATCTGTGGAGGGTCCCTCTTGAATATTCACCAAACTGTGGATCAGTGCAAAAGTGTAGGAAAACTACCCAGGACTAAGGAAAGAACTACCTGAACAGATTAGAGGCAAAAGTGCCTTGTGCCTGTGCAGGCTGGGAATAGTGCCTATTTCTACCAGCTACCCTGGAAAATGTATGACAACATTAGCATAAAGGCCAGCAAGGAATACATTGAAGTGGATGATTGTACAGTTCTTACACTTTACTTGAAGTGAGCATCATATTACCTGAAGGTAGACTATGATCACTTAAAGAAGTAAAATATAAACTCTAAAATAATAAAACAGAGTTATACCTAATAAATAAAAAAGAAGATAAAGTGAAAGCATAAAAAAAAGAATCCTTCCCCTAATAAATGTCAGAATATGAAGGAAAGGAAACAAAGAACAGATGGGATAAATAAATTTAAAAAACCAACAGTAAGATGACAGACTTACAATTAATAACAATAACCAATTAAATGTAAATGATCTAAATACTCCCATTAAAATAGACATTGTCGGGCTGGGCATGGTGGCCCATGCTTATAATCCCAGCACTTTGGGAGGCCAAGGCAGGTGAGTCACCTGAGGTCAAGAGTTCAAGACCAGCCTGCCCAACATGATGAAAGCCCATCTCTACTAAAAATACAAAAATTAGCCAGGTGTGGTGGCGGGCGCCTGTAATCCCAGCTACTTGGGAGGCTGATGCATGAGAATTGCTTGAACCTGGGAGGTGGAGGTTGCAGTGAGCTGAGATCACGTCACTGCACTCCAGCCTGGGCAACAGAGAAAGACTGTCTCAAAAATAACTAACTAAATAAATAAAATAAAATAGAGGTTGTCAGATTGGATAAAAAGAGCAAGTCACAGCTAAATGCCATTTAAAATAAATGCATTTTAAATATAAAGATATGAATAGGCTAAAAGTAAAAAGATGGAAAAAAGTTGTGCTAACACTAGCCAAACAACACTAGTGAATACTGTGCTGACATTACCAAAAAAAAAAAAAAAGAAAAAGAAAAAAAAGGCTGGAGTGAGTGGCTGTATTAAATGTTAGACAAAGTAAATTTTAGAGCAAAGAATATCATAATGATAAAGAAGTCATTCATGAAAGTCATTCACAAACCTAAATGTTTATATACCTTATAATAGAGCTTCAAGCGCAAGAAGCAAAAACAGAATTTCAGGGATACAGAAGACACAATTTACAATAATAGAAATCTCAGTAACATTCTCTCTCAGTAATTGACAAAACAAACAGAAAATTAGTAAGAATATAAGAGAGTTGAACAACACAACCAACCAACTTAACCTAACTGACATATATAGAATATTCTACTCAACAACCAGAATACACACATTTTTTTTCAAGTGCCTATAGAGACTACCAAGATGGACAATATTATTCTGGGCCATAAGACAGGTTTTGTTAAATTTACAAAGTTTTGAAGCATACAAAGTGTTTTCTGATTACAAAATATTAAATTAGAAATCAATAACAGACAGACATCTGGAAAATCTGCAAATATTTGGAAACTAAGTAACATACTCCTAAATAACTCAAAGAGATCAAAAACAGAAATTAGAATGTATTTTGAGTTGAGTGAAAATTTAAAAACTAACATATCAAAATTTGTGGGAGGCCACTAAAGCAGTGATTGGAGAAAAATTAATAGCAGTAAATGCCTATATTTGAAAAGGTGAGCTTAGCTTCCATCATAAGAAACTAGAAAAAAAAAGAGCAAATTAAACTCAAAGTAAGCAGAAGAAAGAGTATCATAAATATCAGAATGGAAATCTGTGAAATAGAAAAGAGAAAAATAATAGAAAACATCAATTAAACCAAATGATATTTGTTAAAATTACCAATATTTAGAATCAGGGAGGTGACATCATTTCAGAGTCTAAATTGTTCAGGAAAAACCCTCAAACCACATTTTTCCTCTGCTCTCACACCACAACAATCGTCAACACAGAAAACTTCTGTGACCAAATGTGTGGAGGTTTTTCCCCACACACCAAGCAGCGGATACCAGCTCGGTGTTCAATTCAATTCCGACACTATCTACCTGGAGTGTCAGATGCACCCATCCCTTCTTCAGACACTTAGCAAGTCTGGGCCTCTGGAACTTCTGAACAACCAACTTCAAGTTGAGGTTCCTATGACCCCCTTCTTTGGGTTCTATTAATTTGCTGAAGCAAGTCACAGAACTCAGGAAAATACTTACTTAGGTTTACTCCAGTTTATTATAAAAGACATAACAAAGGACACAGATGAAGAGATGCATAGGACAAGGTATGGGGGGAGGGGCTTCCACGCCCTCCCTGGGCACACACCTTTTAGGAACCTACAAGTGCTCACCTATCCGGAAGCCCTCGGAATCCTGTCCTCTTGGGGTTTTATGGACACTTCATTATGTAGGCATGATTGATGAAACCATTGGCCATTGGGGATTACCTTAACCTTCAGCCTCTCTCCTCTCCCAGGAGGTTGGAGGTGTGGCTAAAAGTCCCAAACCTCTAAACCTGCTTCTGTCTTGGATGACCAGCCCCTCCCTGAAACTGTTAGTTAACATTAGCATACAAAAACACAGCACTTTATAGATTCCAGTGATTTTAGAAGTTGTATGACAGGAGAGGGAAAGAGAATGCTGTAGTGATTGTGTCCCTGAGTGCAGGTGTCCCTGAGGTCCAGCTGCCCTGTTGCCCTTCCCTTGCTTTGACTACCCCAGTGTGTTTCCAATGAATCACTATTTTAATCCACGTTGGATCGAGTTTGGTTTTGGTAACTTGTCGCTAACAGAATCCTCAGAATACAGTTTTTAATACAATTCTAGAGAGTTAGAGTCTTACAGTTATGCTTCCTGTCTCTGTTGAGACTAACCTTGATCTTGTAGGTGGAAGAATCAGAGGACTCAACTATGGGATGCCAGGGACAATGAAGGCAAGGAAATGAGCCAGGACCAAGAGGGGACAAGGAGTTATATTTCCACTGCTCAGGTAGTGGCTACGCCTGCAGCCTTAAGGGTTCAGCATCAGGAGCAAGGTCTTTCAGTATCCCATCCAGGTGGCTCCTCTCACATTTAGAGAAGTTGTGTGGTACAGTGGAAAGAGTAGTAATTTGGGACAAGTACTAAGCCAGAGTTCAGATACCAGTGCTGCCACCTGCTAGTGGTGTTATCTGGGGTAATGTATTTGGCCTCCATGAACCTCAGATGCCCCCTGTGAAATGGTAATAATTGTTTCCCCAACTAAATCTTTAAGGCTAATCTTACACTGTATGTACCCTTGAGCTTTGTTTATGCAAACTCATCTATTGAGTTTTTCTATGATTTCTTCCCTTTCTCTGCAGTACTGTTGGGTTCTTAGGCCAGGACTCTTTGTGTTCATTGAGGAATTTGTCTTGTGTACACCCTTTGGCTCTTTCCAATTCTGGAGTTCAGAGTCCCAGACCCCAAGCCCTAAGCCACCCAGTTCCATTCTTGTCCAGCCTGTGAGGGGAGTTGCAGGCAAGTTGCAGGCAGAAACAAGACCAACTTTATTTACGATTAGAGGGCCTTAATAAACAATACTTATAAAACACCTACCACATGGTGGAGACCTAAGGGATATCATTTTCCCTTTTCTTCAATCTAAGGGAAGAATGTGGATGAAATCTGAGTGAGCCGAGTTAAATGTCATGCTAAGTATCCATGTCTACACTGCAAATCCAGATGTGGTTTGTCCATTGCTGCTTTTCAAATGTCATACTCTGATGGGTAACATCACAAAATGCTGTTTGGGCTCTGATGTAATGGTGAGAACTATTTTCAATGGAGAGGAATTTAATCTCATTATCACCAGCAGTCTGGTTGGGGTTGATGGCCCTGCCATAGGATTGCAGACCCCATCAACAAAAGAAGGTGTATCATTTCTAGGAGATACATGATTGCCACTGCAAAATTATTTTTAGGAAGTTGCTTTTTCTGTACAGAACATTCACCTGAAAATAGCTGTGAGCATTGTGGAGGCAGCACGCTGCAGAGTACTGAACTGAAAGCTCAAGCCTAAAGATTTATGGTGCAGATTTTACTTCTTCTGGATTTTGTAATGATACAAAACATGTTGATAACAAATAGCAGCTGTAAGAAGGTTGAGAATATGATCCAAATTCAATTAATTCCTTGCCTTTTATCCAGGAAGAATCTAATTATTATGCACCTAAAGGCAGGAGGGAAAAAATTACTGTTTGTCCCCCTCTCAGATAATAGTGGATCATTCTATTGTATTTCTACTAAAAAGTGTTTTCCTTTTTTCTCTCTTGCTAACCGAGTCCTATTTTGTTCAGGCAGCAGGTCATGCAAGCAAGTCTTGGCAATCTCATTCCCTTTTGCTAGTGATTGGTCTGGGGTGGGCATGAGAGAAAGGCTGTCAAAGGAGATGGAAGGGGAAACGTCTAGGGACTTCCTGGGTTGGGGGAGAAGGATGGGGGAAAAAAAAGAGCATCAGAAGCAGAAACCCTTTTCCACTGCCTTTTCCCTCCTACCTTTGGAGCAGAGCATGAGGATATGTTTCCTGAAGTTGCAGCAGCCGTCTTGCCCTGTAAGACCACTGCCTGTGGAAATAAAGCCAGCATATGGAAGAGGCAAGGTGAAAGTCTGGGTCCTGCATGACACAGTGAACTGCTAAGTCAGACCTTGGACTCCCTATCTCTGGACTTCTCTATAATTAAAGAACAAAAATCCTAATGGATTAAGCTACTGAAGACTGGGCTTTGGTTATTTGTAGCTAAAAACAATCCTAAGGGATGCACACTCACTGTTTTTTTCCCCACTATCTTATTTGTTCTCCCCATCTTTCTTACTGAATACCTCCCTCCCACCATTTTCATCTGGGCATATGACCACTTGAATAAATGCTCTACTTCCCAGATTTCCTTACAACTGAGTGTGCCCATGTGACCTAGGAGATATTAGCAGATGTGTCAGGTGGCAGCTGCTGGGAACCATCCTTAAAAAAATGGATGCATGCAATTTGCACCTTGTCTCCATTCCTTTCTTTATTCTGCTATCTAGAATGAGACTGTGGTGGCTGAAACTTCAACCACCATCTTGTACTGTGAAGACAAGGGTCTCCATTCTAGGGAGGAAACGTGGCAAGGTGAGGAAACTTGGATTCCTGAGGTCTTTGTAGGGCAGAGCAGCCCTAGATTGCCCATCTCCAGGCTTTTACCATGATAGGAAAATAGGCTTCTATCATGGGTAAGCCATGATTATTTTGGTACTCTGTTAATGTAGATGAACTTAATCCCATTGATACACTAAATGGGCAACTGCTGAGAGGTCTCTGTGCCTGTCGTGGTCGTTGTACCCTGGGGTCTACAGCAGCCTTCTTGCTTCAGGAAGAATAGGAAGGGGTTGATAGTAAGGAAGGCAGCAAATTTTTAAAGGTTTCCCCCAATTACCAAAGGTGATTTTTTTTTTAAACCAAACCAACATCTTGTCACCAGCAGGAATCAATGCTGGAGGAAGGGTGGTCAGGATGGATGATGAAGAGAAACTCAAAGAGAAGCCTGAAAAGAATTTTTGGCTGATGAGAGAAGAGGCTAGAGAGGAGACACCAGAGAGAAAAGAAAGATATTAAGGAAAAGGAGAGGTGGCATGCTAAAAACAGAAAGTCCAGTGTTTTCTCTCTTGTCTCTTCCTTTAAGGCTCTGAGATTTGAACTGTGGGCATGAGCCAAGGAGGCCCAGGCACCTGGAGATCCAGGAGATATCAAGGTAACTCTATACAGGGTGTCCAGGAAATGTGGAAGTGACTGAGTGTGAGCTCAATGAGCATCTGCCCAAAAATGATAGTAAGAAATACTCACAATTTCAACCAAGCATGTAAGTTAGGGCATCTGTGATTTGGGGTGAGTTTGTTGAAGAGAATTTCCACATCCAACTGACTTCCTGTCCGGTATAAGGAGGTAGAGGCATATTCCATTCAACCAATATTTATTGAGCATCAGCTGTGTGCCAGGCATTCATAGAGCATGTTTTAGATCAGGGATCAGCAAATCTTTTTTGCAAAGGGCTAGATAGTAAAAACTTTAGGCTTTGCAGGCCACGTGGTCTCTGTTGCAGCTACTTCACTCTTCTCTTGTAGTGAGAAAGCAACCATAGCCTCCACTGATCAGCCATAATATGTAACCAAGTGGGTGTGGCTGTGTCTCAATAAAACTTTGTTTATGAAAACAAGTGGTAGGCTGGATGTGGCCTGTGGGCCAGCTGTAATTTATCAATCCCTGTTTTAGATACCAAGCACTGTTAGATACTCTAAAAATAATCCACGTACAATGTTAAACACCTACAACTGGTCTAACATTGTCCTAGATGTTTCAAAACATTGTCTCTCATTATTCTAATGAAAATAAGAATCCTAGAAGTTTTGTGGACGAGGAGACTGACATTTGGAGGTAGTACATAACACAGCCTTAGGCTCACAGCCAGTAACAATGCTGGGATGTGGACCCAAACCTGTATCTCTAAAATCTGTGCTCATATAAATACATCCCTGTCATATTATTTTCTGCTAATGAAATTCTCTTCTCCTAACTGTGTGCGTCGTGCCTGTGAGACTGTCAGCAGGTGCACCTGACCACATTTCAGACATTCCCCAAGGACCAGAAGAGAGGAACATGCCAGCAAAGCTCATGAAACAAGGCGCTAACACAAACATTGTCTCATTTAACACATTTCCTGCAGACAGAAAAGTCAGTTTCAAATTGTGGGTGGGAAAGGAAGGGAGAGACAATTGGAGGAAAAAAGACAGGCATGAGGCTCTGAGGAATTCCACAGCAGAATAGCCTAATTATAGTGTCTCCTCTCCTGGGCCTGAGAACCCAGTGGGCAGGAAGTTAAAAATACCAAGCAGGTTACCAAGAACCTACCATGTGCTGACCTCGCATTAAGGGCTTTCTTTCTGTGATCTTAGTTAATTCCTACAGAATCTCCATGATGTTGGTACAGGACCCTTTTTCTCAGTGGTGCCAGAGGCTCAGAGAATTGGGTAGATTGCACAAGGCCACCCAGTTAGTGAGGGACAAAGAATTAAATGGACATCTGTCCTACTCCAAAACTCAAGCCTCTCCCCTGTCCCATGGCTTTCCTGAGCCACTCTTGAGGTATAAGATCAATAGGGCTTCTCTGGGAGTGGTTTAATCCAATAGGCTATACTCCACTGATCACAGTGTGTGCATGCACAAGTCCTGGTTCTGCCTGCTTCTTTCTCTGAGAAGAGAAGCAAAATATGCAAAATGCAGAGAGTATGGCTTCAGAGGGAGGGAGCTGCATCAAATCCTGATATTCCACAAAGAACCGTATGAAGGTGCTTCAACAATCCTGATCTCAGTCCCCTTTCTGCAAAAATGAGAATAATAAAGACCCATCTTACAAGGTTGTTGTGGCAATAAGATAGGAAGATGCACACAAACACTTTGCACAATGCTTGGTTTATCTGTGGGGGCTCAATAGTTGTTGGATGAATCTTAAAGTACATTGAATAGCAGTGAACATTTGGAAAGTGGTGTGGTTTATTGGTTGAAGCCCTAGACTTACTGTACCAAACAGATATCCTGGCTCTGCCAGTTACTAATATCTGACCTAGAGAAGGTAACCTAATTCACCAAGCCTTGATTTTCTACTCTGTAAAGTAGAACAAATACAAGTAACTGCATTATAGGGCTCCAAAGATTATCAAATAAGAAAATCTAGATAAAGGACTGTGCCCAACAAATTGTAGAAGCTCCATAAATGTAGTTATTATTATGTTATGATTATGTTTATTACATATGGGCTCATCTATTAAATTAATAAAGGAGGGAAGGAAGGAATGATGGGAAGGGCTGTGGCTCATGATCAAGGGAGGGATTTTCTTGCTTCTTTTTGCGTACTCATCCTGATGTAGCATTAAACTGTGTGGACTGCTCAGAGCCAACAGTGGACTGAGAAAGATCAAGGGTTGCAGGGGTGGGGTGTGGTCTGGGCAGAAGCTCTCTTGAGAGAACAAGAAACAAATTAGTTTTCATTATTTTTATTTCATGTATTTATTTTAAATGTATTTATTTATTAACTCAATAACTATTATTGACCCCTTATTATATACGAGGCCCTGTGCTGGGCTCTCAGGATATAGGGATAAATAGAACAGACATGGTCTCACCCCTCATGAAGCTTGCAGTCTAGAGGGAGGGTCAGATATTAAAGAAGAAAACCAAATCAGCATATAATAGCAAATTATGATGTTTGCTATGAAATAAAACAGCTGGATTCAATGAGACAGGATAACAGGAAGGATCATCTTTTGATGGTGAGGAAAGGCCTCTGGGAAGGTCTGAGGAGGTGGCACTTATGCTGAGACTGGATGGATAAGAAGGAAATAGCCCCACAAAAGGTAAGAGAGGAGGAGGAATTCCAGGGAGAGGGTACAACAGTGTAGAGACCTTGAAGTCAGAAAGGGTTTGGTGTCACAGGGGAAGAAGGGTCTGGAATGTAAGTAGGGAAAAAGGAGTTTGAAGTGAGGCTGGTGACAGCTGGAGCTGGAGCCCACAGGGATTTGCTGGCCCCATTAGAGTTTTGATTCTGTTCTGAAGCCACTGGAGGATTTAGACCCAAGGAAGACAGTCTGCTTTGAGCTTTGGCAAGGCCATTCTGGCTTTCTCGTCAGAGCACAATAGAAGCCGGAAGGCTGGTAAGGATGTGATTTCAAGGATTCAGGTAGGAGGAGGTGGGGGCTGGGTCTAGGGAGATGGCCTTGGAGGTGAAAAGAGGTAAATGAATTTGGAAGCATAATAGGACACGGTGATGGACTAACTGTGGGAGTGAGAAGGAGAGAGAAACTCAGGGACAAATTCCAGATTCTCACCTGAGCAACTGGTGGATGCTCGGTGAGAGGAATGGGTTATAGGTTTCATTTTAAACAAATTAAGTTTGAGATAATATGATATATCCAAATGTGTGATATCATCTAGTGAGTCTAGAGCTAGGAAGTGAGGTCTGGGCTGAAAATATACCTTCGAGACTTGTCAGCATTTGCACGATATTTAAAACCACAGGCCAGCTCAGTGTGTAGGGCTCCAACTGACACCCTATTCTTATTCTCTTTTTTGTGCCAACTGGCCTAGAATTTTAATAGAGCCCTGGCTGCCCTGCTGACCCCAGCATGTTCATGCTGCGTCTACAGTGGCCTATGCCAAGGGGTGGTCCCTGGGGCACACCAGACCTCCTCTTCTTCTCTACAACAGTCTTGTGTTAGCAAGGGCAGTCCAACATGACTGGCACCAGAGCCTTACACTATAACACCTTTCTTCTTGGAAAGGCCCCAGGCACCAAGCGCTGTCTGTGAAGAAGACTAGAGAGCCAAGATGTAGAATTAGGCATGTGTGTGGGCTGAGGGCCCAGTGCAGCACATGGAACTTTGTAGGTGAAGTTTTCTGGTTTCCCTGGTTCTAGATCTTTGTATCTCAGGTCCTAGGCTCTTCCCAGTTCTGGAAGATCCCAGTGTCTTTCTCTGAGCTTCCTTTTCTTTTAGAATTGCATGTTCAAGGACCTTTAACAAATACTCAACTCCCTTAACATTTTTTTTTTCTAATTTCATCTAAATGTTCACCTAAGCTGTTCATTCTCTGTCTTCTAGAAGTTAGTGAAACAGAATTATCAGAACCAGGCTCTCTTTTGGATGCAGTTGGTGTTTCTCCAAGGTGCTTATTACCTGTTACGGTTATTGCATGCTGGGACTGAGGTATAAACACTTCTGCTCAGGAGACAGAAGGCAGGTTAGGGGAGGCTGTAGGTACCTAGTTGGTAGAGTTTGCTGCAGAATCCTGGAAACAATATTTGGTCTAGGCCCAGACAGATCTAGTTCAATGCCAAGATCTGCCTGGTATTAGCTGTATGGCATAGGACATGCCATTTATTGTTCCTTCAGTTTCTGCATCGTAAATAGTGACGATTTCAGGATTGTTGTTAGATTATGAGGAATATGGGAGAGTGCTTTGTACACTGTAAACACAGTTACAAATGTAGTATGTTTTTCCTGTGCACACTCAGCAATTTGTATGATTAACTCTTTTGCATCTCTGCTTCTCCCTGTTGCTCTAGTTTGTTCACATCCAGGGGGCTAGATCAGACAAGCCTACACAGCTAGTAGCGGGTACGAGGAGGCATCGGATTGTGGCAGCTTCTTCTCTCCAAAGATGCCTCATGTCATTGTGCTTTCAAGGAAAAACAGCAAAGTATTTTTTTCATTTTTTTTTAATTGGTATGTTGATATCTACTGGCATACATTTTGTGTAACAATAGGCAAATATTAGGATTGTTAAGATGTTAGAGTAGGGAGAAGGATGCAGGGAATAGAGGACAGAGATAAATTTTACAGTTTGTGAAGATATGTGTGTTCACATCTTGTTTTGTTTTTCTTTACTCAAACAAATAAATAAGAAAAACTGCCCACTTTGCTCTCTTATCTACCCTTCCTGCGTTCTCATTGGGGCAGAGCTCTGCTGGGGAAGGAAGCGGCCACAGCCCCAGGCATTTACTGCCTGTTCTCCCCACCTGCTATTTGAGAGAAGTTTTCAAGCTGAAGTTCGTATAGCTGCATTCACTTGGACATGAATATCTGGGAGTTCACGGGTTTGTCTGCCCCTTTGGCCTGAGAGAGCTGGGCGGAAGCCTCCTTGACGTCTGTGTTGACTCTCTGTTTCTCTGGTTTTTCTCTGGCCCAGTTTCCTGTTCACCTCTGTCCTCTGCTGTCTGGTAGGCTTGACTCATAGGAAACCACAGCCAAGTCACCTAGTGGTCTGAGTCACTGACCTTTGGAGCATCTCTTTCTTAAAAAACAATAAAGACAAAAGTAAGTGCCTAAGTAAGTACTGCATTTTGCAATAGATTTCAGCTAAGTATTGCACTAAACGGTTAGTTCTGGGAAGTCCCCACTTGTGACTTATTTTTGGCAACTGTGCTATAAGCAAATCATTTTATCTCCTAGCAACCGACTTCCCTCTTCCCTCCCTCCCTCCCTCCTTTGTATCCACAAGTGTTTGCTGAGAACCCTTTGTGTCCAGGCACTACATTAGGTTCTGAGCACAAAATGAAGACATAGAATGGTTCTCAACAAGCTGCTGATGCCCATAAGAAAGAGGCCTGCAAACATGTGTAAACAAGTGTGACAAGTTCACCGGCAAGGGGCAGCACAGGGTGGCACTGAACTCAGCCTCGGTATTGCCCTGACCAAATGGCTGCATGTGAGCATGCCAGGTGAGGTGAGCAGGAGAGATGTTCTAGGCAGCGTTGGATGATTCTCTGTCACATTCCTTTGTGGTCAACTGAATTGCTCTCTTCAACTGCAGCTTTCACTGAGGCCACTTGAGGTTGCACAACTCCTTCCAGACACAGGTGAGCTCCACAGAGGGAGGATATGGACAAGGGGCTAGATTGGAAGGAAGATGGAGGAGAGTGATCCTTACAGCCCTGACATCGGTCAAGGGAGGCTAATAGCAGTGACCTTCCCCATCAATGTCATGTGGACTGGACAGCAATGACCAGGTGATCCATTGGTGGGGAAGTGTCCCCACAGGGACAATGGGGAACAGTCTATTCAGAAGGGACAATACGCTCGTAGCTGATGCTTTTGGCACCCTGTAACAAATCCCCTCAGCACACCTATGATTTTGTCACAGATCTGGTAGAGAGTGCAATGTGGGTTCCCATGACAATGCCCTCTTGAAACATGAAAAATGCTTCCCTGTTTTTTTGCCTCAAAGCCATCTCTGAAGCTGGGAGCCCAGTCAGCCCCCAAGCAAGTACAACCTGCAAGTATGGAGAGGTAACGCCCTAGGAGCCATCTCTATCCAGTGAAGAATGAGAGCCAGTAAGCAAGTCTAGCCACTCCTCTTTTGGAGGGAACATTCTAGAAGGCATTCTGCACACTTGCCAAAGGTCACAGAAGAATTGAGCCCCTGTTGCCCAAAGCAGCAACCTTAATGATGCACACTCAGTGGCTTTTCATTCTTCCCTGTCTCACTCTCTCCCTTTTCTTTCACCTCTGCTTTTTGGGATCTCCTCCCAAATAAACCACCTGCACCAAGTCCTTGTGTCTAGTCTCAGGCTGTGATTTTAAGGGAGCCCAAACTAAGAGAGCAATATTATTAAAATTAAAGTTTTGAAATAAAAAGCATTTGAAGGTCCACTAGCAGTCTCCTTAAAATACCACCTGCTACCTTTTGGTATTACCATTTATACCTGAGCCAGAGGAAAGGAGAATTCCAAAAAAGGCCTTAAAAACCCTCTGACCCACAGGAAATGACTGCCATCTAGTCAGGCTGGGCAAAGGGCTTAGTAATACAGAAAGTGAAAAGGGGCTCATGGGGGCCTTAGCAGGGTGACTCAATTTAGTGGGTGAGAAGGAATTCTTGTTTAACTTAGGGGAAAACTACTGGATAATATTCTTTTCCCTAGTCATAATGGTTACATTAAAAAAAAAAAAAAACCCACATCGCTAGAAGGGCTAATGGTTAAGAAAAGATTGGGACAATGAGGCTCTATATGAACTAAAACGCTTATATTGTTACATTCATAAAAGCATGTTGAATTAAGAAAATAACAGGAATTTTATAGTTTGAAAATGAAAATAAAAGTTAATAGACACAAGGCTTCAAGACGGCTGACTAGAGGCATCTGGTACTTGCTTCCTCTGCAAAGAACTGAAACAGTGAGTGGATAATCACACTTAGAATAGATCATCTAAGAGGGAACACTGGAATGCAACAGGAAAGCGATAGGAAACACCTAAAGCAAGGAAGGAGAGGAAAGCAAGGCAGCCTGATTGGCTGGGAGTATGGAGAGGCTCTCCAATGCAGGAAAAGGGTAAGTCAGAGACCCCCAGTGGTCTGCATTCCCAACACAGACTCCTGCAATCCTAGCCACAAAAGAACCTCTTGACCACCAAGGCTGAAGTGCAAGCTGCTGCACATTTTCATGAGCCCTGAGGATAGACACTCCCACCTGCCACTGCCGCTTGGGGCTGAAATACATGCTTCCCAGCCACCTGCCTACTGCTTCTGCCACTCAAAGCAACCCTTCCCTCCCTAGTAGGGCTGCAGTGAAGCTGCTGCCACCTGCACTCATGTAAGCATTCCTCCAGGGCCTGAAAATCACCCAACCCCTGCCTACCACAGCCAGCACCTGCATGTGCCACCAGGTCCTCCTGGCCCAGCTTCACCCTCTCCAATGCCCAGGCATGCTTCCCGGGGGCCTGAGGATTACTTAACCCCATCCACCATCATTGATACCTAAGCACTCCTCCAGAGGGCTTGAGGTTGAGCCCACCCAATGTGTCACTACCACTACAGCTGGCACCTACCCACACATGCCACATATGGGCCTGGGGACTGGCCCACCCATCGTGTTGCAGCCACCCGCAATACCAGTGCAGGCTGCTCAGGAGCCAGACAGTTGTTCCACCACTGATACTGCCATTGCCCATGTCATGCTTGCTGTTCAGGGTCTGAAGCCTACTCACCCATCCACCAGGTCCATCATGGCAACTACTAGCACCTGAGCAAGTCCTCAAGGGGCCCAAGAATTGACCCACCTGAACCTGTGAACACTGATGCCAGTGTATGCTGCCCTAGGGCCCAAGGACAGGAATGCTCAGTTTGCCACTGCCATTGCTGAAGCCCACGGACTGATTTACCTGGTGTTTCCATCCTCAGCAAAACTTCACCACAGCCTCCATTAACAACTGCACCCTAAGCCACAAATACCACTGAATGCTGTTTATAGCCAAATAAACCATAGGAAGACCACATTATTGCAGGCACTCAGAATCAAAGCTAAAGTGCCCTACCCAGCTAATACCATAGACACATGTTCAGAAAAAAGTCCTCCCCTACAAAAGGAAATACAAAAAGTTGGTAGAAGTAACTATTACACCAGATGCACAGATAATGTAAGAACACAAGAGACAGAAAAAAGCAAGGAAATATGACACCTCCAAATGAACACAAAAATTCTCCAGCAGTAGATTTCAATGAAAAAAATTTACGAAATTCTGGAAAAAGAATTCAAAATAATATGATTAAAGAAACAGTGAGGTATAAGAAAACACAGATAAATAATATAAGAAATCAGGAATGTGATTCAGATTCTGAATGAGAAATATACCAAAACAGATAGCTACCATCAAAAAGAACAAAATTTTAGAACTGAAAAATTCATTGAATAAAATGCAAAATACATTTGAAAATTTCAAGAATAGATCAGATGGAACAGGAAAAAAAAAGTCAGAATTAAAGACAGGACTTTTGAAATAACCCAGTCAAACAACAATAAAGAAAAAAGAATGAACAAAGCCTACGTAACATACAGAATACCATAAAGCAATCAAAAAAATTTCTGGTTTAGAATTTCTTAGAATTTCATATTGCCTTGCTTTTTCATGTTTCTTGTGTTCCTACATTTTTGTCTGTGCGTCTGGTGTAACAGTTACTTCTTCCAATTCTTTGAATTTGTTTTTGTAGAGGAGAACTTTTTTCTGAAGATATATATGATGTTGATTGGGTAGGGCTTTTTGGCTTTGATTCTGGGTGCATGCAGTAGTGTAATCTTCATATGATTTCTTTGGCTATAAACAGAAGGCAAAGAGGAAATGAAAGGGATGGAAGACCTATTTGACAAAATAATAACTGAAAACTTCCCAAGTCTAGCAAGAGATTTAGATATTGAGATACAGGAAACTCAGAGATCCTCAAATAGATACAATTTAAAAAGATCTTCATGGCACATTATAGTCAAACTGTCAAAGGTCAAAGACAGAGTATTCTTAAAACAGCAAGAGGAAAGCATCTAGTCACTTATAGGGGAACTTGCTTCAGACAAACAGTAGATTCTCAGCAGAAACCTTATAGGACAGGAAATAATAAAATGATATATTCAAGTGCCAAAACAAAATAAACCTGCCAGTCAAAGATACTATACCTAGGAAACTTATTCTTCATAAATGAGGGAGAAATAAAGTCTTTCCTAACAAACAAAAGCTGAGGGAACTTATCATCACTAGACAAGCCCCAAAAGAAATGCTTAAGGGAGTCCTACAGCTGGAAGTCAAAGGATAATATCTACCATCAGAAAAATAATGAAAGTATAAAACCCACTAGTAGAAGAAACTCACAAATAAAGAAGGGAAAGAATTCAATTGTTACCACTATAGAAAACCACAAAATCACAAGGATAAACAATAAGTAAAAAGAAAAGAATAAAAGACATATAAAGCAATCAGAAATCAATTAATAAAATGATAGGAATAAGCCATCACATATCAAAAATAGCCTTGAATATAAATAGATGATACAGTTAAAAGATATACACCGACTGAATGGATTAAAAAATGACCCAACTATATGCTGCCTATAAGAAACTCACCTCACATGTAAAGACACATAAAGTCTGAAAGTAAAGGAACGGAACAAAGATATTCCAAGCAAATGGAAACCAAAAGTAAGCAGGAATAGCTATTCTTACATCAGACAACAGACTTTAGGTCAAAAACAATGAAAAGAAACAAAGAAATCTATTATATAATAATAAAGGGATCAATTTAGCAAGAGAATATAACAATTCAAAACAGAGACACACCCAAAAATGGAGCACTCAGATATATAAAGCAAATATCATTAGATCTAAGGGGACAGACAGACTCCTATACAACAATAATAGGGACTTGAACACCCTACTCTCAGCATCAGATAGATCATCTAGACAGAAAATTAACAAATATACATTGAATTGGAACCACACATTAGCCTAAATGGATGTAACAGACATTTATAAAACATTCCGTCTAACAGCTACAAAACGCACATTCTTCTCATTAGCACATGGAACATTCTTTAGGATAGACCGTATGTTATGCCACAAAACAGGTCTCCACAACTTAAAAAAAAATCATATAAGTATTTTCTCAGACCACAGTGGCATGCAACTAGAAATCAATAGCAAGAGGAACTTTGAAAACTGTACAAATACATGCAAATTAAACAACATACTCCTAAATTATCATTTGATCAGGGAAGAAATTAAGGAGGAAAACTTTTAAAATTGTGGAAATAAATGAAAATTGAAACATAGTATACCAAAACCTATGGGATGCAGAAAAAACCGTGCTAAGAGGGAAGTTTATAGCAATAAACACCTACATCAAAAAAGTAAAAAGATTTCAAATAAATGATCTAATTATGGACCTCGGGGAACTAAAAGGCAAGGACAAATCAAACCCCAAAGTAGTAGAAGTGAAGAAATAATAAAGATCATAGCAGAATTAGAAATAGAAACTAAAAAATAATGCAAAGAATCAATGAAATGAAAAATTGGTTTCGCCTGGGTGCAGTGGCTCACACCTAGGACTTTGGGAGGGCAAGGCGGGAGGATTGCTTAAGCCCAGGAGTTCAAGACCAGCCTGAGCAACATGACAAAGCCCCGTCTCTACCAAAAATACAAAAAATTAGTGCATGTCTGTGGTCCCAGCTACTTGGGAGACTGAGGTGAGAGAATCACTTGAGCCCAGGAGGCACAGTTGCAGTGAACCGAGACTGTGCCACTGCACTCCAGCCTTGGTGGCAGAGTGAGATCCTGTCTCAAAATAAATAAATAAATAATAAAAAATAAAAGCTGGCTTTTTGAAAAGATAAATTTTATAAACCACTAGCTAGATTAACCAAGAAAAAAAAAAAAGAGAGAAGACCCAAGTAAACAAAATCAGAAATAAAAAAGAAAACATCAGAGGTGATACCACAGAAATACAAAAGATCAAAAGAAACTCTTTCACTAACAAACTGAAAAATCTAGAGTAAACGAATAAATTTCTGGACACATACAACCTACCAAGGTTGAATCAGGAAAAATAGAAAAACTGAGCAAACTAATAATGAGTAATGAGATTGAAGCAGTAAAAAAAATCTCCCAACAAAGAAAAGTCCAGGACAGGATGGCTTCACTGCTGAATTCTATTAGCCTTACAAAGAAGAACTAACAACAATTCTCCTCAAACTATTCCAGGAGAACTAAAGAGGAAGAAATTCTTCCTAATTCATTCTATAAGACCAGCATCACCCTGGTACCAAAACTAGACAAAGACTCAACAAAACAACAAAACTACAGGTTAATATCCCTGATGAACATATATGCAAAAATTCTCAGGAAAATACTAGCAGAACAAATTTAGTAGCACATTAAAAAGATCATTCAGCCAGGCGTGGTGGCTCACGCCTGTAAGCTCAGCACTTTGGGAGGCTGAGGCAGGAGAAGCGCTTGAACCCAGGAGGCAGAGGTTGCAGTGAGCTGAGATTGTGTCACTGCACTCTGGCCTGGGGGACAAGAGCAAAATTCCATCTCAAAAAAAAAAAAATTCACCATGATCAAATGGGATTTATTCCAGGGATGCAAAGATTCAACATACACAAATCAATAAACATGATACATCACATCAACAGAATAAAGGACAAAAACCATATAGTCATCTCAATAGATGCAGAAAAAGCAGTTAATAAAATTCAACATCGCTTCATGATAAAAAAAAAAACTCGCAAAAAAAAAAAAAACCAGACATAGAAGGAACATACTTCAACCGTAAATTAGGACCGTAAATGACAAACCCACAGCTAATATCATACTGGATGGGGAAAAACTGAGTCTTTCCTCTAAGAACTAGAAAAAGATAGGATGCCCATTTTCACCACTACTATTCAACACAGTAATGGAAGTCCTAGCTAGAGTAACTGGTCAAGAGAAAGAAGTACCAGGCATCCATGTTGGAAGAGAGGGAGTCAAAGTATCCCTCTCTGCAGATGACATAATCTCATTTCTAGAAAACCCTAACGATTCCACCAAAAAACTCTTAGAACTGACCAATAAATTCAGTAAAGCTGCAGAATACAAAATCAACATATTTTCAGCTAGCTGAGAAAGAAGTCAAGAAGGCAATTCCATTTGCAATAGCTAAAAACAAAAACAAAAACAAACAAAAAACCTGAGAATAAATTTAGCCAAGGAGGTGAAAGAACTCCACAAGGAAAACCACAAAACACTGATGAAATAAGTTAAAGAGGACACAGACAAATGACCAAACAGCAAGATATTCCATGAACATGGATTGGAAGAATCAATATTATTAAAATAACCATACTTCCAAAAGCAATCTACAGATTTAATGCAATCCCTAGGAAAATAACAATGGCATTCTTCACAGAAATAGAAAAAAAAATCCTAAAATTCATATGGAACCAAAAGAAGCCCAAATAGCCAAAGCTATTCTGAGCAAAAAGAAAAAAGCTGGAGGCACCACACTACCTGACTTCAAAATATATTACAAGGCTATAGTAGTCAAAAAAGCATGGTATTGGTAATAAAAGCAGACACATAGACCAATGAAATAGAATAGAGAACCTAGAAATAAATCCTCATATTTATAGCCAACTCATTTGAGACAAAGATGCCAAGAACATACATGGGGGAAAGGACAGTCTGTTTAGTACAGGGTACTGGGAAAATTGGATAGTCATATGCGGAAAAATGAAACTGGGCCCTCATCTCTCACCATACACAAAAGTCAACTCAAGATAGATTAAAGACATAAACGTAAGACTGAAAAGTATGAAACTACTAGAAGAAAACATAACAAACACTTTAGGATGTTGGTCTAGGCAAAGATTTTATGGCTAAGACCTCAAAAGCACAGACAACAAAAACAAAAACAGACAAATGGGACTTAATTAAACTAAAAGCTTCTGCACAGCAAAAGAAACAATCAACAGAGTGAAGAGAAAACCTGTTGAATGGGAGAACATATTTGCAAACTCTTCATCTGACAAGGAACTAATATCCATAATATACAAGGAATGCAAACAACTTACCAACAGAAAAAACAAATAATCCCATTAAGAAGTGGGCAAAAGACATGGATAGACATTTCTCAAAATAGCCCATACAAATGGTCAACAGGTCTATGAAAAAGTGCTTGACATCACTATCAACAGTGAAATGCAAATCAAAATCTCAATGAAAATGAAATATCATTTCACCTCAGTCAGAATGGCTATTACCCCAAGACAAAAAATAACAGATGCTGGTGTAGATGTGGAGAATAGGGAACTCATACACTGCTGGTGGTAATGTAAATTAATACAGCCACCATGGAAAACAGTATGGAGATATCTCAAAACACTAAAAATAGAACTACCATATGATTCAGTAATCCCTACTACTAGAAATTTCTTCAAAGGAAAAAAATCAGTATATCAAAACAATATCTACAAGCCCATGCAACAAGCAGTACTATTCACAATGGCAAAGATGTGAAATCAATCTAAGTGTCCATCAATGAATGAATGAATGAAGAAAAGGTGGTATATATACACAATGAAATACCAGTTGGCCATAAAAAAGAATGATTTTATGTCATTTGCAACAACATGGATGGAACTGGAGGTCACTATGTTAAGTGAAATAAGCCATGCACAGAAAGATAAACATTGCATGTTCTCACTAATATGTGGGAGCTAAAAAATGTTGATCTCACGGAGGTAGAGTAGAATGATAGACATCAGAGGTTGGGAAGGATGTGTGGGTGGGGTTTGGGAGGTGAGTTTGATTAATGGATAGAAACATACAGTAAGATTGAAGGAATAAGTCTTAATGTTCAATAGCAGAGTAGGATGACTGTAGTTAACAACAATGTATTAAGTATTTCAAAATAACTAGAAGAGAGGACTTGAAATGTTTTCAACACATAAAAATGATAAATACTTCAGGTGACAGATACCCCAAATATTCTAACTGGATCATTACACATTCTATGCATATAACAAAGTATCACATGTACCCCATAAATATGTATCAATTAAAAAGTTAATAGACAATTTTTTATGTCTTTGATCACAAGATAATATGCTAAAGTAATGAAGGGGTGATATAGGAAGAAGAAAGATTGTTTTGGAAAGAAGCAGTGTCAAGATCCCTTTTCTCCTCTAAGTAACTTTTGAAACACCACATATGGAGAGAGACTCATGTATTTGGTAAGGTGTGGTAATTCCCACCCAAATATTTCAGGACACTCTTAATTTCTTTTAATTTTACTTTTATCATTATAAGGTCAGCTAACACAGTGAGTGTGCTCTGTGTGCCAGAAACTGGGCTAGGTGCCTACAGTATTTGCATATTTTGTGACTCATTGATAGCACAATCGTTTTGTAAGGTAGGTCATAGCATCCATAGTTTTATAGATGAGAAAACTGAGGCTCCATTAAGCATGCACTGTGATCTAATTTAATTTTAAAACCTTGAAAGGTTTTTCATATAGATATAGTTATTCATTGAAAAAAACTTGTCAGACCACATAAATTGATGTTTAGTTAAAAACCATGATCATTTAAAAAGTATTGGGGTAAACGCTGTTTAAAAACACTTCAAGCAATTTTGCCTTTGGGAAAGGGAATTTATTTTCAGAAAGAAAACAATCCTTTTCTTTAAGAAAATGCTTGAATAGCCCTTTTGGTTATAAATGAGCTCCCTGGTCCTTGTCAAGACAAAAGGAGGGAAATTACTCAGCCTCAATAATTTAATATTGGAGTTTTTGGATTTTCCCTAGTGATCCCAGTAGTCAAGAATTGGGGTGCCAGTTGGTAAAATATACCCAAGGCAGTGATGGTCAGCTTTGTTACTCTTTGGTCTTGTGCAGGATTTCCCCTTTGTTAT
The DNA here is from genome assembly GCF_029289425.2 of Pan paniscus. Taxonomy (NCBI): domain Eukaryota; kingdom Metazoa; phylum Chordata; class Mammalia; order Primates; family Hominidae; genus Pan; species Pan paniscus. The sequence continues at coordinate 40,923,452 of NC_085926.1, read as the reverse complement.
CTGCAAACATTTAGGGAATCTCCTTATCTATAAAGCCCTGTATTAGTGGTATCTGCGGGGGAGGAAGGGGGAAGCAGCTACACTGATGTCTGGGGCAAAAAAATGCCAAGAGAACACAACAGCCAGTAGGAACAGAGATGAGATAGAAGTCACTAAGCAAAAGCTAGAAGCAGCTTAGAGAGAGAGGAGGCACCTCTAATTCTTCACCTTTAGAAATATTTAGAAAGGGGCTTAATTTATTGCAGAACTAGTCTGAATGAGATTTCAGTTTTACTTGCTTACGCCCCACCCCCATGCCCAGATATTATAAGAAACGGAAACTCAGTGAGTTCAGAAAGGTCACAAAGGGAACATGAGGCGTTAACATATGATATTGGACTGAACCAATGTCCTAAAAAAGGAAAATAAATGATGATTTTGTAGGAACTTCCCAAACTCACTATTCTTTTACATCAATGGAAAGCCCACTAATTAGATAAGTGACAGCTGAAATTTGATTTTGTTTCTTTTCTTATTCATCACCCTTGTTCAGTAAATGTGAAACATGATGACTCAATAAATTATACCAAGAATGACATCAGCAAAGTAGTGAAATAAGAGGTCCCCAGCTCTCATATCCCTAAAGAAACAATAATTTGATGATCATCCATGGACAAATGTGCCTTTGTAGGAGCCTTAGGATCCAGGTAGGAGGCTGCAAAACACTGGTGGACATCAAAACCCAGGAGGGCCACTTTGAGAAGGCAGGCCTGAGGCCCAGTGGCTGTGGTACGGTCCTGGTTGGGGACCTGGAATCTTTCGTGCCCTCTTATGGACTTGGCTCCTGCCCCACTTAGCTGCAATTTTGCCACCAGCACCATCCTGCAAGGGATCTGATAGGAGCCATACCCAACAGCAACTCTGGTAACAACCATAAAAAATAGAAAAATTCACAAATACACGAAAAATAAACACTGCACTTTTGAACAACCATTGGGTTGAAGAAGAAACCAAAAGGGAATTTAAAAAATACCCCAAGACAGACAAAAATGGAAACACAACATTTATGACATACAGTACTAAGAAGGAAGTTTATAGCAATAAATGTCTATATTAAAAAGAGCCAGATGCAGTAGCTCACACCTATAATTTCAGCATTTTGGGAGGCCAAAGTGGGAGGATCACTTGGGCTCAGGAGTTTGAAATCAGCTTGGGCAACATAGTGGGACCTTATCTCTATTTTTTTAAAAAAATTAGCCAGTTGTAGTGGTGTGTGCCCATAATCCCAGCCACTAGAGAGGCTGAGGCAGGAAGATCGCTTGGACCCAAAAGTTCGAGGCTGGAGTGAGCCATGATTGCATCTGCACTCCAGCCTGAGCAATAGAGTGAGACCCTGTCAAAAAAGAAAAAAAAAAAAAAGGAAATATCTCAATTAAACAACATACCTTTATATTTTAAGAAACCAGCAAGAGGCCTGGCACAGTGGCTTATTTCTATAATCTTAGAACTTTGGGAGGCCGAAGCAGGTGGACTGCTTGAGACCAGGCATTCGAGACCAGCCTGAGCAACATGGTAAAATACAATCTCAACAAAAGTATAAAAATTAGCCAAGCATGGTGATGTGCACCTGTAGTCCTAACTACTTGGGAGGCTGAGGTGGGAAGATCAACTGAGCCCAGGGAACACAAGGCTGCAGTGAGCCATGATCATGCTATTGCACTCAAACATGATCATGCGAGTGTGGCAGCCAAGATGGCTGAATAGGTCTGCAGCTCTGGTCTGCAGCTCCCAGTGTGAGCAACCCAGAAGATGGGAGATTTCTGCATTTCCATCTGAGGTAACGGGTTCATCTCACTAGGGAGTGCCAGACAGTGGGCGCAGGTCAGTGGGTGCAGCGCACCCTACGCGAGCCAAAGCAGGGCGAGGCATTGCCTCACTCGGGAAGCGCAAGGGGTCAGGAAGTTCCCTTTCCTAGTCAAAGAAAGGGGTGACAGATGGCACCTGGAAAATCGGGTCACTCCCACCCTAATACTGCACTTTTCCGACGGGCTTAAAAAACGGCGTACCACGAGATTATATCCCGCACCTGGCTCGGAGGGTCCTACGCCCATGGAGTCTCGCTGATTGCTAGCACAGCGGTCTGAGATCAAACTGCAAGGCGGCAGCGAGGCTGGGGGAGGGGCGCCCACCATTGCCCAGGCTTGCTTAGGTAAACAAACCAGCCAGGAAGCTCGAACTGGGTGGAGCCCACCACAGCTCAAGGAGGCCTGCCTGCCTCTGTAGGCTCCACCTCTGGGGGCAGGGCACAGACAAACAAAAAGACAGCAGTAACCTCTGCAGACTTAAATGTCCCTGTCTGACAGCTTTGAAGAGAGCAGTGGTTCTCCCAGCACGCAGCTGGAGATCTGAGAACAGGCAGACTGCCTCCTCAACTGGGTCCCTGACCCCTGACCCCCGAGCAGCCTACCTGGGAGGCACCCCCCAGTAGGGACAGACTGACACCTCACATGACTGGGTACTCCTCTGAGACAAAACTTCCAGAGGAACGATCAAACAGCAGCATTCACAGTTCACGAAAATCCACTGTTCTGCAGCCACCGCTGCTGATACCCAGGCAAACAGGGTCTGGAGTGGACCTCTAGCAAACTCCAACAGACCTGCAGCTGAGGGTCCTGTCTGTCAGAAGGAAAACTAACAAACAGAAAGGACATCCACACCAAAAACCCATCTGTACATCACCATCATCAAAGACCAAAAGTAGATAAAACCACAAAGATGGGGAAAAAACAGAGCAGAAAAACTGGAAACTCTAAAAAGCAGAGTGCCTCTCCTCCTCCAAAGGAATGCAGCTCCTCACCAGCAACGGAACAAAGCTGGACGGAGAATGACTTTGACGAGTTGAGAGAAGAAGGCTTCAGATGATCAAACTACTCTGAGCTACAGGAGGACATTCAAACCAAAGGCAAAGAAGTTAAAAACTTTGAAAAAAATTTAGACGAATGTATAACTAGAATAACCAATACAGAGAAGTGCTTAAAGGAGCTGATGGAGCTGAAAGCCAAGGCTCGAGAACTACGTGAAGAATGCAGAAGCCTCAGGAGCCAATGCGATCAACTGGAAGAAAGGGTATCAGTGATGGAAGATGAAATGAATGAAATGAAGTGAGTAGGGAAGTTTAGAGAAAAAAGAATAAAAAGAAATGAACAAAGCCTCCAGGAAATATGGGACTATGTGAAAAGACCAAATCTGCATCTGACTCCTGTACCTGAAAGTGACGGGGAGAATGGAACCAAGTTGGAAAACACTCTGCAGGATATTATCCAGGAGAACTTCCCCAATCTAGCAAGGCAGGCCAACATTCAGATTCAGGAAATACAGAGAATGCCACAAAGATACTCCTCGAGAACAGCAACTCCAAGACACATAATTGTCAGATTCACCAAAGTTGAAATGAAGGAAAAAACGTTAAGGGCAGCCAGAGAGAAAGGTCAGGTTACCCACAAAGGGAAGCCCATCAGACTAACAGCGGATCTCTCAGCAGAAACTCTACAAGCCAGAAGAGAGTGGGAGCCAATATTCAACATTCTTAAAGAAAAGAATGTTCAACCCAGAATTTCATACCCAGCCAAACTAAGCTTCAAAAGTGAAGGAGAAATAAAATACTTTACAGACAAGCAAATGCTGAGAGATTTTGTCACCACCAGGCCTGCCCCAAAAGAGCTCCTGAAGGAAGCACTAAACATGGAAAGGAACAACCGGTACCAGCCACTGCAAAATCAGGTCAAATTGTAAAGACCATCGAGGCTAGGAAGAAACTGCACCAACTAACAAGCAAAATAACCAGCAAACATCATAATGACAGGATCAAATTCACACATAACAATATTAACTTTAAATGTAAATGGACTAAATGCTCCAATTAAAAGACACAGACTGGCAAATTGGATAAAGAGACAAGACCCATCAGTGTGCTGTATTCAGGAAACCCATCTCACGTGCAGAGACACACATAGGCTCAAAATAAAAGGATGGAGGAAGATCTACCAAGCAAATGGAAAACAAAAAAAGGCAGGGGTTGCAATCCTAGTCTCTGATAAAACAGACTTTAAACCAACAAAGATCAGAAGAGACAAAGAAGGACATTACATAATGGCAAAGGGATCAATTCAACAAGAAGAGCAAACTATCCTAAATATATATGCACCCAATACAGGAGCACCCAGATTCATAAAGCAAGTCCTGAGTGACCTACAAAGAGACTTAGACTCCCACACAATAATACTGGGAGATTTTAACACCCCACTGTCAACATTAGACAGATCAACAAGACAGAAAGTCAACAAGGATATCCAGGAATTGAACTCAGCTCTGCACCAAGCAGACCTAATAGACATCTACAGAATTCTCCACCGCATATCAACAGAATATACATTTTTTTCACCATCACACCACACCTATTCCAAAATTGACCACATACCTGGAAGTAAAGTTCTCCTCAGCAAATGTAAAAGAACAGAAATTATAACAAACTGTCTCTCAGACCACAGTGCAATCAAACTAGAACTCAGGATTAAGAAACTCACTCAAAACCACTCAACTACATGGAAACTGAACAACCTGCTCCTGAATGACTACTGGGTACATAACGAAATGAAGACAGAAATAAAGATGTTCTTTGAAACCAACGAGAACAAAGACACAACATACCAGAATCTCTGGGACACATTCAAAGCAGTGTGTAGAGGGAAATTTATAGCACTAAATGCCCACAAGAGAAAGCAGGAAAGATCCAAAATGGACACCCTAACATCACAATTAAAAGAACTAGAAAAGCAAGAGCAAACACATTCAAAAGCCAGCAGAAGGCAAGAAATAACTAAAATCAGAGCAGAACTGAAGGAATTAGAGACACAAAAAACCCTTCAAAAAATTAATGAATCCAGGAGCTGGTTTTCTGAAAGGATCAACAAAATTGATAGACCACTAGCAAGACTAATAAAGAAGAAAAGAGAGAAGAATCAAATAGACGCAATAAAAAATGATAAAGGGGATATCACCACTGATCCCACAGAAATACAAACTACCATCAGAGAATACTACAAACACCTCTACGCAAACAAACTAGAAAATCTAGAAGAAATGGATAACTTCCTCAACACATACACCCTCCCAAGACTAAACCAGGAAGAAGTTGAATCTCTGAAAAGACTAATAACAGGCTCCGAAATTGTGGCAATAATCAATAGCTTATGAACTAAAAAGAGTCCAGAATCAGATGGATTCACAGCCAAATTCTACCAGAGGTACAAGGAGGAACTGGTACCATTCCTTCTGAAACTATTCCAATCAATAGAAAAAGAGGGAATCCTCTTTTAACTCATTTTATGAGGCCAGCATCATCCTGATACCAAAGCCTGGCAGAGACACGACAAAAAAAGAGCATTTTAGACCAATATCCTTGATGAACATTGATGCAAAAGTCCTCAATAAAATACTGGCAAACCAAATCCAGCAGCACATCAAAAAGCTTATCCACCATGATCAAGTGGGCTTCATCCCTGGGATGCAAGGCTGGTTCAATATATGCAAATCAATAAATGTAATCCAGCATATAAACAGAACCAAAGGCAAAAACCACATGATTATCTCAATAGATGCAGAAAAGGCCTTTGACAAAATTCAACAACCCTTCATGCTAAAAACTCAATAAATTAGGTGTTGATGGGACGTATCTCAAAATAATAAGAGCTATCTATGACAAACCCACAGCCAGTATCATACTGAATGAGCAAAAACTGGAAGCTTTCCCTTTGAAAACTGGCACAAGACAGGGATGCCCTCTCTCACCACTCCTATTCAACATAGTGTTGGAAGTTCTGGCCAGGGCCATTAGGCAGGAGAAGGAAATAAAGGGTATTCAATTAGGAAAAGAGGAAGTCAAATTGTCCCTGTTTGCAGTGACATGATTGTATATCTAGAAAACCCCATTGTCTCAGCCCAAAATCTCCTTAAGCTGATAAGCAACATCAGCAAAGTCTCAGGTTACAAAATCAATGTACAAAAATCACAAGATTCTTATATACCAATAACAGACAAACAGAGAGCCAAATCATGAGTGAACTCCCATTCACAATTGCTTCAAAGAGAACAAGATACCTAGGAATCCAACTTACAAGGGACGTGAAGGACCTCTTCAAGGAGAACTACAAACCACTGCTGAATGAAATAAAAGAGGATACAAACAAATGGAAGAACGTTCCATGCTCATGGGTAGGAAGAATCAATATCATGAAAATGGCCATACTGCCCAAGGTAATTTACAGATTCAATGCCATCCCCATCAAGCTACCAATGACTTTCTTCACAGAATTGGAAAAAACTATTTTAAAGTTCATATGGAACCAAAAAAGAGCCCTCATCGCCGAGTCAATCCTAAGCCAAAAGAACAAAGCTGGAGGCATCACACTACCTGACCTCAAACTATACTACAAGGCTACAGTAACCAAAACAGCATGGTACTGGTACCAAAACAGAGATATAGATCAATGGAACAGAACACAGCCCTCAGAAAAAACGCCGCATATCTACAACTATCTGATCTTTGACAAAACTGAGAAAAACAAGCAATGGGGAAAGGATTCCCTATTTAATAAATGGTGCTGGGAAAACTGGCTAGCCATATGTAGAAAGCTGAAACTGGATCCCTTCCTTACACCTTATACCAAAATTAATTCGAGATGGATTAAAGACTTAAACGTTAGACCTAAAACCACAAAAACTCTAGAAGAAAACCTAGGCATTACCATTCAGGACATAGGCATGGGCAAGGACTTCATGTCTAAAACACCAAAAGCAATGGCAACAAAAGCCAAAATTGACAAATGGGATCTAATTAAACTAAAGAGCTTCTACACAGCAAAAGAAATGACCACCAGAGTGAACAGGCAACCTACAAAATGGGAGAAAATTTTTGCAACCTACTCATCTGACAAAGGGCTAATATCCAGGATCTACAATGAACTCAAACAAATTTACAAGAAAAAAACAAACAACCCCATCAAAAAGTGGGTGAAGGACATGAACAGACACTTCTCAAAAGAAGACATTTATGCAGCCAAAAAACACATGAAAAAATGCTCACCATCACTGGCCATCAGAGAAATGCAAATCAAAACCACAATGAGATACCATCTCACACCAGTTAGAATGGCAATTATTAAAAAGTCAGGAAACAACAGGTGCTGGAGAGGATGTGGAGAAATAGGAACACTTTTACACTGTTGATGGGACTGTAAACTAGTTCAACCATTGTGGAAGTCAGTGTGGCGATTCCTCAGGGATCTAGAACTAGAAATACCATTTGACCCAGCCATCCCATTACTGGGTATATACCCAAAGGACTATAAATCATGCTGTTATAAAGACACATGCACACGTATGTTTATTGCGGCACTATTCACAATAGCAAAGACTTGGAACCAACCCAAATGTCCAACAATGATAGACTGGATTAAGAAAATGTGGCACATATACACCATGGAATACTATGCAGCCATAAAAAATGATGAGTTCATGTCCTTTATAGGGACACGGATGAAATTGGAAACCATCATTCTCAGTAAACTATCGCAAGGACAAAAAACCAAACACCGCGTGTTCTCACTCATAGGTGGGAACTGAACAATGAGAACACTTGGACACAGGAAGGGGAACATCACACTCTGGGGACTGTTGTGTGGTGGGGGGAGGGGGAGGGTTAGCATTAGGAGATACACCTAATGCTAAATGACGAGTTAATGGGTGCAGCACACCAGCATGGCACATGTATACCTATGTAACTAACCTGTACATTGTGCACATGTACCCTAAATCTTAAAGTATAATAATAAAATAAAATAAAACAAAAAAAAACAAAACGTGATCATGCTACTGCACTCCAGCCTGAGAACCTGTCTCAACAAGAACAAAAATACTGTAGAACTAATAAATGAATTCATAGTTGCAGAAACAAAAGCAACATACAAAAATCAGTGAGTTATCTATATATAAACAATGAATTATCTGAAAGGAAATTAAGAAAACAATCTCACTGACAATAGCGAAAAGGAATAAAGTACTTAGGAATAAAATTAACAAAAGAGGTGAAAGACATACAGTGAATTTTTAAATCATTGATGAAGGAAAATAAGGAAGACACCAATAAATGGGAAGACATTCATATTTATGGTTGGAAGAATTAATATTGCTGAAATGTCCATACTACCCAAAGTGATCTAAAGATTCAATGCACTTGTTATCAAAATTCCAATGGTGTTCTTTACAGAAGCAGAAGGAAGTCATCCTAAAATTCATATGAAACCACAGAAAAGCTTGAATAGTCAAAGCAATCTTGAGCAAGGAGAACAAAGCTGGAGACATCATGCTTCCTGTTTTCAAAATATAGTACAAAGCTATATTAATCAAAACAGTATGGCACTGGCATTAAAAACAGACCAATGGAACAGTTAGAAAGCCCAGACATAAAACCACATGTATATGGTCAACTGATCTTCAGCAAAGGTGCCAAGAATACACAATGGGGAAAGAATAGTCTCCTCAGTAAATGGTGCAAAAGAGCAAAAAGAATAAAATTAGAACCTTTCCTCACAACATATATAAAAATCAACTCAGAATGGATTAAAAACTTAAACATAAGATCTGAAACCATAGAACAACTAGAAGAAAACATACAGAAAATCTTTATAGCATTTGTCTGAACAATGATTTTTTGGAATATGACACTGAAAGCACAGGCTACAAAAGCAAAAGTAGGCAAATGAGATTACATCAAACTAAAAAGCTTCCTCACAGCAAAAGTAATAATTAACAGAGTGAAAAGGTAACCTACAGAATGGGAGAAAATATTTGCAAACTATGTTAATATACAAAATATACTAAAAGAACTCAATAACAAAAAGCCAAATAACCTGATCAAAACATGGGTAAAAAACCTGAATAGACATTTCTTAAAAGAAGACATGCAAAAGGCAACAGGTATATGAAAGGTCATTAATTCACTAATCATCAGAGAAATGCATATCAAAACCACAATGAGATATTACTTCACATCTATTAGAATGGCTATTATCAAAAAGACAAAAGGTAAGTGTTAGTGAAGATGTGGAGAAAAAGAAACACATTTGTACATTGTTCTGGGAGTGTAAATTGGTATGGCCATTGTCAAGAAGAGTATGGAGGTTCCTCAAAAAATTAAAAATAGAACTCATGGTATCCAGTAATCCCACTTCTGGGTATATATATCAAAAGGAAATAAAAACAGTATGTCAAAGGAGATACCTGTACTCCTATGTTCACTGTAGCATTATTCACAGTTGCCAAGATATGGAAACACCCTAAATATCTGTTAATGGGTGAATGAATAAAAAAATATAATTCTATTATAAATATAAAATATTACATTATATATAATACATATTATATAAATATATATTATATGTAATTATCTATTATTTAATTATATAATTACAATTATATGTTATGAATTAGTAATACAATTATATATTATTAATATATAATTCTACATTAATAATATAATATAATTATATATTAATAATATATAATATAATTATATATTAATAATATATAATATAATTATATATTAATAATATATAATATAATTATATATTAATAATATATAATATAATTATATATTAATAATATATAATATAATTATATATTAATATATATAATATATATTGTATATTAATAATATACAATATAATTATATATTAATAATATATAATACTATATTATAGATAAATATATAATGTATATAAATATGTAATGAAATATTATTCGGCCTTAAAAAAAGAAGAAAATCCTGCCAGTTGTAACAACATGGATGAACTTGGAGGACATTAAGCTAATGAAATAAACTAGACACAGAAAGAAAAATACTGTGTGATCTCACTTATATGTGGAATGAAAAACAGTCAAACCACAGAAGCACAGAGAATGGTGATTTCTAGGGGTTGGGGGGTGGGAGAAATGAGATGTTGGTCAGAGTATGGAATCCTAATTATGCAAGATAAATATGTTCTGAATAACTAATGCATAGCATGGTGACTGTGGTTAACAATACTGTACTGTATACTTCAAATTTGTTAAGGTGGATCTTAAGTGTTCTTACCATACACACAAATGGCAACTGTGTGAGGTGAGAGATATGGTAATTAGCTGAATTGTGGTGATTATTTCACAGTGTGTATGTATATAAAAGCATCAAGCTGTATATCATGGATATGTGCAATTTTCACTTGTTAAACCTCAATACCGCTATACATAAATATACACGCAATAAATTAAGCCTAAATTATTAGTAAATTGTATTCTAGATTTTTCAGGCCTGTTTACACAATTTATTTAAATTACTTGCAAGTGTGCAATGTCAAGTAAACAGTCCTTGAAGCTGCTTGTTCAGTGTTACTTTAAATCCCTCTTTGGGGTCACTTCCAAGATGGCAGAATAGGAACAGCTCCGGTCTGCAGCACCCAGTGAGATCTATGCAGAAGACGGGTGATTTCTGCATTTCCAGCTGAGGTACCTGGTTCATTTCATTGGGACTGGTTGGACAGTGAGTGCAGCCCACGGAGGGCAAGCTGAAGCAGGGTGGGGCATCGCCTCACCCAGGAAGCACAAGGGGTTGGGGAATTTCCCTTTCCTAGCAAAGGGAAGCCATGACAAGCTGTACCTGGAGGAACGGTACACTTCTGTCCAAATACTGCTCTTTTCCCATGGTCTTAGCAACTAGCAGACTAGGAGATTCCCTCCCATGCCTGGCTCAGTGGGTCCCATGCCCATGGAGCCTTGCTCAATGCTAATGCAGCAGTTTGAGATTAACCTGCAATGCTGCAGCCTGGCAGGGGAGGGGCATACACCATTGCTGAGGTTTGACTAGGGAAACAAAGAGGCTGGGAAGCTCAAACTGGGCAGAGCCCACTGCAGCTCAGCAAGGCCTACTGCCTCTCTAGACTACACCTCTGTGGGCAGGGCATCGCTGAACAAAAGGCAGCAGACAACTTCTGCAGACTTAAACGTCCCTGTCTGACAGCTCTGAAGAGAGCAGTGATTCTCCCAGCATGGCCAGCGTTTGAGCTCTGAGAACAGACAGACTGCCTCCTCAAGTTGGTCCCTGACCCCTGTGTAGCCTGACTGGGAGACACCTCCCAGCAGGGGCCAACAGACACGTCATACAGGTGGGTGACCCTCTAGGATGAAGCTTCCAGAGGAAGGATCAGGTAGCAATATTTGCTGTTCTGCAGCCTCCACTGGTGATACCCAGGCAAACAGGGTCTGGAGTGCACCTCCACCAAACCCCAACAGACCTGCAGCTGAGGGGTCTGACTGTAAAAGGAAAACTAACAAATGGAAAGGAATAGCATCAACATCAACAAAAAGGACATCTACACCCCATCTGTAGGTCACCAACATCAAAGAACAAAGGTAGCTAAAACCACAAAGACAGGGAGAAACCAGAGCAGAAAAGCTGAAAATTCCAAAAACCAGAGTGCCTCTTCTCCTCCAAAGGATCACAGCTCCTCGCCAGCAACAGAACAAAAAAACTGGACAGAGAATGAGTTTGATGAGTTGACAGAAGTAGGCTTCAGATGGTCGATAATAACAAACTTCTCCCAGCTAAAGGAGCATGTTCTAACCCATCGCAAAAAAGCTAAAAAACTTGAAAAAAGGTTAGACAAATGGCTAACTAGAATGAACAGTGTAGAGAAGACCTTAAATGACCTGATGGAACTGAAAACCACAGCACAAGAACTTCGTGATGCATGCACAAGCTTCAATAGCCAATTTGATCAAGTGGAAGAAAGGATGTCAATGATTGAAGATCAAATTAATGAAATAAAGTGAGAAGACAAAATCAGAGAAAAAAGAGCAAAAAGAAATGAACAAAGCCTCCAAGAAATATGGGATTATGTGAAAAGACCAAATCTACATTTGATTGGTGTACCTGAAAGTGATAGGGACAATGGAACCAAGTTGGAAAACACTCTTCAGGATATTATCCAGGAGAACTTCCCCAACCTAGCAAGGCAGGCCAACACTCAAATTCAGGAAATATGGAGAACACCATAAAGATACTCATTGAGAAGAGCAACCACACGACACATAATTGTCAGATTCACCAAGGTTGAAGTGAAGGAAAAAATGTTAAGGGCAGCCAGAAAGAAAGGTCAGGTTGCCCACAAAGGGAAGCTCATCAGACTAACAGCAGATCTCTTGGCAGAAGCCCTACAAGCCAGAAGAGAGTGGGAGCCAATATTCAACCTTCTTAAAGAAAAGAATTTTTAACCCAGAATTTCATATCCAGCCAAACTAAGCTTCATAAGTGAGGGAGAAATAAAATCCTTTACAGACAAGCAAATGCTGAGAGATGTCACCACCAGGTCTGCCTTACAAGAGCTTCTGAAGAAAGCACTAAACATAGAAAGGAACAACCGGTACCAGCCACTGCAAAAACATGCCAAATTATAAAGACCATTGACGCTATGAAGAAACTGCATGAATTAACAGGAAAAATAACCAGCTAACATCATAATGACAGGATCAAATTCACACATAACAGTATTAACCTTAAATGTAAATGGGCTAAATACCCCAATTAGAGACAAAGACTGGCAAATTGGATAAAGAGTCAAGACCCATCAGTGTCCTGTATTCAGGAGACCCATCTCACGTGCAGACACACGTAGGCTTAAAATAAAGGGATGGAGGAAGATCTACCAAGCAAATGGAAAGCAAAAAAAAGCAGGAGTTGCAATCCTAGTCTGTGATAAAACAGACTTTAAACAAATAAAGATCAAGAGACAAAGAAGGGCATTGCATAATGGTAAAGGGATCAATGCAATGAGAAGAGCTAACTATCCTAAATGTTTATGCACCCAATACAGGAGCACTCACATTCATAAAGCAAGTCTTTAGAGACCTACAAAGAGACTCAGACTCCCACACAACAATAATGGGAGACATTAACACCCCACTGTCAATATTAGACAAATCAACGAGACAGAAGGTTAGCAAGGATATCCAGGACTTGAACTCAGCTCTGTACTAAGCGGACCTATAGACATCTACAGAACTCTCCACCGCATATCAACAGAATATACATTCCTCTCAGCACTACATCTCACTTATTCTAAAATTGACCACATAATTGGAAGTTAAACACTCCTCAGCAAATGTAAAAAGCAGAAATCACAACAAATTGTCTCTCAGAGCACAGTGCAATCAAATTAGAACTCAGGATTAAGAAATTCACTCAAAACTGCACCACTACATGGAAACTGAACAACCTGCTCCTAAATGACTACTGGATAAATAATGAAATGAAGGCAGAAATACAGATGTTCTTTGAAACCAATAAAGACACAACATACCAGAATCTCTGGGACACACTTAAAGCAGTGTATAGAGGGAAATTTATAGCACTAAATGGCCACAAGAGAATGCAGGAAAGATCTAAAATGGACACCCTAACATCACAATTAAAAGAACTAGAGAAGCAAGAGCAAACAAATTCAAAAGCTAGCAGAAGGCAAGAAATAACTAAGATCAGAGCAGAAATGCAGGAGATAGAGACACAAAAAACCCTTCAAAAAATCAATGAATGAATCCAGGAGCTGGTTTTTGAAAAGATCAACAAAATAGACCACTAGCAAGATTAATGAAGAAGACAGAAGAATCAAATAGATGCAATAAAAAATGATAAAGGGAATATCACCACTGATCCCACAGAAACACAAACTACCATCAAAGAATACTATAAACACCTCTACACAAATAAACTAGAAAATCCAGAAGAAATGGATAAATTCCTGGACACATACACCCCCCTAAGACTAAAGCAGGGAGAAGTTGAATCTCTGAGTAGACCAATAACAGGTTCTGAAATTAAGGCAATAATTAATAGCCTACCAACCAAAAAAGTCCAGGACCAGAAGGATTCACAGCTGAATTCTACCAGAGGTAAAAAGAGGAGCTGCTACCATTCCTTCTGAAAATATTCCAATCAATAGAAAAAGAGGGAATCCTCCCTAACTCATTTTATGAGGCCAGCATCATCCAGAAAGCAAAGCCCGGCAGAGACACAACAAAAAAAGAGAATCTTAGACCAATATCCTTTATGAACATCGATGCGAAAATCCTCAATAAAATACTGGCAAACTGAATCCAGCAGCACATCAAAAAGCTTATCCACCACAATCAAGTCGGCTTCATCCCTAGGATGCAAGTTTGGTTCAACATATGCAAATCAATAAGCATAATCCATCACTTAAACAGTACCAATGACAAAAACCACACGATTATCTCAATAGAGGCAGAAAAGGCCTTTGACAAAATTCAACAGCCTTTCATGCTAAAAACTCTCAATAAACTAGGTATTGATGCAACATATCTCAAAATAATAAGAGCTATTTATGACAAACCCACAGCCAATATCATACTGAATGGGCAAAAACTGGAAGCATTCCCTTTGAAAACCGGCACAAGACAAGGATGCCCTCTCTCACCACTCCTATTCAACATAGTGTTGGAAGTTCTGGCCAGGGCAATCAGGCCACAGAAAGAAAGAAAGTGTGAAAAGAGGAAGTCAAATTGTCTCTGTTTGCTGATGACATGATTGTATACTTAGAAAACCCCATCGTCTCAGCCCAAGATCTCTTTAAGCTGATAAGCAACTTCAGCAAAGTCTCAGGATACAAGATCAATGTGCAAAAATCACAAACATTCCTACACATCAATAACAGAGAGCCAAATCATGAGTGAACTCCCATTCACAATTGCTACAAAGAGAATAAAATACCTACGAATCCAACTTACAAGGGATATGAAGGACCTCTTCAAGGAGAACTACAAACCACTGCTCAACGAAATAAAAGAGGACACAAACAAATGGAAGAACATTCCATGCTCATGGATAGGAAGAATCAGTATCATGAAAATGGCCATACTGCCCAAGGTAATTTATAGATTCAATGCCATCCCCATCAAGCTCCCAATGATCTTCTTCACAGAATTGGAAAAAACTACTTTAAAGTTCATATGGAACCAAAAAAGAGCCCGAATAGCCAAGACAATCCTAAGCAAAAAGAACAAAGCTGGAGGCATCATGCTACCTGACTTCAAACTATACTACAAGGCTACAGTAACCAAAACAGCATGGTACCACTACCAAAACAGATATTACCAAAACAGATAGACCAATGGAACAGAACAGAGGCCTCAGAAATAACACCACACTTCTACAACCATCTGATCTTTTACAAACCTGACAAAAACAAGAAATGGGGAAACAATTCCCTATTTAATAAATGGTGCTGGGAAAACTGGCTAGCCATATGTAGAAAGGTGAAACTGGATCCCTTCCTTTCACCTTATACAACAATTAATTCAAAATGGATTAAAGACTTAAATGTAAGACCTAAAACCATAAAAACCATAGAAGAATACCATTCAGGACATAGGCATGGGCAAAGACTTCATGACTAAAACACCAAAAGCAACGGCAACAAAAACCAAAATAGAAAAATGGGATCTAATTAAACTAAAGAGCTTCTGCACAGCAAAAGAAACTACCATCAGAATGAACAGGCAACCTACAGAATGGGAGAAAATTTTTGCAATCTACCCATCTGACAATGGGCTAATATCCAGAATCTACAAAGAACTTAAACAAATTTACAAGAAAAAAAGAAACAACCCCATCAAAAAGTGGGCAAAGGATATGAACAGACACTTCTCAAAAGAAGACATTTATGCAGCCAACAGACACGCAAAAATGCTCATCACTGGTCATCAGAGAAATACAAATCAAAACCACAATGAGATACTATCTCATGCCAGTTAGAATGGCGATCACTATAAAGTCAGGAAACAACAGATCCTGGAGAGGATGTGGAGAAATAGGAACACTTTTACACTGTTGGGGGGAGTGTAAATTAGTTCAACCATTGTGGAAGACAGTGTGGCGATTCCTCAGGATCTAGAACTAGAAATACCATTTGACCCAGCAATCCCATTACTGGGTATATACCAAAACGATTATAAATCATTCTACTTTAAAGACACTTGCACATGTATGTTTATTGCGGCACTATTCACAATAGCAAAGACTTGGAACCAACCCAAATGTCCATCAATGATAGACTGGATTAAGAAAACGTGGCACATATACACCATGGAATACTATGTAGCCATAAAAAAGGATGAGTTCATGTCCTTTGCAGGGACATGGATGAAGCTAGAAACCATCATTCTCAGCAAACTATCACAAGGACAGAAAACCAAACACCACCTGTTCTCACTCATAGGTGGGAGTAGAACAATGAGAACACATGGACACAGGGCAGGGAACATCACACACTGGGGCCTGTTGGGGGGTGGGGAGCCGGGGGAGGGATAGCATTAGGAGAAATGTCTGATGTAAATGTCGAGTTGATTGGTGCAGCAAACCAAGATGGCACATGTATACCTGTGTAACAAACCTGCACATTGTGCACATGTACCCTAGAACTTAAAGTATAATAAAAGAAAGTAAGAAAAAAAAATAAATCCCTCTTTGGAAGTCCCATTCCAAGGAACCGACTTCTCCATGCATGCAACAGTGCCTTATGAAGCAATATAGGGGTTCCAGGAGAAGCCAGTCTTTAAAATCTAAGGACTGGGAAGGGCATTTCCACTTCTAGGAAGATAGAGCAGACATATATTTTGTTGTTCCTCCAGCTAAGCACAGCTGAAAACTCTGGACATTATATATAAAACAAACATAAGAAGACACTGAAAAATGGAGAAAAGAAAGCAGACCAACTAGGGACTTTGCAACACTATGAATAACAAGGGATATGAGTTACCTGAGGTTTCTTTTTGCCTCATAGATCCTAGACTGAGTCCAAAGGAAGTCAAGGGGTTCAGAAATACCAATGGTTTCAGGCAAAAATAAGCTCCCACAGATTCTGCTCTTTTTTGCCAAAGGACCAGGAAAGGGGCAGTCTAGCAAGACAGAAAACTTTTAAGTAACAATTGCTCTACTCCAGTTAAACACCTTCGACCCCACCCCCACCCATCTAGCAAAGACCAATTAGAGTCTAGTTTACTACTCTTGCCAGCCTGGGACAAGGCACTTCAACCCCTGGTGGGGTGGGGTGATATCACAGAAGGCAAGTAGCAGAGAATTTCATTTCTGAGTAAAGACTGTCTCCGCAGCCTGAACACACATACATCCGATGACAATTGGAGACTATGGGGTAATCCTGGAATTCCACCTGCACCCATTGAGGAAGATAATGAGGTCCCCCTCTCCCTCCTTACTGAGGTGGTGTTAGAAAAGCCTACTAGAAAGTGAAGACTTTTGTCACTGCTCAACAGTAATGAGTTCACCCTTTCTCAGTGGGAGAAGGTGGGGAAGAGTGATAAAGTGCCATTCCGCCTCTCAGCCAGGACCTAGTGGGGAGACTGAACTTCTAACCCTGCCCAGGGGTAAAAAGAGCTTCCTCCCTACCCCTGGCTTCACTTTTACCTCCACTGGCAATAATGAGACTGTGTCTCCCTTCTCCCATGAGAAGAGTGTAAGAAGAGGCCTTTTAAAATACAAGATTTAAATAAGATCCGGTGTCTTACGGTACCCCAAACATCTAGGTTTCATTGGAACATCAACTGTCTTACCAAGAACAGGAAGATCTTAACTTGAATGACAAAGGAAATCAATAGACCCTAAAACCAAGGTGACACAGATGTTAGAACTATCTGACAAGAATTTTAAAACAGCCATCATAATGATGCCTAAATGAGAAATTATTAACATACTTGAACCAATGAAAGAATAGAAAGCCTCAGAAAAGAAACAGAAAATAATTTTTAAATTGAAAATTTTAGAGCCAAAATATACAATAGCAAAAAGAAAAAACTCAGTGAATTGGTTCAACAGCAGAATGGATAAGACAGAGAAAAATATTAATGAACTTAAAGATAAAACAACAGAAACTGGCCAATTTGAAAAACAGAGAGAAAATAGGCTGATAAGATAAAGGACAAAAATCAAAGGACCATCTCAATAGATGCAGGAAAATCACTGGACAAAATTTAACACCCTTCATGAAAAATGCTTGACAAACTAGAAATAAAACTTCTTCAACCTGATAAAGGATAACTATAAAAAACCCACAACTAACATTATACTTAATGGTGAAAGACTGAATGCTTTCCTCTTAAGATCAGAAACAAAACATGTTTGTTCTTACCAATTCTATTCAACTGTACTGAAAGTTCTAGTTAGGCCAATGAGGCAAGAAAATGAAATAAAAGGCGTTCGTATTGAAAGAGTGAAACTATTTTATTTGCAGATGACATGGTCTTGTATATAGATAACCCCATGGAATCCAGTAAAAAAAGAAAAAAAAAGAAAAAGAAAGAAAAAAGAAAAGAAAAAGAAATAATAAGAGTTCAGCAAGGTTGTAGGATACAAGATAAATCTCTACAAATCATAGTGTTTACATACGGTAGCGATCAGCAAACTGAAAATAAAATAAACAATTCCATTTATAATAGCATAGAAAACAAAGTACATAGAAATAAATTTAACCCAAAAGTACAAAACTTATATATTCTGAAAATTACAAACCATTGTTGAAAGAAATGAAAGAAGACCTAAATCAATTTTGAAAAATTTCATATTCATAAAGTAAAAGACTTCATATTTTAAGATGGCAATATTATCCAAATCAATCTACAGATCTAACACAATCCCTATCAAAATCCCATCTAACGTCTTTGCAGAAATTGACAAACTGATTCTAATGATTTCTTAGCTATGACAACAAAAGCACGAGCAAAAAAACAAACAAACAACAACAACAACAACAAAAAAAAACTGTAGATAAACTTGTTATCACCAAAATTACAAATTTATCCTTTGAAGGATACCCTTAGAAAAATAAAATGAAAACCCACATATTGGGAGAAACTTTTTATTTTTTTATATTTATTTTTATTTTTTGAGACAGAGTTTCTTTCTGTGGCCCAGGCAGGAGTACAATCGTGAGATCTTAGCTTACTGCAACCTCTGCCTCCCAGGCTCAAGCAATTCTTGTGCCTCAGCCTCCCGAGTAGCTGGGACTATAGGCACGCACTACCACACCCGGATAATTTTTTGTGTTTTTAGTAGACATGAGGTTTCGCCATGTTGACCAGGCTGGTCTCAAACTCCTGACCTCAAGCAATCTGCCTGCCTTGGCCTCCCAAAGTGTTGTGATTATAGGCACGAGCCAGCACTCCTGGCCTAGAGAACATTTTTATAAATCATATATCTGGATTTGTATCTAGAACATATAAAGAACTATTGAAAGTCAGTAAAATGATAAATAATAGAATTAAAAACAAGTAACAGTTCTGAATACACATTTTTCCAAAGAAGATATACAAATAGCCAGTAAGCAAATGAAAAGATGTAAAGATGTTTGGCATCATTAGTCACCAAGGAAATGCAAATCAAAACTACTATTAGATACTATTTCACACCCACTAGATTGTCTAGAATAAAAAAGTAGGATGTCTAGAATAAAAAAGTAGGATGTCTAGAATAAAAGAGATAATAACAAAAGTTGGCAGGGATGTAGAGAAAATTATACAGTACTGATGGGAATGTAAAATGATGCAATCATTTTGGAAAACAGTCTGGTAATTCTCAAAATAGTTAAACTTAGAATTACCATCTCATCCAATAATTCTACTCTTAGGATATACTCAAGAATAATGAAAATATATGTTCACATAAAAATGTGTACATCAATGCTCACAGTAGTTTTATTCGTAATAGCTAAAAGGTATAAAGAACCCAATGCTCATCAACTGATTAATAAAGAAAATATGGTATAGTCATTTGATAGGATATTATTTGATAATAAAAAGGAATTACATATGGATATGTGCTACAACATAGATTAACCTTGAGAACATTACACTAAGTGAAAAAAGCCAGTCACAGAGGACAAGATATTGTATAACTCTATTTGTATGAAATGTCTAGAATAGGCATAAAGGTGTAAAATGTCCCCAAATTGATAGATAGGCTTAACAACTAAAACTACCATTTAACTAGACAAAATTTTTTCTAGCTATGGACAAGATTATTCTGAAGTTTATATGGAAAGGCAAAGCAACTAGAATTTTGAAAAAGAGTAAGGTGGGATGAATCATTCTACCCAATTTCAAGACTTATTACATAGGTACTGCACTCAAGAGTGTGCAGTATTGGTGAAGGGACAGATACATTGATCAATGGAAGAAAATAGAAACCCAGAAGTATCCCTGAACAAGTATAGGCAACTGATTTTGGAAAAGGTCAAAAACAATTCAATAGAGGAAAGACAGTTTTTTCAACAAATAACCTTGTGGCAGTTGGGTATCCATAGACATAAATGAACTTTGACTTAAACCTCACACTCTATGAGAAAATTAACTCAAAATAAATCATATATTTAAAAGCAAAATATAAAACTATAAAACTTTTAGATGATAATATAGGAAAAATATATTTAGGACCTAAGTCGTGGGTGAAGAGTTCTTAGACATGACATCAAAAACATGATCCATAAAATAAAAAGGTGATAAATTGTACTATCTCAAAATTTAAAATCTTTCTCTTTTAAATATCTGTTAAGATGATAAAAAGACAAGCTATCAACTGTGAGAATATATTTGCAAACCACATATCTGACAAAGGACTCCTATGTAGAATATATGAAGAACTCTCACATATCAATAGTAAATAACAATCCAATTAGAAAATGGGCACAAGACATGAGATATTTTATCAAAGAGAATATATGGTGGCAATAAGCAATGGAAAAATGTTTATATCACTAATCATTAGAGAAATGCATATTAAGAACATGATGAATTATCACTACACAGATAAAACAGTCATTATAAAATGCTAACAATATCAAATGCTAACAAAGATGTGGACAAACTGGATCTCATACATTGCTCATGGGAATGTAAAATGGTATTGTCATTCTGAAAAATAGTTTGGCGGTGTCTTAAAAAACTAAACGTACACTTACCATATGACCCAGAAATTGCACTCCCAGAGAAATGAAAGCTTATGTCCACACAAAACCTCTATATGATTGTTCATACAGCTTTAGTCATAATAGCCAAGAACTGGAAACAATCAAAATGCTCCTCAAACAAGTGAATAGTTGAACAAACTGTGGTAATCCATTACAATAAATCCTCCCTCAATAAAAAGGAATAAAACATTAATTCATACAATGATCTAAAGAAATCTCAAAGGCATTATGCTGAATGAAGAAAGCCAATCTCAAGACATCACATACTGTATAATTTCATTTATATAATATTCTTTAAATGACAAATCATAAAGATGGAAAACAGAATAATGGTTTCCAGGAGTTACAGGTGAGGGAGGGTGAGGCAGTGACTGTGATTGTATAGGGGTAGCATGTGGGAGATCTTTGCAGTGATGGAATAGTTCTGCATTTTGATTGTGATGATGGTTACAGGAATCTACACCTGTGAGAAAATATGACATAGAAATATACACACACATTGTACCAATGTCACTTTCCTGGTTTTGGTATTTTACTATAATTATGTTGGATGTAACTCTTGGGGAAAATGGGTGAAGGGTACACAACACCTCTCTATCTTTGCAACTTCCTGTGTAATTATTTCAAAATAAAAAGTTTCAACAAAGACTATCCTAACTGAACAGGAAATCAAAACAAAACAAAATCCAAAGGGGCTGTATGACGAGCCTCAAAGCTGTGTGTTTGCAACGTCTTGTCTCCTAAGTAGAGGAATGGAGTGTGGTCCTTTGGTGACATTTTTCTACCTTGCAAAAGTGTCAGGGCCTCAAGATTAAATGCTTTGTTTGTGTTTCTAGGTCTCCAAGCAGCTTTGAAGTATTTGGTCTCCGGGGGGGGGGTCTGAAGTTCAGCACATTGCTGCCTAACAGTGCCACACCTGTCAGCACACACACAGGGGCAGGCTGCTGGCCTCTCCGGAACACTCCTACTTAGGGAATGTGACCAGGACTTCAGGAAATCCCCCATGTAGGGGAACATTTTCCAGTTGAAAAAGAACTTTAAAAAGTGGAGGTGTGACTGTAGCTCTATTGAACAATTTTCCCAAGTAGAAATAGACACTGCTGTCCCCAGTCTGGTCACATTCCATCTCCTATTCTTGGAAATTCTCTTGTAGGTACACATTGTTCAGACAAGAACCCCACGATGTTTCTCCTCTGGCTCCTGAAATCCATACTTTGGAGTGTCACACCCAGTAAACTTGGAGTTTTGTGGCCTTCGATGACTAATCAGCTGTCTGAACCATGTTGGTTAAAGGACACATTATCCTTTAAGACTTGAACTGGAAGGGAGAATAAATTGAGATTTGTTTAGCCTGGTCTTCTTGATGTCTAAGTTATTCAGCTCAACTCAGTACACACGCTGGCAGGCCTTGTGCTGGGCATTGGGGATACAGAGGTGAATAAAGCACTTGTTGTCCCTGCCTTCTTGGAGTTTGGTGGGAAAACAGACATTGAACAAATAAACACAGGGCAACATGTAGTAGTCCATGCCTTCCAGAACTCACTGCCAAGAGACTGGTAGCAGAAAAATAAACGAGGGAAGTGCCAAAGAGGTCAGGGAAAGCTCCTCTGAGGTGTTCCTTCAGCTGAGGGAGATAGAATGAAGAAAGAAAGATAGAACTGTGCTTCGGGTGTGTAGCCAGTATGTGCAAAACAGGGAGGCAGAGATTCAGAATGGAAAGGGAGTTGGTTTGGCTGCATAGTGCAGTGCCTGAGGGCTGTGGTGAGATTTGTCCACTGTTGAGGAGGGCAAAGCCTGCTGCTTCCAACGAGCCATCTCTTAACAAGCATTTGCTGAGACCCCATGGGCTGAACTACACTTTGTGGGGTACAGAATAATGTCTGGGTCCTGCCCTTAAGGAATTTTCAAGGTGCAATTGAAAAGGGTACTTCAAAGAGATGAGTTGTTTTCAATCTGTGAAAGGGTGAGCTGGCATTAGCAGACTGAAAATATCACCAAAAGGTCTCACCAGCATCTGCAGCTGTTACACATTACTGGGGTCCAAAGGTCTGGCCTTGAGTGTCTTAGTTTTTTCTCTTCCAATATTCTTACTTTAAAATAGAAAAAAATAAAAAAACCTTAAAAACAATCTTGTTTACTTTATCCAAGATTAAAGAGCTTGAACCGACTTGGATGGTCTAAATGGATTTTTAAGTGCTTTATGGACAAATACCCCTAATTGATAAAATGCTAGGCTAGGCTTCTGTGACCCTTGCTCAGGGCTTGTGTTGTCTGGGTTTGCTTATTTACTCTCCTTGTTAGAGGTCAAAACTAAGTCTTAGATTAGAATATTTTAATTTCTGAAGCTATGGATTGAAACACATTCTCTAGAGCCATGTCACACTATGAGCAGTCACTTCACATTTTTTTCCTTGAGTAGGCTACTCCAAGGTCTAACAATGTCTCTAATTCAATGTTCTGTGCATGAGAACCCAGTGGAGTAGTAGAGCATCCAAGAGGTACAGATCACAATCCACATGTCTCAGGAACAGAGAACAGCCAGAGAGAAGTGCTGGAAACGGCCAAACTAGAGTCTCTGGCTTCTCCTTTCACCAATCATGGAAGCAGCTTTGGATGATAGCAAAAGCGCAGACGTTGAAACCCATGTTCTCAGTGCCAACCCCGTCACTGCAGGACAGTGTGACCCGGGGGAGGGGGACATTTCCCTCTTTGAATCTCAGTTTTCCCGTTGGTAAACTCGTGACAGTAACCTGCCTCCATGATTGGTTATGGCATCTGAATCATGAGGGTGAGAGCTCCAGCAATCCCAGCCATCAGACTCAACAGAGTTCCAGTGAGAGAGTCCCTCCCCAAGAGACAAGTTTTGAAAAATTTGCAGAAACCATCCTCACAGCGCCAAAATAAATTATACTTAGGACATTTTTCCAGAAGCTGAGAAGTACTTTTTAAACACTTCGTGAAGATTTATAGCAATATTCTTGGGAGATGCCTAGGGGGACAGGGCCATTTATACCATTGTTTTGGAGTTGATCGTCTACTTAGCTGATTATTCATCAAAGGTGTGCATATGGCCTTTCTTTTTTCGCTGCATAATTGCAGCAGTTGTATTTCTCATGACTTCTGCAAGATGGCGGGCAGGAAGTGAACTCTGCACTGTGGACCCATCATGCAGGAATGGGAGACCCAGACAACCTGGCTTTTATAGACCCACGAGATGGTTCTGCAGGACCCCAGATGCCTGAGCTGGTGGCTTAGATCTGGGGACCCAGACGACTGGCTCTGTCAGGGGCTGGAGCCGCCTACCAGATGGGGCAGCCCTTCCATTGTGGCTGCACAGGCAGTGATTCCTGAGCAGCTTTCACTGATAAGTAACCAAATATACATTGCTCTCTGGAGAACAGGATAAAGACTTTTCTAGAAACCTGCAGGGGAAGTAAAGTGAGATAAAAGCCAAACTATGAAGCAAACATTATTTTGTCAGGCACCATCTAGGTGGTTTGTGTATTGGACTGGGGGTGGTTCTTGCCCTTGGGAGAGACTCTCTATGTATCAAGGAGGCAGATAGCAACTTTAATTCTAAAGTGGGGTGCGGCAAGGGGAGCAAGGCAAGTGAGAGACTCATTACTGCCTCTTCACAGGAAGAGGCCTGGGTAGATTGACTTGGAAAGAGTTAGAAGACAGAAGACACCAGACACAGTCAAGGGTAGGAGGCAATGACTCAAGCTTAACTAACCTAGGGGAATTAAGTGAAAGTCTGCATCCTGACCAGAGGATCTCCCCTACAGCTTTCCTTTCCAACCCTCCCCAGAAGGCGTGTGGTGAGGCATGCACTCCTCAGAAAAGAGACTGAAGCAATAACCTGGGAAGAAGATAAATATCCCCAGGCTGAATAATTAACACGAAGATAAGTGGGATTGCAATGCATTGCTGTTGGATCTCATTTCTTTCTTCCTTTTCCTTTCCTTTTTGATTTGGGGTCTCATTCTGTCACACAGGCTGGAGTGCAGTGACACAGTATTGGCTCACTGCAGCCTCAACCTCCCCAGGATCAGATGAACCTCACACCTCAGCCTCCTGTGTAGCTGGGTTGACAGGTGTACCGACCATGCTTGGCTAATTTTTGTATTTCTTTGTAGAAATGAGGTTTTGCCATGATGCCCAGGCAGTTCTGGAGTTCTTGGGCTCAAGCCAACAGCCTCCCAAAGTGCTGGGATTACAGGAATCAGCCACTGCACTGGGCCCAATCTCATTTCTTACCTTGCTATCTGTGGGCTTTATCAACTTATTAGTTATGCCAGTAAAGAATACAGAAGTGAGTATAAACCAATGTTAGAAGGTACTATTTGACCCTTGGTCAAGGGGGGAAGAAAGTAGAAGAGCTCCTGAAAATGGTTTTCATGAAGATACATCAAATTCACTCAAATGTCATTTTAGATATGTGTAAGAACTGTGTGGCCTAGAGAATTAGGTAATGAGAGATATGAAAATACTGCCTCTTTGTGCTTTGAAGCCTATGATATAAATGTCTTTATTAACAGTATAAAAGTGCTGATTTCATGTTTTTTTTTTTGACCTACTTAAGAGGGGCTCAGTACAACAGTAAGGGTAGAGAGAAGGATCGTTCTGAGTTTCTGCAGCTCCAGGTCTGACAAAATATCTCATAGGAAGTAACCCTGGCTGCCTGAGCAGAATTTTACTTCTTTAGTGGGTAGGCATCTTTAAAGCCCGGCAAGATTTAGAATTAAGAATAGAAAGGCTTAAAAGAATAGAAATCATTGCATTCATATTTTTTGTTAAAAGGCAATCTTTTCATATTTGACATTTTAGGTATTTATAATGCTAGAATTTGGCTAATTATAAATGAAAACCTTGAACTCAAATTTAAAATGTGTACTCAATATTTGTTTTAGATATGTAATTGTAGGTTGAATTAGAATATTTAAATTAACTTTACATTTAACATATACGTAAATTTAATATTTTAAGTGCAAAAATTGTTTATGTGCTCAGGAAAGTTTGTTAATTCAGAAAAAAATAAAATACTTGAAAACTGAATATTTTCACTTTATATATGCATTTTAAAATATTTAACTGTATCTAATAAATTATGTTTGTAAATAGGAACAAATACTCAAATACCTCTCTGGAATGATTTCTAAGATCTGCAAGACTTATAAATTCAATCATAACATTTGTAAGTACAAGTCAAAATTTACAAAAGAAAGAGGACTTAAAAATTATAACTTTAATAAATTGAACATTAAATCTTAAACAAAATACAACAAACCTTTAAATGATACTTTCTGTGAGTAAAAGCCATCCTTGAGGACACTACAAAACTGACAGTAATTTGCTGACATTTTGCAGACTTTGTTAGAATTGTCAGTTCTCCAACTGATCATCTCACAGAGAAATCCTCCAGTTGACAATCCCACCCATGAAGAATCAGACTTTTAGTGTCTCACTCTTATTTATTGAAAATTTGCATGTTTAATTTATTTTCTTTTTTGTTGATAAATAAAAAAGGAATGTATGGTTTACAACATGATATTTTGATTTGTGTATACATTGTGGGATGGCAAAATCAAACTAATTAACAGATGCATTACCTCATGTATGTACCACATTTTTGTGGTTAGCACACAAAACTACTCTCAGTAATTTTCAAGTTTATAACATATTGGCATTAACTGCGGTCAGTATGTTGTACAATAGTTTTCTTGAGCTTATTCCTGTTATCTAATGGAAATTTTGTATCCTTTGACCAACAGGCATAGAAAGAACAGATGTCACATGATCTCACTTACATGTGGAATCTAAAAAAGTCAAACCCATAGAAGCAGAGAGTAGACTAGTGGTTGGTTACCAGAGGCTGGATATTGGCCTGTAGTTTTCATTTTTTGATGTGTCTTTGTCTGGTTTTGGTATGAGGGTAATATTGGACTCATAGAATGAGTTTGGAAGTATTCCCCCCTCCTTTATTTTTTGGAGTAGGGAACTGGTATTAGTTCTTTTTTAAATGTTTGGGCAGAATTCAGCAGTGAAGCCATTAGGTCCCGGGCTTTTCTTTACTGGGAGACTCTTTATTATGGCTTTGATCTTTTTACTTGTTATTGGTTTGTTCAGGTTTTAGATTTCTTCATGGTTCAATCTTGGTAGGTTGTATGTGTCTAGAAATCTATTGTTTCATCTAGGTTTACCAATTCGTTGGCCTATAGTTGTTCATAGTAGTCACTAACAATCCTTTAAATGTCTGCAGTATCAGCTGTAATGTCTCTTTTTTCATCTCTGATTTTATTTATTTGGGTCCTCTCTTTTTTTCTTAGTCTGGCTCAAGGTTTGTCAATTTTATTTTTCTTTTCAAAAAACCAATTTTTCATTTCATTGATCTTTTATATTGTTTCCTTCATTTCAAATTCATTGATGTTTATTATTTCTTTTCTTCTGCTGATTTTGGGTTTGATTTTCTCTTGCTTTTCTAGTTAAGATGCATTGTTAATGTTACTTGTTTGAAGTCCTTCTTCCTTTTTGATGTAAACACTTACAACTATAAATTTCCTTCCTAGTACTATTTTCACTGTATTCCAACTGTTTTGCTATGTTGTGTTTCCATTAACATTTGTTTTGAGAAATTTTTCAATTTCATTCTTAATTTCTTCATTGATCTCCTGGTCATTCAGGAGCATATTGCTTAATTTCCATGTGTTTGTATAGCTTCCAAAATTCCTCTTCTTATTGTTTTCTAGTTTTATTCCATTGTGGTTAGAGAAGATGGTTGATATTATTTCCATTTTTTGACTGTTTCAAAACTTGTTATGTGGCCTAACATATGGGCTATCTTTGAGAATTATCCATGTGCTGAGGAGAAGAATGTGTATACTGTAGCTGTTGGATGAAATGTTCTGTAAATATCTATGAGATCCATTTGTTATGTAGTGCAGATTAAGTCTGATGTTTCTTTGTTGATTTTCTGTCTGGAAGATCTGTCCAATGCTGAAAGTGGGGTGTTGA
The DNA here is from genome assembly GCF_029289425.2 of Pan paniscus. Classification (NCBI taxonomy): domain Eukaryota; kingdom Metazoa; phylum Chordata; class Mammalia; order Primates; family Hominidae; genus Pan; species Pan paniscus. Next base: position 40,895,322 of record NC_085926.1, on the reverse strand, counting down.
AGTTTCCAACTATTATTGTATTGAGGCTTATCTCTCTCTTTAGCTCTAATAATACTGCTTATATATCTGGGTGCTCCAGTGCTGGGTGCATATATATTTACAATTATTATATCTATATTCTGAATTGACTCTTTTATCATTATATAATGACCTTTGTATCTTCTTACAGCCTTTGTCTTGAAATCTAATCTATTTTGTCTAAATTTAGCTAGTCCTGCTATTTTATGCTTTTCAATGGCATGGAAAATCTTTTTCCATCCCTTTATTTTCAGTCTATGTGGATATTTATGGGTGAAGTGTGTTTCTTGTAGGCAACAGATCAGTGGGGTGTGGGGGTGTGTGTGTGTGTGTGTGTGTGTGTGTGTGTGTGTGTATGCGTGTGCATGTTTAATCCACTCAGCCACTCTGTGTCTTTTGATTATAGAGTTTAGTCCATTTACATTCAATGTTATTATTGATAAATAAGGACTTACTCCTGCCATTTTGTTATTTGTTTTCTGGTTGCTTTATCATCTTCTCTTTCCTTCTTCCTTCCTTTCTGTCGTCCTTTTAGTGAAGGTGATTTTATTTCTTGCAGATTGTATTAATTGTATGATTTTTTCACTTGAGGTTGCCATGAGGCTTCCAAATATGATCTTGTAAACCATTATTTTAAACTGATGACAACTTAACACTGTCTGTATAAACAAATAAGCACCAAGAAAACTATTAAAAACTATACACTTTAATTTTGCTCCCCCACTTTTTAACTTCTTGTTGTTTCTTTTTATGTCTTATTATACTATGTATTGAAAAGTTGTTATAGTTATTATTTTTGATTGGTTCATCATTTAGCCTTTCTACTTAAGAATATTTTACACACCACAATTACAGTGTTATAATATTCTGTGTTTTTCTGTGTGTTATTACCAGTGAGTTTTGTATCTTCAGATGATTTCTATTGCTCATTAACATCCTTTTCCTTCAACTTGAAGAACTCCCTTTAGCATTTTTTGTAGGACAGGTCTGATGTTAATAAAATCCCTCAGCTTTTGTTTACCTGGGAAAGTCTTTATTTCTCCTTCAAGTTTGAAGGATATTTTCACTGGATATACTATTATAGGGTAAAAGATTTTTTTTCCTTCAGCGCTTTATATATGTCGTGTCGCTCTTTCCTGGTCTGTAAGGTTTCCACTGAAAAGTCTGCTGCCAGACATATTGGAGCCCCATTGCATGTTATTTGTTTATTTTCTCTTGCTGCTTTTAGGATCCTTTCTTTATCCTTTACCTTTGGGATCTTGATTGTTAAATGCATTGAGGTAGACTTCTTTGGGTTAAATCGGCTTGGTGTTCCTTCTTGTACTTGAATATTGATATCTTTCTCTAGGTTTGGAAAGTTATCTAATATCCTTTGAATAAACTTTCTACCTCTATCATTCTCTACCTCCTCTTTAAGGCCAATGACTCTTAGATTTGCCCTATTGAGCCTATTTGCTAATTCTTGTAGGCGTGCTTTATTCTTTTTTATTCCTTTTTCTTTTGTCTCCTCTGACTGTGTATTTTCAAATAGCCTGTCTTCAAGCTCACTAATTCTTTCTTCTGCTTGATCAATTCTGCTATTAAGAGACTCTAATGCATTCTTTGTTATGTCCATTGCATTTTCAACTCTAGAATTTCTGCTTGATTCTTTTTAATTATTTCAATCTCTTTGTTAAATTTATCTGATAGAAATCTGAATTCTCTGTGTTATCTTGAATTTCTTTGAGTTTCCTTTAAATACTAATTTTAAATTATCTGTCTGAAAGGTCACATATCTCTGTTCCTTCAGGATTGGTCCCTGGTGCCTTACTTAGTTCATTTGGCGAGATCATGTTTTCCTCAATGGTCTTGATGCTTGTACTTGTTCATCAGTGTCTGGGCATTGAAGAGCTAGGCATTTATTGCAGTCTTCACGGTCTGGGGCTATTTGTGCCTGTCCTTCCAGGCTTTCCAGGTGTTTGAAGGAACTTGGGCCCCAACCCAATAACACTGTGGTTCTTGCAGACTTATACAGGTATCACCTTGGTGGTGTGGGATAACGTCCAGAAGAATTATCTGGGTTACCAGGCAGAGGCTCTTGTTCTTTTTCCTTACTCTCTCCCAAACAAACAGAGTCTCTATCTTTGATCTGAGCCTCCTGGAACTGGGGTTAGGGGGAACACAAGCATTCCTGTCACTACCACGACAGTGATAGTGCTGGTTCAGACCTGAAGCCAGCACAGCACTGGGTTTTGCCCAAAGCTCACTGTAACCACCTGGTTCACTCAGGGCCCTAGGGCTCTACAATGAGTAGGTGGCAAAGCCAGCCAGGTTTGCATCCCTCCCTTCAGGGTGGCAACCCCAGGCCTCAGAATTCCAGAAATACTCTCTAGGAACCCTAGAAATTTACCTGGTGTTCTATTTTACTGCAGCTAAACTGGTACTCAAACTGCAAAATAAAGTCCTTTCCACTTTTCCTTCCCCTTTCCAAAGGCAGAGGAGCCTCCTCTCCATGTGGCCACCATGAGCACTGATCCATAGGGCATTCTGCCAGGGCACTGCCAATGTTTACTTAAAGCCCAAGGCCTCTTCAGTCAGCTTATGATGAATGCTGCCTAGGACTCAACCTTTAGGGCAGCAAGCTCCCCTCTGGCCCAGGGCAGGTCCAGAAATGCTGACCAAGAGTCTAGACCTGGACTTGGGACCCTAAGAACCTACTTGGTGCTCTACCCTCCTGGGGCCAAGTTGTTACCCAGGGTGCAATACAGAGTCCCCTTTACTTTTCCCACCTGATTTTCTCAAACAAAAGGAGTCCTTCACCATAGCCACCACAGGTGTGAATGTTCTGGATCACACCTGAAGCCAGTAAGTCTCAGAGCCCAAGGCCCACAGCATATTACCAATGTATTGTTCTTGGTTATTCAGGGCCCAGGGGCTCTTTAGTCAGCAGTTGGTGAATCCTACCAGGTCTCTGCTGTGACAGGGCAGCACTGAGTTCAATGTAAAGTTCCCTAGTCACTGTGCTCTCCTTCTCCCAAGTGCACAGATTTCTTTGCACTGCATGGCTGCTACCAGAGGGTGAGGGAGAGGTGGAACAAGCCCTCTCTTAGCCACCCTGGCTGGTGTCTCAGTAGTTTGTGTGCCCTGCCTACCAAGTCCACTGGCTCTGAGCCCAGCTCAGCACCAGGACTTGCATAGGAATTGCAACACCTGTGGCCTAGACTGCCCCTCAAGTTCACTTAGGGCCCCAGAGCACTCCAGCACACAGTGGCAGGGCTTTTATCAACTCATGCTGGGATAGATAATTCTGTCTGGTTAGGGCCAGTCCAAATGCTCCCTCTGTGGGCAGATGTCAGCTGAGTACAGCCCAGTTCTGCTTTCCACTGTGATGGGGCAGCACTGAGTTCAGTGCAAAACCTCATAATCACCACACTCTCCCTCTTCAAAGCACACAGATTCTCCACACCATGCAGCCACTTCTGAGGAATGGGGAACAGGTGGCATCAGCACTTCAAGACTGTCTTTCTTGCTCTCTTCAATAATTCTTTCACTGATAGAAGTTAAAACCAGTTACTGTGATTGTTCACCTGATTTTTAATTCTTGTGATGATGCTTTTTGTGGGTAGCTAGTTGTTAAAATTTGGTGCTCCTACAGGGGTGACAAATCGTGTAGGCTTCTGTTCAGCCATCTTGCTCTGCCTCCTTCTTTTGTTCATGTTAAAATTGGATTATTTGTGGAGTTTTGTTTTGTTTTTTGCTGTTGAGTTGTTTGAGCTCTTTATGAATTCTGGTTATGAATCCCTTGTCATATGGATAGTTTGCAAACATTTTCTCCCATCCTACGGGTTATCTCTTCATTTTGTTGATTATTTCCTTTGCTGTGCAGAAGCTTTTTATCTTGATATAATCTCAACTGACTATTTTTGCTTTGGTTGCCTGTGCCTTTGAGGTCTTACACAAAAATTTTTTGCCTACACCAATGTCCTGGAGCATTTCCCCAATGTTTCCTTCTAGTAGCTTCATACTTTGAGGTCTTAGATTCAAGGTTTTAATACATTTTGGTTCCATTTTGATTCTGTGTGTGTGTGAATGGTGACAGAAATGAATCTAGTTCATTCTTTGGCATATAGTTATCCAGTTTTCCCAGCATCATTGATTGAAAAGACTGTTTTTGGCACCTTTGTCAAAGATGAGTAACCTGTAAATGTGTGGATTTATGTCAGGGTTCTTTATTCTGTTCCATTGCTCTGTGTGTCTGTTTTTATGCCAAATACCATGCTGTTTTGGTTACTATAACTTTTTGATAAAATTTGAAGTTAGGTAGTGTGAGCCTTTAGCTTTATCCTTTTTGCTCAGGATTGCTTTGGCTCTTTGGGGTCTTTTTTAGTTCCATACACATTTTAGGAATATTGTTTTCTATTTTTGTGAAGAATATCATTGATATTTAAATAGGGATTGCATTGAATCTGTAGATTACTTTGGGTAGTATTGTCATTTTAACAATATTAATTCTTTCAATCCATGAGCATGGACTATCTTTTCATTCTTTTGTGCCCTCTTCTATTTCTTTCATGAGAGTTCTATAGTTTTTCTTGTAGAGATCTTTCACTTCTTTGGTTACATTGATTCCTAGGTATTTTATATTTTTGTAACTATTGTAAATGGGATTGTGTTCTTGATTTCTTTTTCAGATTGTTTGCTGTTGGTGTATGTAATTGCTACCAATTTTTGTATGTTTATTTTGTATCCTGCAGCTTTACTGAATTTGTTTATCAGTTCTAATAGTTTTTTGGTGGAGTCTTTAGATTTTTGTAGGTATAAGATCATGTCATCTGTGAACAAGGCTAATCTGACTTACTTATTTTTAATTTTTAGTTTGGATGCCCTTCATTTCTTTTTCTTGCCTAATTGCTCTGCCCCAGTCCCAATTTTAACTGGCTCAACTTCATACATGAAGAAAGATATCAAATAAAAGTAAGAAATTAAAAGGAGCCTGGAGATAAAAGATAATACCCAAAACAGAAGAAAACTCTGAAATAATAAAAATAATTATATCATCCCCAGAGAAGTACATTTACTTAACCAGTTATAGAGTGCCTTTTAAGTGCTTATTATAAAAGCTGAATAAGAGAAGAAATGAAATAAAATGTCACATGTATAAAACATGCATAGGAAATTGTGAAAAAAGATGATGGAAAAAATGGAAAAATGATAAAATACCCAAAGAATAAATTTAAGACATTCAGTATCAAATTGATGAGTTCCAGAAAAAGAGCAAATTGTTGAAAGAAAATGGCTAAAAAAGTGAGATACATTTCTTTTTCATTGAAAGGGCCCAGATAGGGCTCAATACAATGAGTGAAAAAGTATCCTCTCCAATATGAAACTATCAGATTTTAGAATATCACAGGTATATCAGAACTCCGAAACTCTTCCAGAGAGAAAAAAAAAGACAGAAAACTAAAAGTCAGAATGGCAGGGATGGGTCTTCCTAAGGGCAATACTGGATGTTAGAAGACAAAGAAAAAACATCTTCCAAATTCACCTATAATTCTAGAGGCAAAGTATTTAAGTGTGAAGGAGAAATAAAGGCATGGATTGAAAAACAGAACCCATAAGGCATCCTTTCGTGGGAGATAACTGCTTTCGTGGGAGAGGTACTGTAGTAAATTAAGGGAGTAAACCAAGAAATAGGAAGACATGGAGTCCAAGAAATGGTCTCCAATAGAAAATACCACAAAGGGAAGTCTCTTGCTAAGGATTTTGTAGCAAGTCTAGGGAACCAGTCCTCTCGGATCGCAGAAGAGACAAGGCTCCAAAAGAGGGATCTAAAGGGAATAAAAGGGAACTGTGTACTCAAAGGTCATCTGATATTATGGAGTATTCCAAAAGAAAACACTGGTAAGTATGTGATATAGATCAGATGCAGCATGTGGGAAAAAAATATAGGTACATAAAAAAGCCCAGGTCAATGAATAAAACCAGGTGACCATTAACTTCAGGAAAATGAAAAAGAGTACAGGAAAAAATATAATACTCTGCTTTCCACTGTGAATGTCATTTACATAGGCACAATAATGTAAACATTGACTGTATTAAAAAAACTAGTTAGCATTTAGAAGGATGGGAGCAGAGAAGTGGCCTTTGGTGATATTACTATGAAATTTTAAATCATTTAAACAGGGGATCAGTAGATTCTAAACACTGGCAATATAAAATTACTTAGAAATATGCAGGTTAATATCAGGAGAAAACAGTTCAAGGAGGCAAAAATAAACTGCTTCTAGGAAGTGGGCTTGGGGACTGGAAGGGTTGCAGGAGAATTGTAATTCTTTATTCTAAATCTTTTGATATGATTTGACTGTGTAACTATTTGTAGGCACTACACTTGCATTGTAAACCCTCTGTGTACTGCTTCAGGTAGTTTCTACCTCACCTGTGTTATTCAAACCTTAGCTGTGGTAACCAGTTCTACACAGGATCTGACCAGCTTCCTGCAGGTGTAACCTGACAGTGTCTTGCCTCAGATCCATGCCCTATGCTTCTGACTTCATGCTCTTGGGCTTCTCTGTGAAACCCCAGGCAGGAGCCACTGTGGGAACCCACTCACTTCTCACATCTGTGCAACCTGGAAATGCAAGGGAGTTAACGCTCCAGAAGGCAAACTTTTGACCAGTGGAGAGTCATGAGCTGGTGGATAAACACATCCTCTTTCTTCCTCTGGACAGACAGTTTTGAGAGAGGATTCATGGCAATCTCCCTGGATAGAGCAAACAGTCACCTGCAGTCATGGCTGAGCAATAGTGCATCTTTGTCCTATCGTCCTCCTTCCCACTGTCACTGTCTGGACACTCACGCCATCCTCTGGATCATAGTCCCAGTCAGCCTTTGCTTTCTTGGCAAACCCAAGAAAAGTCTAAAATGATTAAAAACTTTTAAACAAAGGCAAAAATGGAAAGAAATTAAATAACCTACTTTCTAAAAAAGATCTAAATGGAAGATGATACTATAACAAGGAAATGCAAAGTGTAAATGCAGAATTTTTGCAGCAGTAGATAAATACTTGAAAAGGAAAACTAATGGTTTAGAAGTGATAATTTCTTAGCAAAACTGAAAGTTGAAGGAGGAAAGAAATGCTATAATAAGTAAGAAATGCTCCAAAGTTCCCTTCACAAGGAGTGGTAAAGGGAATTGGGCTGGCAAAATGTCTTGTTGGGGACAGAATGGCCATTGTTTCATCTCATACATCAATGGGAAATATAGGCTTAAATATGGTAATGAAGATAGGGAGGAACCCACTAGCAAAATGGAGAAGCATAATAACAGTTGGAAATTAATGGTGGTAGTGGGGGGGTGGTAGTATAGAAAAAAAACTCAGTCAAGCACATACTAAAAAAATATATAAATCAGTAGCAACAAGTATAATAAATAGAAAACATGAACAAAAGGAAAATAAATATACCATTTAAACTAATAATCATAAATGAGTTGACTTCTCCTTTTTCTTGAAAAAAAAAAAAAAGGACTCTCAGGCTACAATAAAACCCCACAAAATTTGCATCTGTAATAAAGTGTATGAGACATACTTAAAAGCAAAAAAATAAAGAAATGTTTATTTTAATTCTGATTTTAGAGATCAAAGATATACCAGGCAAATGCAAACAATTAAAAAACAAGAAAGATGACATTTTACTATAAAACTTAATTTGAGGCTTACACCATGAATTGAAGAAAAGAACTAGATTGTTTATGATAAAAGAAATAATCCTTGAGGATGATAGAACAGCTACAGACCTTTGTGCATTCAAAAATATAATAGCAAACTATAGAGCAAAAACTCCTAGAAATATAAGGAGAATTTTATAAAATCACAATGATAGTAGAAGGTTTTATTACATCTTTCATTATTTAGTATATTAAGGCATTAAAAATAAGCAATGTAGAAAGCATTTAAATATTACAGCCAACAAGCTAATTTAATAGCTGTCTATGATTTTGTTCACCCTGGAAAACATGTTTAGAAATCAACATATACTTAATCACAAAAGAAAACAAATAAACTATCTCCAATAAGAGATTTTACAGGTCACATTCTTGGACCACACTCCTTGAAGACCGCAGCTGTCTTTGTTTCTTCCTGCTCCCCATCCCCCTCCAAGGGTGAATAAATCAAGCGTTAGGTAGTAATGAGAAGGCAAGAAAGGGAGAGCAATGGGAACTGAGGTTCTTGGGTGGCTACTATGAGATAGCAGCTTCTATGCATTAGCCACTTTTCCTATTTTTAAAATCCAGTTCTCAACACCTTCCTGTGTAAGGGAATTTCATCCATTTGCAGGGGACGGAGAGTTGTTCTTCTTATTCAGTATTTGCACACTATCAGATCCCTATAAACTCCAGCAAAGTCCATGCCTTCCCTTCAAAGAGAAAGAACTGTACCCTCTGCCCTCAAATCCAAGGCCTCTTTCCTATCTCTGGGTGGCTGTTTTCCACATCAGTGGTAAAATGGGGATTGTCACACTGACCCACTTCTCAGCAGGGCTGTGAAATGCAACGACTAATTACAAAGGCTAATAAAATATTTACAGAGCTTACAGCACACTTTGGAAGTGCAAGGGTATAGTTAATAAAAATAATGACGGTGCTAGACAAACACTGCTCAGAGCCTAGTGCCACTCTCAAGAAGAGTAAACAACTTGCCAGGGTAATTTCAAGCCCTATTGGATGCTTGCAGCAAGTATCACTGTTGTCCAAGAGGAGAGAAAATCTGCCATGCAGGAAATCTTGACTGAAGGCCACAGCCCAGCCATTCAGAGCAATGTGGTTTGATTAAAATGAGCAGTGACCTTTTGTGCAAATGCTGGGATCTCTGGGCTTTTTCAGAATTCAGGGAGGTAGAAGTGAGTTGGCTGCTTGCCACCTTGGGCTCAAGGTCCTAGGCCTTGCTTGTTTTGTAAAGAGACCCCTCTCCAGGAATCCGAAGTCCAGACTGCTCTGGGCTGGCCAGGACCAAGGAAGGGAGGGATCTCTTAGTGGAAAGTATAGAGGCATTTTGCATCTTTGCAGAAGACACTAGAAAGAGCAAGTAGCAGAGCCTATTTAAGTAATAAAAAGAGAGGCAGAGGATCAGATGGTTCCAGACAGGAAGACAGAACCCATGCTAGGAATTTGGTGTAGGGGACTGGAGTTAGTAGAAAAGCTGATAGGGCACATAGAAGGAGACAGTGAGGTGACCTAGAGGTCAGCAACAGTTAAGGTAGGAGGAACGAAGGTGGAGGTGCTGTCACCTGAGCCCTGAAGGTGTGAGCTGGATCCATGAAGAAGATGCTGCCACTGCCTGAGACATGAGAGCCAAAGCAGAGAGATAAGGGGAGAAACCCTGGCTTCTACCCTCCTCCCTCCCACCCTCCAATGTCCTGTCTGTCTTCCTTCCATCAGCCAAACCTAAGCAGAAGCCAGTAGACAAGGAAGCCTAGGAATTGCAGTTTGCATGGCTGGCATCTGCAGCACAGAGCAGGGCAGGGGAGGGCTTGAGGGCCGATAGGCAGGTGCTCAGCACTTGAGGTGGGAGTGGGGGGGTGGGGCCGAACCAGGCTGGCTCAGTTTTATGGGATGCTAGACTCTCACCAAGAACCATGGGAAGCACAGATGGGTATTTAACCCGGGAGTCACTTTCCTCATCTCACACGCTAGACAAAGAGGAGGTTGTGACCTCTGGCCTCCCACCTCCCAGCTACCTAATGACCCATCACCTGGTGAGCTAGGCTGGCCTCATCCACTGCCCATAAGAACAAGCCTACTGGTCAAGGAATATGCTTCTGGCCATTAACACAGGTTGTAAAAGTGCCAATGCAGCCAACCCTTAGGGAGCCTATGAACACTCCCTCTCTGAGTTTGAGTTCCAGCCGGCATCAGAGGCTCACTGCAAGGGTCAATGCAATCCTAACTGGTAAACCAGATTCTAATACTATGAGGGTGTGGAATTCTAGCTACAGAAAGTCACCTGCATGCAATCACAAACGACCAAACCTGACAACAGGGTCAACAACAGGGCAATGTATTAAAAACGGAGGATGTCCATCAGTTGGGCGATCCCAGAAGGCAATCTAGAAAGTTCCACACAAGCCCTTTTTAAATTTTCCTCCCCAAGAATGGTGTTTAAAATTGTAAACTGTCTTATGAATCAAGTAAGGAGAGTCAAGTTCACGGGGTGTTAATTTAATGACTCACTTGGGGCTTTGACTAATTTTGTTTCTGTGACAGTGTGATAATTTTACAGACTACAAACCAGGAAGTGAGAAGTAATTCATTTCCATTCACTCTGTGTCAACACAACTGACTAGGAACCAAGCATTCCTTTAGGTAGGTTTGCTAGTGGCCAAACTGGAGACCAGAACTCAGGAGTCCAGGCTATGGGTTGTGCATGTGGCGAGGTGGGGAGAGCTATTGTGTTGTTAGTGACCCCGTCCCCCCGTATTCTGTTCAGAGTCCCCTTTTTCTTTTCAAATGATTTGACAGGAACTGCTCATTCCTGCCTCCCATGGATATAATACTGTTTCTGTTTCTGGGGCTCTAAGAGTTTCAGATTTGATCCTTATCCGGAAGTTCACATAACTCAACTGTTCGGAGGATCAAATGAGAGAATGCAGTTCCTGGTGCCTCTCACCTTACCTTGGAGCAGGAGTTCAAGCAATACAAACTGCTTTAGCACTTTTGCTGTTGATGCGTTGTTTGAATGGCAGTTGTGCTGGTGAGTTTCCATTTGCCCTTCCAATCCTGCTGATCTTTATGGACTGTAGCAAGCGTCTCCTTCATTCCTGTTTTTGTTTGTTGTTATTGTTGTTGTTGTTGTTGTTTTTGAGACAAAGTCTTGCTCTGTAGCCCAGGCTAGAGTGCAGTGGCACGATCTGGGCTCACTGCAACCTCTGCCTCCTGGGTTCAAGCAATTGTCCTGCCTCAGCCTCCCAAGTAGCTGGAATTACAGGCACATGCCACTCCACTCGGCTAATTTTTTGTATTTTTGAATAGAGACAGGGTTTCACCATGTTGGGCAGGCTGGTCTTGAACTCTTGACCTCAGGTAATCTGCCCTCCTCGGCCTCCCAAAGTGCTAGGATTACCAGCGTGAGCCACCACGCCTGGCCCATCCCTGTTTTTGGTGTGGCTATGGGAGGTGCTGGCAGGAAACTGCAGGATGAGGGGAACATTAGGTTGGGAGGTTACCCCTCTGCTCCCTCTCTGTCAAACCACACACGAATGCTGTGGTCCTTCCCCAAAGGCCACAGCTCTTGTGCAGGTAGTCGCACCCTCCCTTTGCCACCTCAGGACTGGGGGAGCTAAGTGCTCCCCACAGCCATTGGCCCCAGGTGCTTCCCTGCTTCCTATTGTCTTCCTAACCCTGTCCTTATCTTCAAAAATTATCCTTTTGTCAGTGAAAAGAGTCAAACCCTGTAGTATATTTTAGAGGTTTATTGTGCATCAAATATTAGTGCCCAAGGCCTGAGGCACAGTCCGAAGAGGCCCTGAGTAGGTGCCCAGGCTGTTGGGCCACAGCTTGGTTTTATACATTTTAGGGAGATGTGATCAATACATATGGGGTATGCATTGGTTTGGTTCAAAAGGCGGGACAACTCTAAGTTGGGCGGGGTGAGCTTACAGGTCATAGGTGGATTCAAAGAGTTTCTGGCTGACAATTGGTTGAAAGAATTGTTATTATGATCTAAAGTCCTGGAATCAACAGAAAGGAGTGTCAGGTTCAAGATAAGGGATTGTGGAGACTGCGGTTCTTGTTATGTACATGAAGCCTCATGCGTGGCTGCCCTTAGAGACTCTAGTTGACAAGTGTTTGCTATTCAGATCTCTAAAAGATATTGGACTCTCAGTTAATCTCTTCAGGACTGGGAGAGACTGGAAGGGGAAAAGATCTAGTTATAGTAATAGATATTCTTTACAGATGCAATCCCCTTGCCCCACCTACCGCCACTGAACAGCTATGCAGGCCATTTAAAAATATGACGAAGAAACATATTCAGGGATAAATTATTTTGATTTCCTTCGTTTTTCTGTCTGGCATGTGGTATTGTGCCAGAATCAACATTGGAAAGCAGGCCACATTATATAGGGTTAAATGAAACTCCTCTGATAAGATTTTATGGTTTGTAGGGTATGACTCTCCAGTCCCCTTAGATAGGAATTTGGGCAAGAGAAGAAAAAGATCAGAGTTTAGTCCTCACTTTATTACATTCTACATTTGAGGGTGCTCTCCTTCTCCTTTCTGCCTGATAATTGAGTAAGTATATTTCACAGTTAAAAAAAAAAAAAAACAGCAACAACAAAAAACCCCAAACCAAAATACAGTTTGAAAACTCTCAGGACCTTTGGCCAGCTGTGGCCTGGGCACCACTGTGTCTTTGCCATTTCATCTTTTTAAACTCCCCATTAGTAGGGTTGTGGGAGAGGAAATTGGAGGAATTTGTACCAAGTAAGGTGATCAGGCAATTAATTTATGGCCTATGCATACAGATTTCTGGAACATGTAATATTCCCATCAAGAATATTCTGTCTCACTGTAGCCACAAGTATTCTCATGTACTAGTGCCAAGCTCACAAGTTCCATACATCTCTCCCTGTAATGAAAGATTCTTAAGAGAGGCGCCATACCCAGACCATTTCTGGGAAACTGAGCACACAGATTTCAGCACCTAGAAAAGTACTGGGCATATCACGGGCACTCAATAGTTATTTGTAGATTAATGAATATATTCTGGCATATATCTACAACCCACTATGGTTGGCATGTGAGGTGGAGTCAGAGACCTCGAGCTTCCCCAGTGCAAACTGTGCCCCGTGTCTCCACGTCTATGTGTGCAGGACTCATCTGTAGAATCAAAGTATCAATCTTTGGTAGATACTGGCAGAAGCATCCAATTGGGTTTCTGATTTTAAATAGTCTTTTCTAAGGGAATATGCTATGCCTTCTTGGGGTTACCATTGCATCGCAAACCCCCAATTCTAGCTTCTGAACTGACTAAAAGAAAAAAGAATGAGGGGACTTTAAATCTCTGCACCTAACTCTACTAGCTCACAGCTGAAAAACCTTGATCACAAGTTGCCCACAGGATGACTCACACTGAAATGAGAGCCTTTTCCCTGCACCATGTGTTTTTGTAATGCTAATTGAATGTGAGGGAACTACCTAAGGACAAGGTTAGCTTTTCAGGTGAAGTCTTTGGTTAGTCTGGCCTGGTAATGATGAACTAGCAGTTCTTAGGACCAACCCTCAATGCAGGAGGCTACTTTGTTCATGTGGTTTGGCTCCCTAAACTAATGAAACTGCTGGCAGAGAAAGGGGAAGAAAGGCCTGAACCCATGAGCAAAAACTAGATGTGGTCCAACCCTGCTCAGTGATGTTTGGGTTTTACAGATTAATTCTGCAGCTATTAAAAATTATCATGATCAAAATTCCCACAGATAAACAGGACTTTACTACTGAGCATTTGAAAGTCTCTAGGCCTGAATCCCCTTCCTTCTCCAACTGAAGCTCGTCTTTATGGGTACTTTTGTAACAAGACTTCTTAAGAACATATATACTATATTTTAAACAGAACAAACTGTGGTCAACCAAGAGCCTTGGGAAAGCTACCCTCTACCTACCCTCTACCATTTTCCTCAGCTTGCTAGAATCAGCAGAAGGACCTTCCTAGTCAGGTGTGACAGCCTCATTCTAGCAAGCTTGATTGGTACTAGAGTCCTTTTGTGACAGTGGTTGGTTGTAATGTTCTAGATCTTCTTTTCAGAAGGATGATGCATTACTTAAGGTTCTCCAGAGAAATCAGAGAAAAAGAAATAATAGGATATGTGTGTGTGTGTGTATATATATATATGAATACATATACATACTCGATTATATGTATATATCTATACATAATGCATATTCTATGTGTGTATATATACATATATAGAGAGAGAGAGCACTTCTGAAAGCTCTCTCTCTATAGCTTTTGAACTTTATATTACATATAATAGAGAGACTTTAAGGAATTGTCTCACACAATTGTGTGGGCTAACAAATCTGAAATTTGTGAAAATTCAGGCAAGAGTTGATGTTGCAGTCTTGAGGGGAATTTCTTCTTCTTCAGGAAATCTCCATCTTGCTCTTAAGGCTTGCAATGGATTATACAAGGCCCACTGTCATTCGGAGGGCACTCTGCATACTTAAAGCCTACTGATTTCATGTTAATCTTCACTCAAAGACAACTGATTGTTAATGTTAATCACAGCTAAAAAGTACCCTCACAGCAACATCTAGGCTGGTGTTTGACCAAACAGCTGGGAGCCATAGCCTGGTGAAGTTGACACAGAACATGAACCATCACAGATGCTGATATAGATCACCTCAAATACATACACATTCCAACAGACACTGTCTCCTTTGGAGAAAATAGTCATCCCAAAGAGAGATATATGGAGATACATGAAGAGAGTAAGAAAGGGAAACATTGTACATTTTAGCAAGATCTGGGTGTTATTGCCTCATTTTACTTTCTTTCAGTCGAAATAAGTGCGGACTGGCACTATGAATTGCATGTGTTTTCTTGTGTGCCATGATCGGCAGTACCCCTTGAAGCATTAGAGTCCCCCTCCTTCATTGTGTTCCTCTCATCTCCTCGCTCTCGCCTCAGGGACAAACAGGACAGCAGTTGGCCTGCGTTATCTAAGAGGTGCGGTCACCAGAGCATAGGCATCCTCTCTTCTCTCCTATCCGTAACAGAGAGCAGGAGCCTACCTTTCTGCATATATAGGTCATGATGTTAAATAAATGGCAAGTTTTCTTTCCCGGGTTATCCTTAGCTTTTCTGCTTAAAAGCAACATATGCAAAGTAATTTAGGATGGCCTGCTGTATTCACCTAGGATCTGAACAAATGAACACTACCATTTCTGACATTTTAAATAAAGCAGTGAGGCTTTAAATAAAGTCCTGACCTATGGGCTGACTCATAATATCCACATACGTTAAATCTGAGGTTCATTTTCATTATTTTATTTTCCTATTTTTGGATGCTTCAATGAAGCCTATTTTCTAAAATGTAATTCATATTAAGATTTCACAGATTTGTATTCACTTTTCACTAGAATTAAGGACTTGACTCAACAATGTTAAGAAAAGCAAATAATAGATATTTATATGATAACTCTAATTTGAATAGATTATTATAGTTTTTATTTTACAAGATAATGTTGCAACATATAACATTAAAATTTAAAATATTCAATTGTTATTGCCAAATGCAATCAGTTTTTAATGACAAACTTCCCTCTATCTTTTTACATTGTATAATTATCTATAAACAGATCACCTGAGTTCAAATTAAATATTTAAACTGTTTGCTGATTAGTAACCTATGAAGTCATAGCAGTTATTATTTGTGACACAGTAATAACAACCTTCTAAAACTAGAGATCTTTTAAAAGTAAAATTTACATTACAATGTAAAATACTACAGAAAAATGTACAAATCCTAATGTTTAACTCAATGAATCTTGGTATTTATTTTAATATCTAATTATAAATGACTTCTGGGTTATAAATTATTCCTGTATATTTTTCTAGAGAGTAGGTCAGCAGGGATTAGGGTGACCAAGTCATCATTCTCTCAGGACTTTGCAGATTTTAGCACTGAAAGTCCTGCAACCAGGGTAGCTCTTCAGTCTCAGGTAAACGAACATTTGGCTACTCTAGCAGGGACAGGGCTGTGACCTGGTCTGACCATTGATTGAATGTATGTGTTGAATCACCTTCTCATCCCCTATCCCCTTCCCTTCACTTGTAGCCTCAAAATGAATTCTGTAATTGACACCAAAGTGTTGGTGTTGGGGCTAAAGGGAAACAAGAATAAGCTGGGGGACAGGATGGTGAACGGCTTACAGAGGTTTCCAAAGTGGAGCCTTATTTTACATTGCTTTTATGGAGCAGGTCCTTCTTTCTCCCTTTTTGGGTTCAGTACTATTTTCCTGCCCCTCAGCTGGAACCTTTTTGTGCTCTGACCTCTGACCCCAGGAAATCCTGATGGAGAATGGATTTGCTTGGCCTTGCAGCCCTCAGGTACCAATGGCTAAGTCTGTGCTTGTTTATCACTTGCTCTTCTGAATGGACTCGCTTCATAGGAAAAGGCACTATTAGAATTTAACTTTCCAGAAACATGGAAGGTATGGATGAGAGAATTTTTGTGGGTGAAGTGGGTAGGCTTACAGAAGTACTTAACTGTTACCAAAACATATTGAAATAAAGAGAAGAAAACAGAAAACATTCATTCCACAGCACCTGCCTGCACAGAAAAAAAGAAAATATAAATGAGAGGACAAGAGTAGGTGAAGAACTCTTGCCCTAATGCAGTTTGCTTGATCTGTCCTTCCTACTGGTGGAATTTCCTTTAACGACACTGTAAAAATCCCAGTGAGCCTTGACCTTTGGGAGCATGAATTCCACCTTCACCAAGTTCTGGCTATTTGATTTGTGGCAAAATGCTTAGGAATCATGAGCTTCAGATCCCTCACAGAGAACAGTGGAAGTAAAGATACTTATCTTGAAAAGTTAGTCTGAGGATTAAATTATATAATGTATGTGAAGATTTTAGCCAAGCGATGGCATATAATAAATGCTCAATAAATACAAGATTACTCTGTCTCCTAACCTTAATTTCATTTCATAAATATTAAAAATAAGATATTCATTCATTCATAGATCCATTCATTCAACAAATATTTATGGCACTGAAAGGGAGCTGGAGAGTGGGTCAAGTGAGAAAGAAAGACAGTGGCCCACTGAGAGTGAAAGGTATGCTGGCAGACTCAAATGAAGTAGAAAATGTCGGGCATGTCATATATGGCCTTGTGTGCCATGTGTTATAGAGATGACTCCTTCCCACTGAAAATTATGCTATCCCTTTCAGAATACACAGTTGCTCCTGGGAAGTGGCTGGTCAATCAGGAACTACATTCCCATCATCCTCACATTTTGATGTGGCCACTTCTTGCCAACAAATCAAAATGATACATGTCATTTTTAGGCTGGGACCTTTAAGAGATAGATTTACCTCCCCAGAGCTCTCTTTTCCATTCTCCCAGCTAGAAGCAGATGTCTTTGAGGCTCTCAACAATAGTAAAGTTGCCAGACAGAAGAAACTTTGGTTCCTAAATCACGGTTTAAAACCATTGCTAACTAGGACCACTCATCTTGGACTGTTATGTCCAGAGAAATAGCCTTCTACTGGGTTTCAACCATTATATGTTTTGTGTTCCATTTGTTACAGCAGCTAGCATTACTCCTACTTATACATTGTGCTAAGTTATTTTGTGCAATGTACAAGTTAGAGTTACACATTGTATAACTACTATACAAAATTTTATTTTGAGTCCTATTTTATTCTAAATGTAGCCTGAAGCCATGGAAGGGTTTTAAGCAGGGAAATGACATGACCTGGTTTTTGCTAGAAAATGATAACTCTAGCTAAACAAATTAGGGGAGGGATTAGGGATCTAGTATTGTACAGTAATAAAGGCAAGAGGTAATAATGGCTAAAAATATGGGGTGGTAGCAGGAGAGAGAGAGAGAGAGAGAGACAGAAGTTTTGGTATGTGGGATCCCTAAGGCTAAACAATGTGAGTAAGGGAGAATGATGTTGAAGATAACTTCTATGTTCTGACTGGAGTGCCACGTGCCAAGACGAGGACTCTGGGAAGAGTCCCAAGTAGGA